>NC_092536.1:5311500-5623500 GCF_037038585.1 Patagioenas fasciata
CCCAGGGGGTGATGCTGGGGGGACGACGGCTGCACCCCAGCAGCACCTGATGCTCCCTGCTGGTCTGGCTCCCTTTTGCCATCAGTGGGTGATCAAGTGGGCTTAATGGATTCTTTCAATTTGTTTGCCCAGGTGATGATGTCAAATTTAGCCACCACGGTACCTGTTTGGTTGATGCTTCCAGCCAGGACAAGTGATCTGGGTGAGATGTGCCAAAACGAGAGCACAGCCCCCCTGTACCTTCCCAACGCCTCTGCTCCCAGGGGGCTCGGGGTCCCAAATAGTAATTAGTAACAATGGCGAAATTAGCTCTTCCCTTTCAATGACAATGAGATGTGCCTTGTGGGATGGGGGTGGAATGGGGATGGGATGAAATGGGGATAAGGAATGGGAAATGTGAATGGGGACAAGGATGGAACAAATGGGGTTGGAGCTGGGGACGAGAATGGGAACAGGGATGAGGGCAAGAGGGGACACAGGGCCAGTGAGGGGGACATGGCCAAAGAGGTGGCTTGGCTGCTGACCCCAAAGGAGGTGAGACAACCATGTGATTGCATCAGATGCAGCCAGAAACATCTGCAGACACTTTCACTAGGGAGGAGGAGACGGTGTGGGAAAACCACACCATTTTCCATTTTCCTACGGGTGACGCCAGCCTGTGAGGATGTGACCCCCAGACAGCTTCACAGCCAGTAACACTCCCAAAGAGCCGCTGTGAGGGTGAGTTACTATATTTGCTCTCACCGTAACTGTGGGTTTGTTGTTTTTTTTAATGCTGGATTCTGCTCTCAAAAACTAGGACACAGCCGCCACACGTGTCAGCTCCAGAGCTGCAGTAATCTCCTGCCATCGGTCGGGGCCGGGCAGGCTGCGTGCTCTCCGGTGGTTAGTCTGCAATGTAGCGTTGGGCTTCGTCACGCTGGGGAATAGCTGAAATAGTCATTTTTCTTTCGTACAGGAACAAGCAGACCTGGACTTTATAGGATTTACTCTCCCTTCGATGCATTAACATTGACAGGAATTATCTGCAGGAGTCTCCTGGGTGTCATTTGGAGGAAGGCAGCAGCCCTTGCCGAGCTCTGCTCCCAGCCAGGTGCATAGGAATAGTAATAATAATAATAATAACAATGACAACAATAAATAATGCAATGGCCACCTTCAAGTGAAGGGGAATGCTCTGGACAGCACAGGGAAGGACTGTTGCTTTTGCAAGAAAGGAGAGGAGAGGTCTGCTCCATCCCTGTGTCAGCCCTAATTCCCAAATTTGGGATGGAGCCATCCCCTCCCCTGTCATCCCAGCCCTCAGATGCCTCTCAGCACTGAAGAGGAGGTCAGAACAAATCACTCTGCTGGCAGCAATCCCTGACCATTGCCACGCGGGAGCTGCTGGGGGAGAATGGTGACACGGGGTAAAAATGGGGATTTTGGAAGGTTTTCATGAGTTTCCCTGTTCCAAGCAGGAATACAGCTGCGTTTGCCTCACTGTGCCCCAGCTTTTCCCCATCCAGCAGCATCTCAAACGCAAACCAGAGCCAGGGAGAGCAAAGAGCATCTCCAGCTCAGCTCTAGCTGCTCAGCACTGCCCAGCACAGCACGGGGGAGCAGCCGCCTCATTTATCAACCAGTGCTAAATGAAGCCACCGAAATCCTGTGGTAAAACCATGCGAAACAACTTTGCCTCTGGATCTGCTCCTCCATCAGAGCAACAGGACAAACCCACCTGCACAGACAAAGGTTCCTCCGTTCCTCCCCTGGCAAAACACGGGTGCGGTCTCCCCAGCACCCACCAGTGGTGAACCCGCCGTCATGAGGATTTGAGGACCCATTTGGGTTGAGGATGCCCTGACCCACTGGCCACCCTGGGGACAAACCAAAACCACCCCTAGGGATGTGGCCACCTGAGCCCCAGCTCTTCTGGAGGGGGGAAACAAACTGGTCACCAGCAAAATTCCAGCCCTGCCGTGTCCCCTCTCCATCCGGAGCTGCTCCCTGCCCGGTGGCTGCTGTGGGGTGGAGGTACAAATATCACCTGTGTCCCTGTCCCTGGCCAGCCTGGCCCCACAGTCACAGAGCGCCAGCTTTTGATAATTTTTTACTAGGGCAATCTGATTTATGCCCTGTTCTCCCAGGACCTGCTGACAAATGAGAAGTTGTATTTCAGGAGTTTATCCTGCGGAACAAATAAATAGGCAGAGAAATGGAAACCTCATGAATTTTTTAAAGAGCTTATCAATGCTTTTTTCCCCTTTTTTTCCAAAGGCAGAATGGCTGAAAGAGGAAATTTTCCCTCCATCTGCATCCTGTGCTCTTCTTTTCTCTTCAATCTCTTAATCCTCTTCCTTCCAGCTTTAATCTACCCAGTTGCTTCTTTCATTTTTTTCTCTCTTTTTATTTATTTTTTAAAAATTAATTCCCACCCCCTCCAAACAATCACAAAACCAGCGCCAAGATGCCAGAGGCCCATGTCCATCTTTCTGGCCCCACAGCTCCGGCGAGCTTCCGCAGAAGCCTGTCTCAGCATTACAACATCCTTCTTCCTCTTTTCCCCCTTCTCTTACCCTAAAATGACCCCTTCAAGTTGCAGGCACCGGGCATTTATTGAGCTTGCAGGCAGCACTGGGAGAGCAGGTCCCTCCTGGGAGACTCACATCACTGTCGCTGGCATCCTAATGAGTTAATTAAGAAAAATCAGGGCAAGAGAGGTGCGAGCCCTCCAGGGATGGTTACTGGGAGATACAGCCTCCAGGAGATGCTCACTTGTGTCCCGGGGGACCGTGGCCAAGCAGCTGCTTCCCAGGGGACCAGGGAGATGCAAGCACTGGGGAGGACCCTCAAGAATCTTGTTCCTGCCCAAGCTCTATAATTGGAAAACATAAATGTAAAAGAAGAGGAGGAAAAGCATCCGCGTTGCCAGCAGAAGTTCCTTAGTTCACAGTGCTGGTTAATTCTGCGTGTTTTCTCTCTGTTTTCTGCCTCACATTGCTTAGGTTGGCCAAAGCAGAGACAAGCACCGAGAGCATGAGATTTGCTGAATATTGACTTTTAATCAGCTGCTCCCTGATAAGCTGGCCCAGCTCCCCCAGGTACTCAAACCCCTGGTAAAAGCAGGATTGTGGCGTATTTTCCACCCCCCCAGGAGGTGGGAGTCCCTGGAGGAGTGCACTGGGGGCTCAGCAAGGATAGAAATAAGAAAATGACTCAAATGAGGCTCCTTATCTGGATGCCATCATCTCAGTAACTCAGAGCCTGGCAACATTTACAAGCGCCAGCCTCATCCTCGGGAGGAAGGCAGAGTTTGGTGCCGTGGCCCTAGGGCTGCAATGCCACAACAGCATCACCTGTGAAGGCCTTGGGCTTGGGCACCCCTGTCCCCGCTGGTCCCCTCCCGCTGATGCCCTGGGGACACCGGGGATCAGGGGGAGAGAAACCCCTTTCAGCTGCACCCCTGAGTAAAACATGTGCTGCTAAAAAGTTGATACTTCAAATGATAAAAGGACCTAAATGTGGCTTCAAAACCAAACTTGTTTTTCCACATCCCAGCTCGTTAGTGGCACAGAGCAAGAAAGCAACAAGCGACCCATTTAAATTGTAGATTCTGACCTTTATGCTTAAGATGTTTTCAGACATCCTGTTTACAGCTTTTTTGTGCTGGCACTTCATAATCCTCAAAATGAGATTTTTATGCAGCCTTTTTTACTATTCTAATGCACCGCGTCATCTTTTTTTCCTGCTGAGGAGCCCTCCTGAGACAGCCTGGGTAATTAGAAGTTTCTGAAAAGACCCAAAAAGAAGAGCTGCAGCTTGCTGCCTTGGCCGCCCTGGTGTTCCCACCACAGAGGGGACCCAGCGTTTGTCCCAAACCCTTATGCAATGAAAGTCACCCCAGCGCCAGGACACAATGCGCCTTGGGCTCCGCTCCCTGGATAAGGCACCTGCAGAAAGTTCAGCCATCACTTTTGGCTCAAAACCCAACATTCTTGACGTTTATTTGGTGACATGAGTACCTGAGGACACCTAAAGCCAATGTCAAAAGTCCCCTGGCAATAACCTTGAGGCTCTTGGGGTGAAAAACACCCTCAAAGCCCTGCAGAATTGGCTTCTTCTGGGGCAGCATTGCCAGGAACAGCTCAGGCTGTTGAGTGTGATTTGGAGTCGCTTCGTTTATGTCATGGTCAAGAAAAATCTGTTTGATGTTTCAGGAAGATCCTTGATTGCTCTTTGGTCAAGTCTTGCCCAGAAGAAGCAAAATGAAACCGTCTTTAAAAGCTATTTTTGTGAGCCCTGTTTTAAACCAATGACTCTAAATTTTCCCCTACATCCATCAAAATGGCTGTAGAGCAGCTAATTTGCCAGAGACATCCAAAATTCTTGTTTCTCTGGCCTGTGCATGCTGCAAAACCTCACAAACGTGTTGGCATCACTGAGCTGCTTCCCTCGCTGCTGCCCCACACCTGCCTGCAGCACCCCCCATGCATATGTATACCCATCATGCATATATATGCCCTCTATGCGTATTCCAGCCCTTAGCTCCCAGTGGTGCAGGAGAGGGTTTAAGAGAAGCCGGCAAGCTATTTGCAGGAAGCAAACTTTGTTCTAATGGCTGCTGGTCCGGGAGAAGGCACCATGCATCCCGTTAGGAGCCCCGGAATTGCAAACATCCCACTGGGGAGCTGCGGAGAAGGCATCCCTGGTTTTACAAAATGCAAGACAGAATTGCTGGTTTTGTAGGAAAATTAGGACTGTTTGGAAGCAGGGAAAGCCCTCGGGTGGTGGGCCCAGTGTGGGGTTTGCTGGGCAAGGGACTGCCTGGCTGTCCCCAGTCGATAGCAGGTCTCATCATCCCCCCCAGTCCGCCCCAGTCCCTCCCAGTCCCTGCAGCCTTGGCCAGAGGGAGGGAGCACTGCTGGGGCGTTTGCATGGCCAAACCCAAGAAATCTAGTACTGGGCGGATAAAAATAGTACAAATTGCTTTTCAGCCCCCAGCCTGGAGCTGAGGCTCTACTTGCCAGCCTGGTTTCCTATGGAAACGAGCTGCCACAGTCTGTGCGCCTGCCTGCGCCCGCCTGGGGCAGATCTGGATGGATCCCTTGCACATGGATGCTCTCGCATCCCACATGGACCCGGCTGAGGCTGCAGTTTCCCTCGGTGGGGACTGCAGCAGGATCCAACCCTCCACTCAGCCGCTACTCTCCCGAGACTCCCGGCCTCCCCACTGCTGGCTCCGTGGGATGCTGGGATGCACAAACCTCAGCACATCGCAGCCACAAGCGGTCCCCATTGTGGGGACATTCCTCGGGGTCGCCCCCACTCCCCCAGGGCTGCCTTCTGAGCCCGTTGCCCTGCTTGCAGCAAAGATGCTTATGAGAGAAGGGTCCATGACTACTGAAGGTTGCTCCTTTAATCACGTTCATGCACGGATATTTTTTCTAGATTCTTTTCAAATTATCTCCTGACCTGCAGGGACTCAGGCTGCGCTGTGGCCTGGTGTGGTGGGGAGTGGGAGGCAGACGGACATGCTGCTGCCACCATGGGTGATGGGGCTTTCAGCTGCCACCAGCACACCCTAAAAATGCCCCCCCAGCCCTTAAAGCTGCCAATAAAAGGAGGAGGGATAGTTGAGAAATCCTCTCTCACCTTAATCACTTTATAATCGTAATTTTTCCTACTCCCAAAGTCGGGAAATTCTGAATTTCATTTTTAATTGATCTGACACAAAAATATACATATACACACTATTATTTTTTTCTTGCTAGGCCCATTCGATAAATCTCTGGCTGGATGCGAGTGCCGGGGCTGGGGGCAGCTCCCCGGGGTGGGGGGTCTAGCATCCTCCTCCGCACTCTCAGAATCCCTTGCCCTTGAGCGCACTGGGGGACCGGGGCTGACCGGGAGCCGTTTTCCATCCCCAACCTCGTTACCAAACAAGGGGGGGGAAAAAAAAAAAAGGCAAAAAAGCAGACAAATAAAGCAGAGAGGCGGGAGAGGGGTGGGAGGCGGGAGCGAAGGGGTTAAAGGCAGCGCTGCAGCCGGCGGAGGGAGCGGAGCCGCAGCGGAGCTGGATGGAGCCGTTAAGTACCGGCGCCCGGCAGCGGTTCCAGGCAGAACCGAGCGGCAGCCGGCGGGCTGGGCTCTCCGCAGCCCGGCCGGTATGAGCGGAGCTCCGGCGGCACCGCGGGGACCCGGCGGGGGCTGAGCCGCGCGGAGCGGCCCCCCCGGCCCCGCCGCTCCCGGGGGCGGCCGGCGCATGGAGCGGCGGCGGCCGGGCCGGCCTGGGAGAGCGGCCGGGGCGGGTAAGGAGCTGGCGGCGGGGGGATCGGGGGAATCCGCCGCCAAGTTGGGTTGTGGGGAAGGGGCTTCCGCGCTGGGGACGGTTAAAAACGGGGGAAATGAATTAAAAAAAAAAAGCGCAACACAGCGCATGTGGAGGCGGCGGGAGCGCCCAGGCCGGGTGGGGGGACCCCGGCGGCGGCACCGAGAGAGGGTGGGGGTCCGTTCGGTGGGGAGGAGCGGGGAGAGCTCGGCTCGAGGTTAAGGATGCTCGGCGGGAGTTGTTGGGGATTCTCGCCTGGGCAGGGATTTTTCGCTCTATTCTGCTGCTTGCGAAAAGGTTTTGTGCTTCGGAGCGGGAGACGAGCAGGGAGAGAGCTCGTCCTCCTCCTCCTCTTCTTCCTCCTCCTCCTCCCGAGACTTTGTGCAGTAACATCCTCGGCAAGAGAAATGGGGAGCGATGCTAAGCCTTCCAAATACACCTCCCCTACTTGTTTTCTTCTTTCGATACCTATGCTGACAACTTATTGGAATATTTTAATATGAAGTTAAAAGAAATGTGTGCAGGAAAAGCAGAGACAGTTGGAGAGCTGCATGAAGGTTACCTTGAGCTGAACATTATAAACTATTTCTTCTGTGAAGGCAGGATTAAATAAAGTTTCTCAGCAATTTGGAGCTGGGAAGCAGAGTCTGGCAGTGGGGACCAAGCCCCCAGCCCCGGGGTGTCCTCCCCAGCCTGGCCCTGGCCCATCTGCTTCTTCCCACCCTGCAAGTGCCGCAACCTTCCCTTCTCCAGGGATTTGTGCCGAGTTATTCTTGAAAATGGGCTTGGGTCAGGTATGGCTCACTCCTGCCCAAATGCCACCCCGGCTTTGAGGTCCCCGATGTGCAGGGTCCCGGCAGTGCTTGGGCTGGGGGAGGCTTTGCTGAGCCAGTAGCTGGATGGGATCCAGCTGTGCCTCCTTAGGGACACCCCTGCCTTCCTCCCATCCTCCTCCTTGCCCAGTTCAGAGCGGCCCCGTGTGAGCGTGCATCCCCTCCGGTGTGCGTCTCAGCTCGCTAAGTCTTATTGAAAACCGTAACTGGATTTTGCAGACTGGGCATGAAATACCTAGAGCATAATATGTATTACAACTCATTAGGTTAAGCCCATTCAGTGCTGTCTGAATGAAGTTAAATCACCTTTTTCACAGGGTTTAAGTGTGGAAAGGGTGTCACGGGTGAGGATAGCACAAAGGGGGAGAGGGAGTGCAGACCATGCAGTGGTCCGGGGAGCATCCCTCAGTGTCACCAAGACCTATCCCAAATACCGCTGTGTGTCACCACCGACACAAATCTGACACTCCACCTCCCAATGGAGCTCTCATTCTGGCCTTGCAAGGAAAAAAGTGGAAATAATGGGGAAATAGAGGCTTCTCAGCGTTGCAGGTGGGGATGGGGCTGATGCTGGCAGCAGGGATGCTCGGGGAGGGAGGCTGGGGGCCAGCAAAGGAAACCCAGGTGCCAGCAGATGGGATAAAGCTGATGGGGAGAGCCAGATAACACATGTTCTGGGGATTGTGGGGTAATTAAAATAATAATTATAATGCAGGAACACAGGGTGCTTGTCAGCAGCTGGGATGGGGGTACTGGGTGCAAGGGCTGCAGCATCTTTGCTGTGCTGGCTCAGTTAAATCATCTCCCCAGTTCCCCAGCATCCTCCGCCTGCCTAAATCTCTGGAATACATGGCTATTTTCTCCCCTGCCATCGGCATCGTGGCGTGTGCTTTTTAAATGATTCATGGCTTAAATCATTTTTCTTTTTTGAGGCATTTTCACATTTGCTTGGGGAATTCATCCTACAAGAGACTGGAATGGGCTTTGATGTAATTGCATGCGGAGGAACAGAGTACAAGGCACAAACCCCCTGTTTTGGCTCCGATTGGGCCATTGTAAAGCAAAATACATGGGGAAGCAAGCAGAGCCCTACAAACTTCTGCATGCTGGAGGGGTGGGAATACCTGGAAATCAGCAGTCCGAAGGCAACTGCATTTCTGCACCCCAGCTTGGATTTCTTTTGGGGATCCCCTTGCCTGCCCCACAGCATATCCTGCCAATGGCTGCAGGGTCAGGGTAGGGATGAGCATCCCCTGGGTGGGGGCCTGGGGTGTTCGTGGGAATTCACAGACCTGGGCAGCTGAACAGCAAATATTGTAATAGTTAAAAATTGGTTTAAAGTTGCTTAAATCAACTTAGTTAAATAAAATAGCCCTTCTCTGGATAGCACTGGTTGGTTGTTCTTGGTGCATTGAAATAACCCAGGGCAGGATCCAGCCCATTACCCCAGGGTTTATTTATAACTAACTCAGGCCTTGCAGAAATGGTGCTGGTGCATGGTGGGTTTTCATCGTCTGGAGAGTATAGGGAGCGCTAATAGGAGGCTGTCCAATTAGCATGGCCTCGTTTCTGTGGATCTCGCCTTTTACAGGCGTTAATCAATTAATCTGGGGCAGACTCTTCCCTCCAGAGGGAAGGATCTGTGATACCTCCCAAGCTCGGTGCTTCATACCCAGCTGGGCTTGTAGCTTTGACTTCTCCTTGCCCTGGTCAAGTGCTGAGACCATTGGTAAATCTTCTCCAGAATATTTAAAAATCAGGTTTTGCCCATAAGCGAGTTTAAACCCTTCCATGGATTCCCAGCAAGGGAAGAAGATTTACAAACCCTCCAACACTCTTGGAAATCCTGCACAGAAATCTGTCAGCAGATGGGCAGGTCCTGCTCTGGATTTACAAATCGGGCCAATAAATCCTGAATAAGAGGTTTTTCCTTTGCATATCTTGGTGGTTTGGCCTACAGAAGGGATTTAAAAGCTCCCCAGGGAAGCACATGCCTGAGGAACATCTCACCACCGAGGAAGAGGTACCGACCCTGGGGTGAGTTGTGACACCCCGAATCTCCTGAGTTGGCTGTTTTTAGGCACACGTGAACCTTTCCTGTGCACCTCTCCCAGCGCAGGGGATGCACAGACATGTTTCTCAGCAGAATTAAGGCAGGGAGCAGCTGAATAAATAAACTTTGCTTTGATTTAAAGGCAGGTGAGTGCTTGGCTGGCTCTGGGAGAAATATGTGGTGGGTGCTGGGTGCTCAAGGGGAGACGTGATGCATCAGGTCGTCCTGCTGCAATGGAAACCTTGATTTTTAGCTCTGTTTCATTCCCAGCAGTTACGGTATTTAAGTTCAATGTGATGCATTTCATTTGCTGCTTCTGTTTTAAAGAGTGAGAAAGGGCAAAAATCCATTTTCATGGGGCCAAAGAAGATGATGGTGGGTTGATCTGGGACCTCAAGTTGCCCAAATTCTGCCTGGGCAGCAAAACCAAGCTCCTGCTGCGGTGAACTCCTGGGGATGGAGGATGAAAGGTTTGGGAGGTGCCAACATTGGCATCCCTGGGTGTTTATGCTGGTGTCACTGGTTGGTGCTTGTGCTGGGGAGGCACGAGGGTGTGAAGCCACAGGAGGTGCTCTGCAGTGACAGAAGTCACCCATTGCCAGCACCCTCCAGAGCCAAGGGTGGGGATGGAGGGATGTGAGGCTTTCTGAGAAGGCACATGGTCCCCTCATCGGAGCAGGTGGCTTTTGGGTGACAGTAGGTCCAGGGAGCACACCAGGCGCTGTGTCCTGTACACCTCTGCTTTTCTAGGTCTCAGCAGAAGTGTTTTTGGGGAAAGCTGTGCTGTGCTTCCAGGAGAGTGGGTGAGCACCCAGGGGTGCTCAGCAGGGTGCAGGACCGAGGTGGGTGCCTGTCCCACAGGACAGCAGTCCCGGCACGTTGCCCTGCTGTGGTCATTAGACTCCATCCCATGCCGCTGTATTTTAAAGGCCTATTCTTTCCCTGTCCCTCTGATAAGAAATGCTAATGATGTGATGAAATTGGATAGTTTGGTCGCCTTCTCCTCCTAATGGAACTCTTGTGCTCATTAATTTGCTGTTTTTAATGGGTTGATTGTTCCCCTGTGCTGAGGGAACCACGTGAGCCCCTTAGTGTGTTTTGCCATGGCTGGATGTGAGGTGGTGCTTGAAGGCAGCTGAACCTTGGTGCTCAATAATTGCAGAGCAATTTGGAGACAAGACCCAAATGTATAATTTATTGGCACTTCGTTCATCCCGGTCACAGAGATGCTCACGCTGCACGGTGGAGCCCCCACGGTACCTGTGCCCACCTCCCGGTGCAACGGCTCTGCTCGGGGGGGAAGATAAATCTTGCAAATTAATGAAGATTTCCTTGGCCCCGTAGTTGTAGAGCCCCAAATGCATGGGCCAGAGCTCCCCTGCTTTCTGCCGGACACAGTGCTGCTATGTTCAGAGGGAGGTGGTCCAGGCGTGGAGGGATGGTCAGCAGGCATCCCGCTGCCAGGACGAGGATTTCAGCTCTTGGCAGGAGCGTGGCAATGGAGGTAGGCAAGGAACCAGTCCCCCTTTCCCCCCCCATCCTGGCTGCCTGCTTGTAACAGTGCAGAGTGCCTGGCAGCAGTTTTCCTGACAGCCTTTGTACCCGGCTGCCCACAGCAGCCCATGGAAGCCTGATTTTGCGCCACTGCCTGTTGCACGGCACTGGCTGGTTAATGCCCCTGTTGGCATCATTAATTTGGCTGGTAAAGTGTGTCACTGCTGTCCTCCAGCCACGCCATGGGCTGGGCTGGCACCGCTCTGCTCCTGAACCCTTGACAGGAGCTGCACCAGGGGTGCAAGTGTTGGGAGGTGCAGGCAGCGATGCGGTGCGATGCGACCCCTGGGGGACACTCACTGTTGCAGGCTGCGGTGGGGACAGGAACCCACAGGGTCCTGCTGAGGTGGCTGGTCCATCCACCTGATGTTGGCTTCATCCACACAATGTGGGGAGGGCTGGGGGTGCACAGAGCAGTGTGGTGGGGTGCTGCCAGCATCCCCCATCCCGCATGGCCACCAACAGGGTGGGACCCCCCGGTCAACCCTCCCAATCAGCCCTGATGTCCCCATCCACTGTCGACACGGTGAACATCGGTGCTGGCTCTATTTGCTGCACCCGCTGTTTGTAAACCATAGCCGGCAAGGGAGCCGTAAGCCGAGCACATTATCTTCTCCAGACAATTAGCAGAAGCATTAATGGAATATATGCAAATGTGCAGTAATTGACCTGCGACTCCGCAGTTCATGATAGAGAAGGATGAGCTCCAGATGGCTTAATGATAGTAATTTAAGCCTCTTCTTTATATGCTGCGCTTCCTTGCCGTAGCCTGGCAGGACTAAGCCCTGGCAGGGAGGAGCATGGGTGGCAGTGAGGACACTGGGGACCAGGGACAGCCCTGGAGCCATCCTGTTTGCATCCCAGCAGTGTCACAAACTGCCCCATATTCAGCCTCTAGGGGTTGGACCATTCCCTGAGCTGTGTCACCTTCATCCTGCCATGGAGGTGTTTGCAGATGCAGAAGCCCGAAGAGCAAGCAGTCTCCTTGCTCAGCTGCTCCTCAGAGTTTACTCAGTCGTTGCTCCGGCTGTATGGGCACCAAGCGTGGCTGGGGAGGGGACGGTTTGAGGGAACTCGAGGGGCTCGTGACCCCCCAGTGATCTGCCCCCCGCACCGTGCTCAGCCCTGAGCTCCACAAAGGTTCACCTGGCAGAGCCAAAGGTATTTGAATAACCACTCTGGGAACCCAAATTAAAATATTTATGTATAATTCATGCCATATGTTCCACCAATATTTTTTATTTAATCAACTGAAGACAGATGGCAGGAACATAGAGGCCATTAAACTAATGGCACTTTGTCTTTCCATTTATTTTCATCTCCTTTCCTGAAATAAGACAGGTCTGTGACAGCCAGCACACCCTGGGCACGGGGCCGTCCCTGTCACCTCTGGCATGCTGGCAAGGTGTGGTGGCAGTGACATTTCCCACTGTGAAGGTGGAGCTCACCACGCAACCCGGTGTGGCTTTGTCCTGAGCACCACATTGACATCTCCCTCCTGTCCTGCATCCTTGTGCTGGGGGGAGACAGAATGGCCCCTCCGCAGGGCTGGGAGGTGATGGGGAGTCCGGGCATCCCCCTGGCCACGCAGGGGGACTGGACCACAATCTCCCCGCAGCCCGGGATGCTTTCCTGAGTGTGCCTCTCTCTTTGACTTACAGGTGGAGATTTCTTGCCCTGGGAGTGAGATGAATGGGGTTTCATCAAACAAAGGCTCCCAGGCAGCATTTCAGGCTCCAAGACGCGTCCAGGGACTTTTCATTCTTTGTCTGAAAGGCGGCCGGTGTCGTTGCCATTAGAGAGATGCCTGCGAGAGCCAGGGCCGTGGAGCGAGCGAGGGGAGCTGCGTCAGCTCATCGGCTTTCAAATCACCTTCAAACCCTCCCATTCCTTAACATGATCCCTCCAGCAGCCCGGGCTCCGGGGCACAGCCGGGGGGCTTTGCCAGGAGGAGAATAAACCGGGGACGGCGGCAACTGCCAGCGCTGGAGAAACCTCCCGTGCACAGTGGGAGGTACCCCAAAATCCGCCCCCACTGCCTTATCCAGCCCTCCTGGACTTCAATAGGGTCAGACAACAGCTTTGCACAGCCTCACTCTGCAGCCCTCACTGTGATTTTTGGGGCACCCATCTGCTCCCCTGGGAGCCACCTCCAGCCTGGGGGGGCAAACTCCCTGGGAACATCCCTGGGGCCGGAGAGCAGCTCCCCCGCGGCGCCGGCTGCCGCGGAAGGGATGAAGACGCTATGGCCAAATTATTGGTAAAACTCCAGCGGTATTTTCGGCGCAAACCCGTGCGTTTCTTCACGCTGCTGGCTCTGTACCTGGCGGCTGGCAGTTTGGTTTTCCTGCACTCGGGCTTTGCCGGGGAGTCCACGGTGACAGGGACCCAGCGTGTCCCCAGGGAGGGACCGGGGCTGCCCTACCTGGGGGTGATGCAGCTGAGCCGCGGGTTCAAGGCGGCAGCGACAATGCCCGAGGGGGGACGGCGACACGGTCCCTGGTTCAAAAGCACCTCCAAGGAACCTGTGGAGAGGGGCAAAGCTGGAGACCACAGCAGCAGCCGGAGCTGGGCGCTCAGGGGCAGGAGCGGCCGCGAGAAGGAAGAGGACAGAGGTAAGGGCTGGGGACACACGGGGCCGGGGGGATCCATCCTCTTGGCCGCTCCTGGGGAAGCCTCATGTGCCGGGGCAGTGGTCTCTGAGCTGGTTTGGTTGTGCATCCCTTCCAGGAACAAGTTTCTGAGCACGTGCTCCCATTAGATGTGAATTTATTTATTTATGAACCACGTGCATATGCTACTCCAGTGCCAAGATTTTCTTCCTGTGCTCCATGCTGCCCTGGGCATCCCCTGGGGTGCAGCACCCTGCTTCGGGGACTACTGGTCCAGAGGATGTTCCCAGAAAAATCTTCTCCCTCCTTCCACTCCTTTCTCCCCAACTGTCAATAATCCACTTTTATTTTTCCATTTTCCCTCTTTCCCACTTGTGCACCATCACGCTCTGGGTTACACCTTGCTGGGACAGGCATTTTTGGGGGTGCCAGCTGGGGAGAGGCTGCACCCCATCTCCATCCCACCCTTTGGCTGTGCCATGGGCCAAATTCGGTGTTAATTCTTTTGGCCCCAATGAACTTTAAAACCAGATTTGTGGCCTGTTTTCTAATTTACTGGTACGTTCAGGCAGGAGCTGGCAGAGTTTGCTGTGCAGGCAGGGCTGGGGTTTGACTTTTCAAGCCGGGAGATCCCAGCCTGAGGTGTGCGGTGTGTTGTCAGGTGGGACTGTTATTAATGAACAAGGATAACTGAATGTAGTCGTTCTCATTGATTTTTAAAATGTCATCTATTTATCCTGAAGGCAGCTGTGTGCAGACATACTCACACGCTTACTCTGAATTTGGGTGGGAGCGAGCTGCCCATCAGGGCTTTTGCATCATCCCAGTCATTACTCAGCTCATCGCCTCCCTCTCTGGCACCCACAAGCACCCTGTGCCAGCAGATCTCCCCCAAACACACCCCGTGTCCCACCTGTGCTGGCTCTGCTGCCCCTCAGTGAAGGAGGTTGAGGTTGGATCTGGGTAACAATTTCTTCCCCAAAGGGCTGTGGGGCATTGGAACAGGCTGCCCAGGGCAGTGCTGGAGTCACCATCCCTGGAGGGTTGGACAGATGTGGAGATGAGGTTCTCAGGGACATGAGTTATTGCCAGGGGTGGGTTAACATTTGGACTCTGATCTTGAGCCTGTGCCCCAAAGCCGGGCTTTTCTAGGAGCTGCCCACAGGGCTCGGCTCCTGTGGTTCCCTGAACATCCTCCTGGGTGGAACAGGGGGTGCATGGCTTGGAGAGAAGCAGGAAACCCCCACCCCATGGCAAACTGGAGGTTTCAGGGGGGTCATGATGCTGAGCCAGGCTTGGTCCCCCAGGCCTTGGTCCCCTCAGCCTACCACTCTGGGCAAGACACACAATCCAGGGTTGGACTGGTGAGGAAAAATGGCTTGTGGTGCTTATGGGATGTTCTCATACTAAAATGAGATTAAAAGGGAGTTTTCCCGTTGTGCCCCCTGACAGAGGGCTCTCTGGGAACATTTCAGAGGTGCATGTGGCTGAGTTGCTCCATTAATGTGAACTGACATTTAGTGAATCCTCACCAGATGGCTGACGAGCCCAAGCTGTCGCTCACCGTACTAACCCCAAGCAGTCGCTTGTGTCACTGGCCATATGCCCCGTGTCCCCCATCATTAACCTCTGCCGGTGCCACCGTGCCTGGCCCTGGTGGGGGCTGCAAGGGACAGGATGCTGGTCTTGGCCATCAGTGCTTTTAGCTGTTCCTAGGTGCTCTGCGAATATTGTCTTTCCCCTTTTTAATCTTAATCTCATGTAGGAAGGCTTGATATGGGCAGCGGTTAATGGCAGAGCATCTCTGCATCTCCCGAGCAGGATGGTGCAGAGAAATTCTCCAGCCTGATCAATTCCCTGAGCTGGCGTGCCCATGGGGCTGGCAGAGCCTTGGAGACAGGTGCTGACATCCCCCTTGCTCCCCTGCTCCTCCTGGGCCGGCTGGAGGGAGCAGGCAAGTTTTAATGATAGTGGTAATTAAGCACGGAATGGCTTAACAAGGTGGCTGTGGAGGCTCTGCCATGTGAAATCACTCCACAGGGAATCCTGCTCCTAAAATCAGCTCTGGTTTAGCTAGCAGGATGTGTGGCTTTGGCTTGCTGGGGCAATGTGCCTTCCTCCTCTTCTCTCTCCTGATCCTCTGATAACCCCAGTTTCAGGCCAGTGCTGCAGCTTTACAAGGCACAGCTCGAGGGCAGCCCCATCTCCCAGGGAAATGGCTTCATCTCCTCCACATCCCCGTGCAAAGGTGCATCTCTTGCCTTAAATGTGGGGGCATTTTGGGGAGCAGTGAGTGCCACGTCCGTCTCTGGTCCTTTGCTGGACATCTCCAGCTGTTGCCAGTTGGGGCCCCACCGTGTCACATGAGCAAGTGATACCATGAAAAAAGAGGGACACAGCCGAAGATGTCCCTGTACCTGCTCTCGCTCCTCCTTCACTTGTCCTCGTCTCTCCCTAATTATTCTGGTGGCCTCCCTAATAAGTTGCAGCACGCAGATGATGAGAGTGATGGATTGAAGGTGACACACATCCGTCACCAGCTCTGTGCAAACAACTGGAGTCATGTCACGCTGCTTAGATCTGTCCTGGCCCAAACGAGCTGACCTGCTGAAACCTGCTCAGTGCTGTGGAAATACCACGTCGTGCTGCGAGTAATTGGGAGCGAGGAGTTATGACTCTGGGGGTTAAAGTTATCAGGTGTATTTATTTCTTTCAATCTTCCTCTTCCTCCAGGTTGGCTGGAGAAGCCACTTTGCAGTGCTGGTGGGGAAGGTGGGAGTGTGTGTGTGGGGCACACCAGGCTGGGGGGTCTGCAGAACACTGGGTTCAGGGACCCCCAACAGATGCAAAATCCAAGCAGGAGGTGAGAAGTGTTATCCCGTGGCAGGGTTTGGTATTGGGGTAGCGCATGTGGGGATGCTTTGCTATTAGAGGGGTAATTTGGTGTGTGGTGAAGACATGGAGATGAAAGGAGACACAGGGTGAAAACAAGACCCCCAGCCGACACAGAGCATCGCAACGGATGCACAGGCAAGGAGGTGGCTGCTTGTTTTCAGATTATTGAGAAAGGCTCCATTTGTCAAATAGATGATTTCACCCTAACTATTTATTCAGCTCTATGCCCTGTCTACCGGCATCTTCATTTGCACAAGAATCGGCCTTTACTTTGCCAAGTGTTAGTGCTTGGCAAATATCCCCCACCTCCATGGCTGGGATGGGGAAAATGAGCTGCTGGCTGAAGAAAATTTGTTTTAAAATGTATATCTCCATCCTGCCCACCGCTGTGTTCCTGATGGTGCAGAGTAAAGGGGACATAACTTGTCTCTTTTTGGAGCTGTTTGCTCAGTTTTGAGGCCAGTGGGAAGGAAGAGGATAAAGAGGAGAAGCCTCAGTACAGAGCAGCAGCATCCTTGCTCTCCAGAGAGGGTGTTTCTGGGCTTTGCCTGCCTTTGCTCGTGGCATTTGCAGGGACACGTTATACCCAGACATGAGCTTCTAAATCAAATGAACAAACATTGCTGCACATCCCTATTTAGGGAAAAGTCAGAAGAGGGGGTGAGAACTCAGTGTGCTCACCCCAACTGGTTCTCACCCCCTCTCCTCTTCCCCACAGCGAGATATATCGGCTGCTACGTGGACAACACTCGCCGGCGCACGCTGCGCGGCGTGTCCTTCTTCGACTACAAGAAGATGACAGTCTTCCGTTGCCAGGACAACTGTGCCGAACGGTAGGGCGGGAGACAAGCACCGTGTCTCCATCAGTTCCCACGTCTCCATCAATTCCTGCACCACATCTCCATCAATTCCCTCTCAACATCAGCATTCCTCTGCTGTCACAGTTCCCTGCCCCGGCTGCTACCCTCCCCTTCCTTTCTTATCTTTACATTTATGCCATTTTGAATTTTTTTATTGTTTGTTTGGTTTTTAATTCACTGGTGTTTACCAGGGCCCCATTTTCCTCCCCCTGAAAAAGGTTGGGGAGGATAATGATGGACTCCATCCTCATATGGGGCGATGTGAGGGCTCTGATTCAGTGCTGGAGAGTAGGAATAGGATGGGAAGAATAAAGTAGACCAGAGGGTGTTTTGAAAAGATGGACCAAACATATTACAACAACACAAAAATTTCCAAACGCTTTAATGAGATACCAGGTTTTAGTAACCTTTTTGTAAATGCTCTTTGTTCCCTCCTCCTGCTGTTTGGGCTGTAAGAGTTTCATTCACGGGCGGTTTGTGGTTGCAGAGATACTGTGATTTCAAAGTGGGTCTGTCTTTTTGAAACGCCCAGTGTTTTCAGTTGGAGGGGACCTACAGTGATCCCCTAGTCCAGCAATGCACCCTTGGGTGCTGTGCTGTTCCCAGCACTGGGGATGCTCCTGCAAACCCCACCTGGAGCCAGGGGGTGCCCGGGGATGTGCTGACCACCCCATCTCCCTCTCCCCAGGGGTTACCTCTACGCGGGGCTGGAGTTTGGCGCCGAGTGTTACTGCGGGCACAAGATCCAGGCGTCGAACGCCAGCGAGTCCGAGTGCAACATGGAGTGCAAGGGGGAGCGGAGCAACACTTGTGGGGGGGTCAACCGCCTGTCCATCTACCGCCTGGAGCTGGCCCAGGAGTCAGCCAGAAGGTGTAAGTTGGTGGCATTGATGTCCTGACTCAGCCCTGAAATGGGGGGACTCCTCGTGGCGCCAATGGGAGGGAGTCCCAATGTCCCCGTGCTGCGTGAGCCAGGTGGTGGCTTTGGGGGGTTCAGGTCTCTGTCTGGGGTGGTTTTTCTCCTACAAACCATGGGAATCCCCTCAAGATCATCGAGGCCAATCGTAAGCTAACAGTGGCACAAACCCCCGTCCTTAAGAACCTCATCTCTGTGCTTGTTTAACCCCTCCAGCGATGCCAGAGGGTGACGAGAGCCAGAGAAAAGTGGCTGCTGTGCTGATGGGTGGTTTGAGGAATCAATGGGGGCGAGGACATGCAGAGACTCTCGCTCCCGAGCCTGGGGTAGGCGGGGTGTAGCAGCATCATTTTTGGGGTGCAGCCCCTTGGGGCTAGGTCAGCATCGCTCGCAGCACCCCTGTGACCCCTCTGTCCCTCGCAGATGGCAGCGCGATATTTCGGGGGTGCTTCCGCCAGCCAGACAATGTCTCCATCGCCCTGCCCGTCAGCCGGCTCATGCTGAACATGTCGGTGGACAAATGCGTGGACTTCTGCACCGAGAAGGTACCGGAGGGCTGGAGGGTGCAGGTTGAAAGCTCAATCATGTAAATTGTCACCAGAAAGGGTCACACTGGGCAAATTTCAGTCTGATTTAGTGTAATAATTCTGTGTATCCAAACTATAAAGGCTCAAATTGATTGTGTCATCAGTCAGGGGAAAGGCTGGCAGTGGGCATTGCTGGAGTATTTATTAATTAAAATTAGGTAAATTATTGGAGGAAAATAAAGAGCTGCAGGTGGGGACAGTCCTGTCCTCCCTTCATGGCCTCCCTGGCAGAGGACAGTGGGGAATAAACCATCACATCACTTAAATAAAAGCAGCTGCTCCATCACTGGCTCCGCTTTCCCATTGCTCGGTGTGTAAATAACCGGAGCCCCTCGATTAACCTGGTGCTGCCACAGCCTGGCAGTAAATCGCTGAACAGGCCTCATAACTCTGCGCTTTGAAACGCCGGCAAGTCCTCCATGGGGCTGTCTGATGGCTCTCAGTGACCTCGGTGTGGGTGACAAACTCACAAATGACATGCCGCAGCTCTCCCGGGAGCACCAGTGCCTGGCTGCTTTGCTGCCCAACCCCGCAGGCGGCTTGGCCACGCCATGGGAAAGTCGGGGTGCAGGGGGTTTTGGGTTTCTGCAATGGGCTGCTTGGATGGCTGGCTTGAAGGATGCCACGACGAGTTCAAAGGATGCTGCAACCAGCTTGAAGGGTGCTGTAATAGCTTGAAGGATGCTGCAAACCACCCTGCGCTGCACAGCAGGGCTGTGAGGGTGAGAATGGGTACGGGGAGCAGAAGAAGGGTCTGCAGTGGGGACTGGACCTGGTGCCACCAGCCCCCCCCCCCCCCTCCCTTCCCCTGTCCCCTGCAGGAGTACCCACTGTCGGCGCTGGCCGGGACCTCCTGCCGCTGCGGCTTCCCCACCACGCTCTTCACCCTGCACGAGCGTGAGGATGAGCAGCTCTGCGCCCAGAAATGTGCTGGTGAGGAGTTCGAGAGCTGCGGCACCGCCGAGTATCTCCTCGTCTACCAGACCCAAGTTCAAGGTGAGGCAGCGCCGGGCTGGCCCTGCCTGCTGTGGGCAGGGGATGGGTAGGGACTGCTCCAGCTCCTGCCTGGGCACACCAGCAGAAAGCGAGCATGAGATGGACCGTCTATTTGACTCTCCTTAAAAATTATAATTTATTTAAATTCCCGGGAAGTCAATCCTCCCCTGCACAAACAGCTTTCATTACTGCCTGGCCCAGCGCAGGAGAGAGCAGTTTGCTCTCCGCCTTGTCAGAACTGGGATATCTCTGTTGGAAGTGGGATATCTCTGTAGGAAGCAGGATATTTCTAGGAAAACCCTGTTACCCTGACGTGCTGGGACTGCTCTCCCCGCAGACAACCGCTGCATGGACAGGAGGTTCCTCCCCAGCCGGGCCAAGCAGTTGGTGGCCCTGGCCAGCTTCCCCGGTGCCGGCAACACCTGGGCACGCCACCTCATCGAGCTGGCCACCGGCTTCTACACCGGCAGCTACTACTTCGATGGGTCTCTCTACAACAAAGGTGAGAGGGGAGTTCATCGCTGGGGATGCACCAGTCCCACCAGAGCTGGGAGAAGGTCCTGGTGTCACCCCTTGGGTTTGCAGGAGGGGACAGCAGTGCTGGGTACCACCAATCCTGCTCCCTGGGATGGTTTGGGCTGGATGTGTCCTGGTCCAAAGGATATCAAAGGGACGTGACATCGCATATGCCCTGTCTAGAACCTCCCTGTGCTACACACCAGCCTTGGCAAGGACCAGTTTGAGGTAGAACTGGGGTTTCACCATTATGCTGGTGGTTTTTAACCCACCATGGCGGTTAGAATGTTCTAGAGGAGGGGCCGGAGCATCTCTGACCCTGGCAAGCCTTTTATGCCCCTCAAAAAAGGATGATGGGTTTTTTTGATCAGATTTCCCCAGGAGCTGGTGTTTGTGGGCACTCTCATGCTGGGATGCATAAAGTGAGAAGCAAATTAAGTCACAGCTGCGTGGTGAGGAGGACTTGTGCAGTATTTGGGAGCACACAGTGCTGGTGACACCAGTATCCTGAAGGACAAATGTCCCCACGTGGATCCTGAGTAACTGCAGATAAAAATAGTGACATCTCAGGGCAGCTGAGGAACATTGACCCCCTGTTCAGTCCCCATGCCCACAACCTACCCTCTCATTGACTCATAACTCAGGCAAATAAATGATTTCCATCTGGGAGATGGATGCAAATTCTACCACAAGCCCCAGCTGTAGCTTGCTTTTATTATTTTTATTAACGTCAGCACCAGCCAGTTCTCAGACACCCGCTTGCTGTGTCCCGGCAGGGTTCAAGGGCGAGAGGGACCACTGGCGCAGCGGGAGGACGATTTGCATCAAAACCCATGAGAGTGGCCAGAAGGAGATTGAATCCTTTGATGCCGCCATCCTGCTCATCCGCAACCCCTACAAGGCTCTGATGGCCGAGTTCAACCGCAAATACGGGGGTCACATCGGCTTCGCTGCCCATGCCCACTGGAAGGGCAAAGGTAGGCTGGGGGGGCTCAGTCACTGGAGCTGTAAAGCCGGTGTTTAAGCCCAGCAAAACCTGAGTCTGGTCTCTATGGGGGAGCCTTGGCTGTGCCTCCACTTTGGGGTCCCCATGTCCATCTCCTGGCATGATCCACGGCATTGCCGGGCATAGCCGCGGGCTCCTGTGTGGATGGGATGGGAATGGGATGGGGTGGGATGGGGATGGGATGGAGAAGCAGAGATGCTTGGCTGTTAGGTGCTGTGTTGGGTCGCTAGGGCTGCAGGTGCAGGAGGACAGACCCAGCTGATGTGCAGGGCAGTGCCTGTGATGTCCCCTGTCCCTTTGCCACCTTCTCACTGGCAGCAATGGCAGCTACAGCCCAACCCAAGGGACATTTGCAGGGCCAGGTGTTATTTTTGTGCTCCCAGATGCCACCTTTCCCATGCACAGGAGTGTTGTGGAGGCTCATTAATTATCACAATTTAGAAATTGCTGTTGTGGCATTGACTTCATTGGAAAGAGTTAAAATATTTAGCTTGATTGAACATCTGCTACCCTTAATTCCGAGTTTATTTAGGGGGAGCTTTTGCTGTTGTTGCTGCTATATGCCTGGATTTCTTTGTCACCCTGTGCTTGCATTGCCAGAGGCAGCTCAGCCCCACTTTCCCCATCGCCCCATCCCATAAAACCAGGGAACAGAAATGTCCCACTGCTTCCTCAGTGGCTTTTCTTCCTTGGGGGGGACGTTGCCCCCACCACAGTGGAGTATGAGCATCTTGCCATAGTTTTTATCCACATCTGCAGCATCCCAAAGGAAAGCTGCAAATTGCAGATACAGCCAGGATGCGGGGAGGCAGGATGAACCCCTCACTGGAGCCTGAAAACCAGCCCAGAGGAACCTTCCTGAGTCCCTACACCCCCGGGCTGTCCCGCACCTCATGTCCCCACAGGGATGGGGTACAGACAGAGGGGACCCTTCTCTGCACCCTGATTTGGACACGCATCAAAACATAACCCCAAATTCTTTCCAAAGGATGTATGGTGTAATTAGCTGCTGGGTTAATTGTCAGATTAATTACCCTTGAAACAATTTGCCCAGAAAGATGGAGATTTTCCAGGGCTGGGGGGTTGCTGAGAGCTGTTGGTTTGGCACAGGGGGGCAAATGGACACCTCCCCCAATTCACTGACCCCCCATGAAGAGTGAATGCTCAACGAGGACAGTTCACTTGTGCCACGTCTGCAATTAGCACTGGGGTGCAGGGTTAAATAAATCATCCAGAGGACAAAATAGAGTGATGTAAGGTGAGTAATTAAGAGAGGGCAGGGGGCTCCCATGGCCAGCCCGCCCTGCAGAAAGCCCCTTGCTCTCTGCAGCCCAGCTCTCCAAACTGTTTCCTTCTCCCAGGAACTAAATTTTGGGGGAAAAAGAAAACATGAGGCACCCTCTCGCCAGGCTTTCCCACAGCTGCCGGTGCTGGGAGGGATTTTCCTTCCCCCCAGTTCCCAGCCCGCGTGGAGCCCACAGAGGCCACGGCCGCCACGAAACCTCCACTTGGTTCCGTGACATTAATTTTACAATATCCCTGGAGCGGCTCCAAAGCAAAGTTTTATGTGATATGATTACACAAGGTGAATTGTCCTGTATCTGTTTAATGAAACAGATACTGTGTTTAACGATTCTTTGGGGAATTAAATAGAGTTAAGCTATTAATCAGGCATCAGTTTCTGGGGGAGGACGAGAGGAAGAGGCAGATACATCCATCTCATAACACATAAAAGCTTTGGGTATAGGGTACTGCCAGGAGAGTTGTGGCTTGTTATTGATGTTTCATTATCCCTTTTATCCCCTGATTTATATGGGAGGATCAATTAGTGAGAAGGATAATTTGGGAACAGACTTTTCAGCAGGGCCTGTTGTGATAGGACAAGGGGTGATGGTTTTAAACTAAAGGAGGGAGATTCAGGCTGGACGTGAGGAAGAAATTGTTGCCCCTGAGGGTGGTGAGAGCCTGGCCCAGGTTGGCCAGAGAGGTGATGGATGAACCATCCCTGGAGACATCCCAGGCCAGGCTGGACGGGGCTCTGAGCAACCTGAGCTGGTGAAGATGTCCCTGCTCATGGCGTGAACTGGATGAGCTTTGAAGGTCTTTTCAACCCAAAACATTCTGTGATTCTATGATAACTGAAAGATTTGGTCGAGTGTTTGGACTCAATGATCTTGAGTGTCTCTTCCAACCAAAATGATTCTATGATTTCAGCAGGGAGCTCAGGCTTCTGGAATGAGAGATGTGGGATGCAGGAGGACATGGGAAGACACCCACTAACCGTGTCCTCTGCTCCTTCCAGAGTGGCCAGAGTTTGTGGCCAACTACGCGCCCTGGTGGGCAACCCACACGCTGGACTGGCTGCGCTACGGCAAGAAGGTGCTGGTGGTGCATTTCGAGGATCTGAAGCAGGACCTCTTTGTGCAGCTGCAGCGCATGGTGGGGCTGCTGGGCATCACCGCCTGCCAGGACAGGCTGCTGTGTGTCGAGGGACAGAAGGACGGCAACTTCAAGCGATCGGGCTTGAGGAAATTGGAATATGATCCATACACTCCCGAGATGCGGAAGATGATCAGCGGCTACATCAAAACGGTGGATGCGGCTCTGAAACTCCGAAATCTGTCGGGGGTGCCGGACGATTATTACCCAAGATGATGATGATGGTGGCGGGGGGGACCTGACCCTGCGTGGCGAGGAAAGGCTCGGTCTGCCCGGCCTCTACCTCCTTCCACCCAGTGGGTGGCTTTTCTTTTAATTCTCCATCTGCTGCTATTAGCTGTTAATTAATTCCCTGCATGAGCAATGAGTGATCCCCAGCCAGTGCTGAGCTTGCTTGGCCAACGCCGATGCGGATCCAAGGGGATGTGGGTGCCTTCATTCCCCCTGCTACGGGGTTCCTGCTCTGTCCCACTCCCGTTTCGGCTGCCCCAGCGCCCACCTTGGCAATGGGCATGGGTGTCCCTAACATCCCCTCGCTCCATGCCCAACCCTGGGGGGGCTGCCTGAACTCCATGGAGCCCATCGCCCTTCCCAAGGAAGGAGAGACCGGGGGGGGGTTGCCCCACGTGGGTGATGCCCCCCTCGATCCTGCTTGGGGTGATGGAAAACAAGAGGGGCGTGCAGGGGACAGCGGTGCCTCCTGATGGGGTGGCCATGTCCCAGTGGCCAAATCCTGCCTGTGGGACCCCCACCCCCCCCAACAAGCAAGTGAAGCCAAAGCATCTCCCAGAGCCTCGGGAAAACGCTGTTTGCTACGTTGGCTTTGTGCAGAGCTGCATGTGTCCCCAGCTGTCCCCACCCTGTGTCACCTCCCAGCCTGTCCCGGCTTTGCCACAAATGAGCTCTCTCTCCTCCTCCCATCCCGCGTGTCCCCTTTGGATGTAGGTGCAAAAGCCATATATTGTACGCAGCCTTTTCTAGAGTTTAGGTATTTAATGATTGGCTTGGGACTCTTGATCTTGCTAGAAATGACATGTGCAGGTCAGAATCTAGAGACACCCCTCAGTCTATATTCAAAGAGAGAGAAGAAAACTCCGTGGAGAAAAAGGAGAATTTAAATAAAATATATTTTTCTAACGTGCGTGCGGAGCAGACACGGGCAGCGATGCTGGGGGACTCCGGGTCCCTGTTTCTTTGCACGGAGGTGGGCGAATGTGTTTTTGAGGAGCAGATGCCCTGTTTTTAACTCTTCCCTTGACAAGTGCTGGAGGTTTTCTAGGAAAGCGGGTGAGCCCCATCCCGGCAGTGGGAATGGAGCCGACCCCAGCTCCTTCACTCGCAGCAGCCCGGGGGCTGCCTACCTCGGTCACAACAAATCCTCAGGTTAATCCAGCTATTAAAGGAGAGTTTTTGTTGTTATTCTGCTTTCCCGTGTGTTTGTGGGGCCACCCAAGAACCCGCACCCACCCCGGGAGGTGGGATTGATGTGGGCAGCTCCTCTCGCCCATCTTCAATCACATTAATGTGATTAAACACAGCCAAAGTGGCTCCTTCATGGGAGTTTTATTACGTGTACTCTGTCCTTACAGGCAGGTTTATTCGGGTGTGCGGGGGGAGCGGGGAGATTTACTATGGGTTTTATTCCCATTGCCTCCTGTCCATCCTTGGCTCTGGAGCAAGAGCCACCTCAGGGCAATTTATTCCTTTTCACTTATCTGGAGATGGTGAAATCCCTATCTTTTTTTCTTTTTTTAATAGCATTGGGTATGATTTGTTCTGACAGGCACCATCAGAGGAAGGGGCAGCATTCCCTTCTGCCCTCTGGAAGTCATTAAACCCAAAAAGCCAATAAATCCCCAAACTAAAAGAATTAAGAGAAGACATCACGTGCAGCCAACATGGTCCTGGGCTGCAGCTTGTAAGGTGGAAGGGGAAGGGGCTGACCCCAGCATGGGGACCTCCAGCCCGAGGTCAGCCTACCTTATAGATACATATATATTTTTTTTAATTATTTTTTTTCCTATGGCTTTAAGATCACCAAAGCTTAGTGCTTTTATTTCCCTGCAGTTGTGTTGCGGTTTGTTTTTTGGTTTTTTTCAATGAAATGGAGCAATTGGAAGTCATTACCTCCCCATAAGCGTGTGCTGCACATCTGCCTTTTCCTCGAACCCGGCTAACATGGGAGCAGCGTTTGCCATCCTGCCAGCAGCCGCTCGCTTCGCACGCACCGCTGAGCCACAAACAGAACCTGCAGTTTTATTTTATATTTTATTTTGTTTTATTTCGATTTTATATATTTTTATTTTCTTTATTTTGGTGGTGGTTTTTTTTTTTTTTTGGTGGGGTTTTAAAAAATTATCTATTAAATGCCAGACCTATTTTTTTTTTTTTAAACTTCATGAGACTGGCATGCAATAATAAAAATTTATATTGCCCCTGGAAAGAGACGCCAACCGCCCTTTCCGCATCATTTTCAGGTACAAAGCTCTTGACATGCAATAGCAGCCCTGCCCGGCTGCCTCCGTGATGCCATTAGCCCGGCTCGTTGGAGAGCAGGGCAGGCAACGCTCAGCTTTTCCACAATTATTTTTAAAAGCAGCAAATCTTTCCGCTTGACTCAGGCTCAGTGAGCACCCCGGGGCGGGAGCAGCCGGCTCAGCGTGGGGCTGGGGGGTGACCCTGAGCCCCCGCCCCAGCTTTCTGCACTAAAAATCAGTTATTTTCTGCAATTTCTCACCCCGGGAACATTTTCCTGCCTCCCCCGGCAGCTGCAGCATCCTCCTCCTGGGCTGGATGGGTTCCTCATGTGTTGCCTTGACAACAGCCTCTGCACCAAAACTCCCTGTATTCCCCCCCAGTTCCACGGGGGTTTTGTGCTCGGCAGGTGATGAAGATGATGATGAGGATGCTGGAGAGCAGCTCAGGCTGGGGCTCCCTGCCCTGGCTAAGGACACAGATGCCCCTTTGGGGTGAATTCAGGGGGTTTTGGGCAATGACCCCCCCATCCAGTGATGTAAATGATGCTCAGCACAGGGAAGGGGCTCCCCCTCCTCCCCAATTAAATCACACACCAATTCCCGCTGCTGTTTAAGAGAGAGGGAAATTACCCATCTCAGCAGCAGCATCCAGAAGCTGCGGCAGCATTTTCACAAAAGCTCTATAACGGAGGGAAGTGCGAGTTATAAATCTGAGCCGTGGTTATATTCATACCCTAAAAAGAAAGCAGCGTGTTTATTTATCAGCTTTAAAATTTTCTGTAAAATTTACAGTTGACAATCTGCCTGAATGCAGTGGAGGTAAATTAAACGTGGCTCCAACCCACCTGGCATCAAGGAAAGGGAAAGAGTAACATGTTTATTGGTTTTTTTTTCCTTAATTCCAAATAAAGGGAGTGATTTATCAGCGAAGGAAAGCAGAGCTTTATCTCAGGGCCATGACAGCTAATTGAAAAAGAACACTCATTAAGGACAGTAATGTGTTCCGCAGAAATGATTTTGGTATATTCGGGAGTAATTTCCCAATTGCTCATGTGAAATGAGACCCAGCCCCATGTTCTGGGGCCCTGTGAGCAGCTGCCACCAAGCCCCTTCCCCGGATGCTAATTACATTTCATTTTTGCATGTTGGCCGCGGTGTCATTAGCCTCCTGCCGGTTTTAATCAAGAGACCAGTGTCAATTAATCGCTAAGGACGTCTCCCAGCTGAGCAGCAAGTCCGTTGCTCCCTGCGGGAGTCAGGGGGACTGGGGTCAATGGGGCAGCTCCAAGGACCCAAAATTTAATATATTGGGCCTTCACATCACTGTAGGGAACCACAGCCAACATGGTCTGGTGAGCTTCTTCCCCCATACGAACAAAATCTCTAGTGCTGCAAAAAGAAAGCTGAAAGGAGGCAGCTTCGCGTGCTGGGGTATACCTGGAGTATTTGGGCAATATCAGAGGAATTGAGGCAATACTGAGTTGCATTTCTCTGCTATGCTGCTGAAAAGAAAGAAAGAAAGAAATCTGGCTAAGAGGCTCGTGCGCGCTGAGTGGTTCTGCTGCTGAAGTGTTATGATGAATATTTCTGTTTCTATTTTGTATAGATGCATTTTTAATGCGCCCCGTTTGATCTGCTTGCTGCCTGCCTCGCTGAGCGACGTGGGAACAGCAATCGCCGATATTCCCCAGGGAGTCTCCCTCGATACCTGGCAGGATACAGGGTCCAGCAGGTGAAACCTGAGAGGTTTTTCCCTCTTCTTCCCCATTCTCACCCCAGTGCTGGGGATCAGGAATACACCCGAGGACACTGCTTACTGGGAGCCTTCCCGCTCCACACCATGAGCCTGAGCATGTACCGGGGGTATTTGTATGTAAAACGGGGTTTTTTATTAAATAGGCAAACAGCTACCAAGACAAACTCAAATATTAGGTTTCCCAAGCTGTCATTATAATGATGATTTAACCCACGGTTATGTACCAAGTCATCACTTCAGAGTTTGTGGGTTTTTTTTTTCGGAAAGCTCTTTGGAGTGATAATAGCCCCGCTTGCAAAAATCCAGCCATGAAAATTATTGAGGAGCATCCTCACTCTGACATGGGCCATGGGCTGGGAGCATCACAGCACCGGAGCAAGGGGCACTAGGATGGCACTGGGACCTCAAGGGACACGGTCGTTCCTTGGTTTATTGGGAGTGAGAGGCTGTGGGTGACATAGAGAAACTAACACATAAATAAGCATGACACGGGTGTCACAGGCAAGAAGCCCAAGTGGTGAAGGATCTCCCAGATTAACTGTGCATGAAATTGGATAGAGGTGCTGGCTCGGTCCATCCTTCACTGCAGAGATTTGTGTGCAGCAGCAGTTTCCCACCAGCCTGGTCAGGAAGAGAGAAAAATCTTCCCCTAGGACTGACTGATCACAGCAGGGAGAAGACACCGATGGAGCCACAGAACCCAGGTCCACTTGGATCTGTGATGGGACATCAGGTCCTCCCCCAGGCCCACATCCCCAGTCCATGGCCCTGCTCCTTGCACCAAACTGCTCTGTGAAATATGAAATGTGTCCATCAAAGTGGGGTTTGTTCAAAAGACACTTCAAAGGAATCTTTGCCTCTTTTTTTTCTCTCCACATTTTCCATGTCTGTGACCCTGTGCACAAACCCAATCCCCACCCTGCCAGGTGGCCCTGGCTCTGGATCACTTAGATGTCATGTGAGATTTCCCAGTTCATCAAGGTTGGGATGTTCAAACGCTTCTTGTGAAGACACTTCCCAGGGTACAAAGTGCTCACAACACAGCTAAAAACACATTGTGCCAGTACCAATATACTTCAGGACTTTAACATGAGTAGCTATACGCATACATAGGACATAGAAAGAGTGTCACCAGTTTTGCCGTAGCAGGTATTATCCATGGCCACCCATCTCAGGGTCCTTCCCAGACACATCTTCCACCCAATCTCCCATAAGGATGTCTCTGGAAAGGGCAGTAACACCCTTGCCAGGCCAGAAAATGCATAGATTAGACAGGAATGCCCTGAAATGTTTTCTTAAATAGTCCAGTGCAATCATCTTAGCAACCACAAAGACAGATTAAGTGAGGTTGCATCTTCCCTGCGTGCACAGAGCAGTGGTCTGAACACCTGCAAACTCCCAGGCAGCAAGACCAGTCAAAGAATACGCTATAGGACAGCATTGGATCATGATCATCCCACACTGAGGCCACTGCAAGGGTGGCCACCATCATAGTGGTGGGCATGGGCAACACTGGAGGACTGCGGCCCTCCTGCAGGCATCCAGGTTGAGTTCAGAGAACTGTTGTCTCCTTCTCAGTCATTGAAGACATCTTGGAGAAGCTCCTGTGAACGATGCTGGAGTGAGCCGTCTCCTCACTGAGGGCATTCACCAGTCTGGAAAGGATGGTGACCTTGAACTTCTTAAAGTCCTGGCCCATGAAGACATAGAGGACGGGGTTCATGCAGCTGTTGGAGGCAGCGAGTGCCGTGGTTATGGGGATGCTAATCTCAAACACGGAGCGTGGGATCATGTCAGGCTCTGTTTCCAGGAGGTTCAGCAGGTGGTAGGGACTCCAGCAAAGGAAGAAGGTGACTATGATGGTGATGATGATCTTGAAGGGTTTTTTGGACTTGGCAAGGCGGTTTCGACGCAAGTTGAAGGCAATGGCGATGTAGCAGAAAGTGATGATGGTTATGGGAAGGATGTACCCAGCGAGGAACCTGGTGATGTTCACTGTTCGGTGCCTCATTAGTGCCAGGGCTTGATAAGACTTATTCCTGGAGAGGGAAAAGTTGCTAAAACAAATGATGGAGTTTCGGGTTTGTGCTGTGTCTCGGAAGACAAGAGACGGGCAGCTCATAATGATGCCGATGGTCCAGATGATCAAGCAAACTAAATATGCTAAATTGGTCGACCGATGGTTTTGAGACCAGACAGGAAAAACCACTGACACGTAGCGATCGAAGCTGATGGTGGTGAGCAGGAGGACACTGGTATACATGTTGAGGATGAGGAGGAAGGAATTCAGCTTGCACATGACGGTCCCAAAGATCCAGTTGTACCGCATGGCCGTGTAAGCGATGTTGATGGGCAGGAAGATGTTGAAGAGGAAGTCGGCAACAGCCAGGTTAAGGAACCAGATGGCGTTGACTGATTTCTTCATCTTCAGAGTTATGATTGCGATCACGAGGCCATTGCCAAGGATGCCCAACAAGCAGGACACACTGTAGATGACAACAGAGAGGATCCTCGCAATGTCCTTCGGGTCGTGGGATGGGTCTGTCCCCACGCTGCCAGCCTCCTCATAGGTGTAATCTGGGTAGTCACTGTAGTTATCGACATCATCCAAGTAATTGGACAAATTAGAAAGCGCCATTACCTGTAACCAAATCACAGCTTGGTCAGTCCCAGCTCTCTGGCTGGTGATGTTTCTCTGCTGAGCAAACACATGGTGTTAATCACAGCGAGCACAGTCCACAGGAGGGACACTGGCCCCCCAATACGCACAAGGGGGACATGAAGAGAGGGGACAGAGTACACAGATAAGGGGGGTTCCCATGGACACCCCTTCTCTGGCCCCAGACAAAGATGCTCCTGTGGCTCCTCACCAGATTCCCACCCCCAACCAGGAGACATCAGTTCCCTGCGCCACAGGACGTGATTCAGTCCCTTGTCTCCACCAGGATGTGGCTGTAGCCTCATCTTGCAAAAAATGTCTATTACCCGCCTACTTCCAGGAGGGAAACAACTAATCTGATGCTTATTAACAGCTCATTAACAGCTCTGAGACCTTACAATCTGCAAGATATCATGGCTCTTCTCTTTTTTTTCTTGCAAGCACCTGGGAAATCAGGCTGAAAACCCAGTTCCACACATGCCCTGCTGATGCCAGGCGCCTGTGACAGCCGCTCACCTTCCGTCCCCGGGGACCACGGCTGGGTCCTGGTGGGATGTAAGGAGAGATGGAGATTCAGTGTCCCACAGCACAAAGGCAGCTCCTGCTGCGCAGGTCTATGGATGGAGCTGTAATATTAAAACCAAGATCAAACAAAGACCATTCACGCTCAGATGTGGGGTTACAGGAGGAAATGGAGATTCAGACGTGTCAATTTAACCCTCTGCAGCCTCCCAGGAGGCTGGTGTTGCCCCACACTTTGGGGTGCTGTGCTGACCCCACCACAGATTGGGTCCTGTTGTGATCCCAGCAGCTTTCAGGATAATCCAGCACAGAAATCCTGTACAGAAATCCAGGACAGAAATCTGATACTGTACCCTCAGTACAAGCATCCAACATGAGCCAGAATCACCAGGTACATGCAAAAAACCCCACAATCAAGCCCACAGTAACATCATTATAAATAATTGAAGCCATAAATATGTGTGAAGTGTTTGGACTCCCATAAGGTTATTTCTCTGATTAAACCAGTGCCATGTGTATTTTGAAATGTAGATTACGGTAACTAACAGCGTTGTTTGCCATAATCAGAAGCTGGTTTCCACCAGCCAGTTAGAGCCCTGTGTTAAACAGGTCCAACTCCTCCCCTAGGAACAGTCACGGTGGGTTAAAGCCAAGAGCCACCAAAGCCAATTAGCAAAGCCCAAACACACCATAACAAGCCACGGTAAGAGGGGTGAGATCTGTGCCAACCCCAGAATGGGACATTGCACCCAACATTGTCCTTGAGGGAAGGACACAGCTCTGCCTGTCCAGGCTGGACTCTCCTGTTTCCAGGGAGTTTCAGTCCAAAGACCCCCCCCAAGCAACACCCTCCCCCCACCCCCCTACTTTGAAATCCCCATGATCTTTGTGTTGGAACCTATTGTTTCTCCCTGGGTTTTTCCTCCTGTTCCTTCCTGCTATTCCTGCTGTTCCCATGGCTGCAAAGGCCCTGTCTGGGGGCTTAAATCACAGCCCCATCACCTCTCCCCTTGCCAAGCTTCAGGAGATGATAAGCAGCCAGAATAAATAAGATTTTAATGCAAACCTAGTGAATTAATTTGAGCTGGAAGGAGGGTTTGCCCCACAAAACCTTGGTCGTCAAAAGGAGGAATTAAAGTTGATGATCCAGTGGAAGTACCAGCATCAGCAGAAGCAGCTCTGCCAGCATCAGGGGTTGATGTTCTCAGGTAATGAGCCATCCCAAGCACCGTCTTCACAGACCGAGGTGTTTCATGGCATCACCTTTGCAAAGGTAAAGCTGCAGGAAGGTGGGGGAGCCCAGAGCCCCACATCCATCCCCCCCCACCCCAGCATCCTCAGCCAGAGAGCCCCAAAGCTCCCAGGACTCACTCTGCCACTGGGGACAAACCCTCAAGCAATGTTATCCGACTGCCATTTCCACCCTGGTGTCACCCATGGAGTGACCGAGGGACCCACCACTGTCCCTCCCCACCACGAGGATCGGTCCCATGCCCACAGTGGATAGGAGCGATTCCTGCAGCTCTACAGGCTCCTCTTCCACTTGTGCCCACTTATATATTTCTCATGTAAAATCTCCTATGTATTATTATTTTTAAATCACTGAGCCCAGAGAGCACAATGACATTCAGCTTGACATTTCAAAGCTGTATTTAATGGATTATTTATTTGAATTGTCTGTTTATTTTGTTCCCCCATCGCCCTGCTTTCTTTTTTTTCTTTTCTTTTCTCTTTGGTTTAACAGTTGCCCTTCTCAAAGCAGACAGACCAGGAGGTGATGGAACAGAACCCCCCCAGACCTCTCCTGGGTCGAGCAGTGGGGTGGCCTTGGTCCCGGCTCAGGATGAGGATGCCAGAGAGGGATAGGAGCAGCAGGGCTGTTTTCTCGCAGGGTTTGACAGGTGCTGGGTTTGTTCCCAGGGCTCACACAGGGTTCATATTGTGAACTCCAAGGCAGGGGACAGGTGGTTGCCAACCCCCCCATGAACTCCTCAGGATGGCTCCGGGTAGCAGGAGCTGGAGCCCAAGACCTGCTGGAAAATCATCCAGCAAATTCCCATCTGCATCTCCAAAACCCTCCCGAAATGGAGAGCCTGAGGGGCGGCCACACAAAACATCTCCATTTCTCATCGTAAAAAACTCAAAGTTCGGAAAAAAATAAAGAAAAAAAGAAAAGCCACAAAACTAAGAGCATGTTTCAATGCTCTGGGTTGAAAAATACCTCACTTGAGCCAAAACCACTTCGCTCCCCATTCGCTCTATTCATCTCTGTCCTCCTACCTCAACAAAAATGCGCACAGGATCTACCCAAAATAGCATTTTAGTGCAGCCAGCCGCTGGCCCCGTCCTTCCCGCAGCTGGACGTCTCGGTACCCGGGTGGGATTCCCACTGGGCGCTCGCACAGCAGCAGCATCACCGCCCGCACCGGGGGAGGATGAGGTCAGGGATGTTGTTCTTGGGAAGGCAACAGGAAACAGAGAGAACAGCAGAAAATGTTCAAAATCCAGTTTTTCTGGGCGAAAGCTCTTCCGCGGCCAGGACAGACGGGCGGGGGGACGGATGTGACGGGGGCTATGGGGAAACGGGGGGAGCTCAGTCAGATCTGCAGCCGTGCTGGAGGGGCAGGGGATGCTCAGCCCACCCTGGCAGCGGGTATCAGTGCTGCCCAAGTGCTCAGCTGCCTGCACTGGGCATTTATAGAGACTGGCAGGCTACCAGTGCTGCTTTCTGCCTCTGTCAAGGCCTGTGGGCAGTGCTTTTACTGGAGGTGCTGATACAAGTTTGGGGGGGAAAAGAGAAAAGAATAATAGAGGAAAAAAAAAAAGGAGAGAGAAAGAAAAAAATATATATATTAAAAAAAATAAATGAAAAGCAGATCAGCTTTTGAGCACACAAGATCCTGCCTGAGCTGTCAAAGTGCATCGTGCTTTTACCCATATGATGCTAAAAAACCGGGCTGGGACCAGCACACGTCTGTTTGGGGACCCCACCAGCACTGGGGGAACTGGGGATGTCCTTGGGCTAGTGCTTGTCCCTCACCCCAGCACCCACAGGGTGCTCAGGGACACCCAGGGACAGGACAGACAAACCTCCCTGGGAAGCAGGCGGATGGCTGGGAGGCTCGGGGGGCTCTGCCTGCACAGCTGGTGCCGCCCCCAGGCAGCTGTTCTGCCTTTTTCCAATTCCAGCATTTCCCCTCCTTCCCGCAGTGGTTTCCGACGTCCCAGTGCACCCCAAACCCGCAGCCGCTTCCTCCGGCAGGCGTGGGGGCTGCGGCCCCTGCAGCACACAGCCCTGCTCCCCGGAATGGGGATTGCCAGCAGATGTTTGGGGGGAACATGCGGTCGCTCATCTGAGGAGCTTTGGGAAGAGCACGGAACGAAGCAGCATCTCAGTGTCCCCCTAGTCCTGCTGGCACCAATCCCCTCTGAGCTGTGCCCAGCCCTGGATTTCCTCCCATGGCACATACTGGTCCCAGTCCCCTGGGTGTTTATGGCACTGGGTGAGCTCAAGTCCCACCCCATGGGTCAGATCCTGAGCACAGCAAGAGCTCCGGGTGCTGTTGTGGGAACTGGAAAGCAGCTCTGGGTCCAGAGCTCCGATTCACCTTGATTTGAGTCCGCAATTGCCATGGCAACGGCTGCTGCAGGGATATGCTGCACAGCATCCCTGTCCCTGCAAGGATGCTCAGGATGGAGCCCCAGCCTTGGGTGTAAATCGGCCACCAGCCATATGCCCAGCAAAAAGGAGCAGGGACTCCCCCGCACTGCGAAGTCCCCAGCCCTGGCCTGCCCAAAAGCTGCTCCCCAGCTACTGTCCCAGCCCTGTCACCTGTCCCTGAGCTCTCCAGCTGGCAGAGAAGGGGACAGGCATGTGGGATGCCCTGGGAGAGGCAGCAGCATCCCGAGCATCCACAACAGCCTGACACCAAGAAAACAGGCTCCTGGCAGTCCCCACCGAGTGCCCAGTGACATGGGACCCCTGAAACCAAGACAGGGGACAAAGTCCATCCCCACAGGAGAAACTGAGGCACTGAGCCGTGCCTCAAGGCTGGCTGCAGGACAGGGGGAAGCCCGAGCCCTACCTGTATCCACGGTGCTTGGACACATCCCCGCAGAGCAGCCCTTGCCTCCTTGCTTCACGGGAACCCCTGGCAGCCTTCAGCACCCCCGGTTGCTCCCTGTGTTCTGCCTATGGCTGCGTCCCCCACCCGTGTGAACAGGAAAGAATTTGAAAAAAAAGGAATAGCTGGAAAAGGCAGTCTTAAAAAAAAAACCCGTCTGTGCCCAGGGTGGGATGGAATAACAGCGTGAGTCAGTGTTTGTCTGGGCAGAGCCTGGGCTGTGCAGCTCAGGACGGGTCTCTGTGAGCTGCCCCTGGCCATGGTGTGATGGAGAACGCACCCCAGCACAGCCAGAAACTGGTATTTAACCTCAAAACACGGATGACGCGAGACTCTTCCCAGAGCAAAACTGCAGGAGCCCGGAGAGTGAACCCGTTTGTCCCTGGCACAAAGTGCCTGGGTCGTTAAGAGCCGCCCCATTAGTAAGAACCCAGCCCAGCCCTTTGCTTCTCCTCCTTTCTGCTCTTGTGAAGGTTGAGTATTAAAGGGGAAAATCTTGGGCGTTTGTACCGACACAGACAAAGATTTCCTTTAGAAAGGGCAGCTTGTGTTTCTGTGCTGCTTAATATGACTTGAGCTGCTTCTGAGATAATAGAAGTTCTTTCATCTCCTCTTTTTTTTTTTTTTCTCTTATATATAGGTTGATATTAATTCTATGCTCTCCTGGCAATAAGAAAGTCAATAAAGCTTCTTTCTGAGCATCCTCCCCCCACAACGTCGCACCAGCCCAGGCGAATGGGGCATGAAACGCTGATTCCAGGGGATTTGCATCCCCGTTGGGGCTACAGCCACAACCTGGCGAGAATGTCCCAAACCATGGCCTGGGCTCTGTCACAGCTGCTTGGGGACAAAGCCAGCACACGCCTTGGGGACACTGTAGAGGCGAAGGGCTTGCGTGCCACCTGCAAAAGCTGCCCTCAACTGCTTTGGTATTTCGAGGACACGAAGAGGAAGGAAACCAAGAAAAGGAAACTGCTCTGTCCCTCCAGCTGCCAGAGGGACGGACGTGATCAGGAACGGGGGAAAGTTGGGGGTTGCAGAGCTCAACCCCCCCCCCCAAAAGTCAGAAAATCACCCCGGATCCGCACGAGCATCCTCCAGCCCCAGCTCGCAGCTGCATCCCACGCTCCCAGCTGCATGTTGATCAGCACGGCAAAGAAAAGCCCCCCTGTTCTCCCTGTCCCCACTGAGGTGACACTGCCATGCTTTTAGGAACCCCCTTTAGCCCCCCTTAAATTCACGCCCGGGTTTTCTCACGCCTCTGTGCAGTTTTCCCATGTGCAAAGACATTGCGGGCTGCAAAACCTCATTTCCATTTCGTTGAAAATCACAAAAAATAAGGGTTTTGGGCAGAGGACGGCGGGCGGCGGGGACTTTCGGGGTCCCAACGCGCACCATGGTGCGCGTTGGGACCCCGAAAGTCCCCGCCGCCCGCCGTCCTCTGCCACGCCAAACCCAACTTTGTAATAACAGGGGAGCAAAAAACCTCAACCGGTTGCAAATTCCTTGAGCAAAGTAATGACTTCCATCTGGCTGCAGCAAAACCTTCCCTCCCAAACATGTATTAAAGTGCATATATTGAATTTATCTATTAAAAATCTATATTCATATATATATATATATAAATCCAGAGCTATTTACCTGAGCTTGCTAAATCCCGGGGTGGGTTTCAAGCTGAATTACACATCTCTGCTTCTTCTATAAACTCGTTAAGGCTGCACACAAACAATCCTGGGGTTATGTTGCTTCGGCACACTTTATTGCTGAGCTTTCTCATCCCGAGAAGGACACGCATGTATTGCTGATGGGAGGATGAAAGTTTAAAAGAACCCCACAGCCAGCAGCATAAACCGGCTGCTGGGCTCGACGTGGAGATGGGCAGCGCCTGGGAAGGGGGAAGCGATGCTCGGCAGCAGGATGTGGGGACATGGGACTTTGGGTAAAAGGGCTTTTTTTGCACAGTTCAGCTGGACATATAGAGGGGACGGGGCAGCTGGTGTCCTCGGTGCTGGGTCTCATTTATCACCACCCATGGGTGGCTCAGGATTCAGACAATCATTTTGGTTGGAAAAGACCCTGAAGATCATCAAGTCCAACCATTAACCCAACAGTCACCAAAGCACCCTCATGAACCTCATATCTGCGTCTGTTCAACCCCTCCAGGGATGGTGACTCCAGCACTGCCCTGGGCAGCCTGTTCCAATGCCCCACAGCCCTTTGGGGAAGAAATCCATGAAGAGTCCCACAGGACCCCTCAGGCATACCTCCCCTGTCCAAAAAAGCCATGGTCTTGTTGATCCCAGTGAGGGGTGAGTGCAGCTAAAGGACCCTGGAATTTTGGGATGGGGCATCTCCAAGATGCATGCAGCAACTGAACCTGGACAGCCACAAACCTGCACAGCCACAAACCTCCACCCTGAGCTAGGGAAGCCCATCCAGAGGAAGATATGCACTAGAAATACACATACATGCAGTGCCTGGAGCAAAATCCTGCACCTCACACAGGGAGCATCACATTCAAGGAGAGCCAGCAGCGAGGCCGGGGCAGAGCTCCCACCACTCACTGTCACCAGCATCCATGTGTTTTCTGGTTTCAGCCACGCACAAGGGAAAAATCCCAGTTTTCTCAGAGCTGGTAGCAGAAGAATTGCCATCCAACTGTGACCAAGGGGACAGCGGGCGATGCCCAGTGAGGAGCCTCTGGGAAGGCTGTGGCCACTGCCATGGCCTGTGCAGGTGGGGACATGAACCTGTCACATGTGGCCAAGCTTCCACAGAAGCCAAAAAAGAGGAATCAGAGTGCAGGGCAATGCCGCCTTTGCACAATGTCATGTTGCAACATCCCCCACAGCTGAATCAGGAGGAAACTTGCTGATGCGCTCAGATCGGCAGGTCCAGCCGAGAGAAAGGAGAAGAGACCCAAAAATCTCAGATGTCGGCATTGAGCAGGGATGTCCTAACCCAGGCGGCTCACGACCGACACGCTGGTGTCCTGCTCCCAGGGGCTTGCGGGACCCCCGGAAAGGGGCAGCAGCTCCACAAGGTGCTGGGTGCCAGCAGTGATGCCACGCTTGTGGCATTTGTGGCATGTGGCAGGTCCCCAGAGGGGTGCAGACCCTTTTCACCCCAGCAAAGTAGTTCCCCCCACAGCAGCGGTAAATGCAGTTCGCTCCCAGAAGCAGTAAAAACCCATGAGAAACAGGGTCCTGCTGGAGTGGGTTGCACGGGTTGGCTCTGCCAGCAGGACCCATCCTGTCCTGTCTCCCCCAGTAACGTGCCCCGTGCCCCCCAGTATCCCACACTCCAGCCTTCCAGTGACCTTTCCGAATACCTCGTGTGGTGCTGCGCTCTCCCACCGCTCCGTGCTGAGGATGACGAGGTTTGGGTGCCAGAACCACCCGGTGCCCAGCGAGGAAGAGGAGCTGCTCAGCCCAGCCCTGATGCCGAAGGCCCCTGGGAGCGACACTGTCATCCCTGCAGGGACTGCGGTGCAGGGCACCAGGCGCAGGCACAGCCCCGCTCCTCACGGGTTTTAAGGGCGAGGGGAGGGGGACGGAGCAGCAGCAGCATCCACATCCATCGCCGGCGTGTTCTTGGCAGCACGATGCTCCGGCAGCAACAGCTGGGAGAGGGTGTGCCGGCGGGAGCTGGGAACGCTGGCCCCCATCCTGCTGCGACCCAGCACGAGGAAGCAACAAACCGCTTCCCAAGGGGCCTCTTTTCCTGTCCTGGCCCCCCCCAGCCTGGAGCTCACCGCCCTAATGAGGGCTAATGAAGCACAGAGGGCTCCCCAGTGATGCTGAGCCCAAGGGGAGACAGGTGGTTGCCAGCCACCCCGCTGCGATGTCCCCACCCCAGGTCACCCGCTGTCCTCTGCCAAACCCCCCCACCGCCCCCAACTCCTTCCAAGACGTTGAGTCACTTCCCTTCCTCAAATCTGGCTCCCAAACGCCGCGGCGGCTGCTCGGGGGCTGCTGGTCCTGGTGGCTTTCATTAGCACCAGGATGCAGCAGCTGCTCCCAGGCAGCACCCCCAGCCACGAGGGGCTCTGTGGTGGCAGCTCCATTACCCCCCAGCCCCATTAACACATGCACCAAAAGTATTTTGGCGGGGCACCGAGAAGCACCAGGCTCCCCCAGGCAGGGACGGGCAAGGCTGGATGCAGGGATGCAGTTCAGGGGGGGCCCCAAATGGGGAGGAGAACAGGAGGTTTCCCAGGGCAGCCCCCACCCACGCAGAGCGGGAGGTTCAATAGCCCCCTGCTTGATGTGGCACTGAGGAAATCCCTCCCCACGCAGCCCCCACACTCCTCAGCTCCTCCTGCCCCAGTGTTTAACCCAGCAGAAGAGCCAGCGCAGGGTTTGGGGCCCAGCACATCACCCCAAAAGCACAAGGAGGTTTGGAGGTGACACCCCCAATTTTACCCCCCCAGCCAGGGCAGGACACGGCCTGTGGATGGATCAGGATTTGTCCTGTTGGGACACACCAGCCAGGTCACCCGTGTCCCTTCAGCTGGGATCTCAGAAACAGCACAGCCCCTCGCCCCAGCAGGAAGGATGTTCGTACATTAAGGCTAATGAATTAAGGTTAATTAATTGGTCTTGGCTGTAAAGACAGCCCACAAAACATCCTGCAGATCAAGCCAGTGCAGAGAAAAAAAACCTAAAAAGAAAGAAATGCAAACTAACATGTTCCCCTTCAGTGTGCTTGGAGTCAAATGGCAAAACTGGGGACTGGCTTCTGGATAAGGCAAAAACGACACAGGACTCGGGTGGCAGACAGGCACAGGCAGCATGGCAGGAGCTGGGGGCTCCCACAAATCCACCCCAGTGCATGGTGGTGCTGGGGACGCTCAGCCATGGACACTGCAGCACCCCCTGCACTGCACCCAGGCAGCGATGCCGTGCTGAGCCGACAGACAGCCCGGCAGCATCGGGGGGTCCCGAGCCAAGACCTGGCACTGCCTCAGTTTCCCCAGCAAGGCTGAGCTTTGCAGACCCCCAGCACTGGGGCAGGAGCTGAGCGATGTCCCTGGGCAGGATCAGTCCGTCCCCTTGTCACCAAGTCTTTTCCCAGGCACCTGCCTTTGCACAAGGCAGGATCCTCCTCAGACACTTATTCCTGTGCTTAGCAAGACACTGGTGTTAAAAACGTGCTGACTTGGGATAAAATGCTGTATCCTGAGCGTTCTGCCTTGTGCTGTGGTTTGGATTTCCTTCCGAGGCGTTCAGCATCGCCTGCTCAGCAAACCACTGTGAACAGCAGTGGGGTACAGACAGACAAACACCCCGTTCCCAGGACGGGGCAGGAACGCTGCGGTGCTGCAGGAGCAGCCGTGGGGAACAGCTCAGAGCACAGGGCTGGTAGCTCCCACAGCACCAAAGCCAGTGGAGTCTTCAGCATCCATCACATCCCCAGCAAGCACAGTGAGTGCCACCCACACCCAGCAAAGCAATTACAGCTCTAAATTTCATGGTGTCTGGAACGGGTTGATTTAGGTTCATTATAACCCCCCGAACACCTCCCTGCTGAGCCGGGGTGACAGAACAGAGCCCAGCAGGCCCCACTCAGCCGGTCCGGGTGCTCACCCTCCCCCCTCCCCCGCATGGGTGGTGGGAACCCGCCTGAGTCATCCCCAAGCAGATGTCACACTTAATGTGGAAGAAAATGCGTGAGGCTTTGCCCTCTCCGTGGGAGACGTCTCCGCCGTCCAGCAGCACTTTCCCTCGCCCTGGGCAGAACCACACGAAACGGCTGGAAATGGAGCTGGGTTCAGCTGCAAGGACATGACACGGGGCTCTCACCACATCTCCCAGCCCCAAACCCATTTCAGGGCCAGGTTTTTTCCCCATGGTTAAGCGTTGCCTCATCTTTCCCACGGGGAGCTCATCCCTCCTGCTCTTGGCTTCAAGACCTGTCGTGGTAATGAGCTACGTAACCCAATTACTGCTTCATGATCCAAGTGGAAATGAAAACTCATTGCACAAATAAAAAGCCCACATACAGGATGTCAAATAGACTGCTCGCTTTCCCCGTTTCACTGATTTGATACAATCACGGAAAAAACACAGTCCCAGCCTTGTGCAATTCGGGGTTTATAAATAGCAACATGGCACAGGAACCCAGCAGGGCTCCGCGAAGCCGCGTCTGCACTGGGATGAAGATGCCGAAACTCGCTGCAGCCCCAGGGCTGGAAATGGTTCTGCTGGTGGCATCTGGTGACGCTGTGTCCCACCCCCGGGACGGGCAGGACAGGGCCAGGGCATCACTGCACTGGTGCCAGGCTGCAAGGCTGGCACACAGAGCTGCCATTTCAGCCCCAAATCACCCTCCCAGCACCTTCCCCGCCCTCATTTGACTCCAGTTTTGTAGCATTTTTTCCCCAGAGCACTGCCAGGTACTCAAGCGATGCTCAGCAACATGAGTGGCCTACGCAGGAGAGCGATCCCCACCCACAGTGCTCCAGCACTGCCCCTTTCCACCACTCGGCACCTAAAAACCCTCTTTGCAAAGCCAGGCTGATGCAACTGGCTGCAAATGCTCCCAGCACATAGTTCTGCTGCCTGCAGGACCCTGCCCCACCGACAGCCCCATGCATTGGCTGCCACCCAACCGTTTCCACCCCAAAATGGGCTGAGAAGCTGACGCAGAGGCATGGTGACAGACAGCTCACCTGGGGACAGAGCTGAGCCGGGGGAGTGATGGACACATCCGCACCGGGCGATTTATTGGCATTTTCTGATTTGTGCCGGAGCTGTCAAGAGCCAGCGACAGCTCCAGGCGCAGGGATGAGGGATTGTCGGGCACTGGCACTTTGTTTTATTTTTAAACCCCAGCCCAGGAACATCCTTTCTGGCATTCTCAGTCACTTGTTTCTTGCCTTTGGAGCCCCCCAGCAGGTGACAGACAGGACGTCACCCAGACAGGGATTTACATGTAGATGTGGCTCTTGGCAGCAAACCCCGGCTGAGGTCTCAGGTGGTTCCCAAGGTGCAGCAGTGCTTCAGATCATAGAATCACAGAATCAGTTTGGTTGGAAAAGCCCCTCAAGGTCATAGAGTCCAACCATTAACCCATCCCTGAGAACCTCATCTCCAGTCTGTCCAGCCCTCCAGGGATGGTGACTCCAGCACTGCCCTGGGCAGCCTGTTCAATGCCCCACAGCCCTTTGGGGAAGAAATTGCTTCCATGATCCAACCTCAACCTCCTCTGGTGCAGCTTGAGGCCGTTTCCTCTGGTCCTGGCAATAGGACAGCTGGATCCAGCAGCACTCCAGGATCTGTCTCTTCTCCGCAGGAACCACTTGCAGTTGCAAGGACAGTTTGGGATGAGGGGGGATGCTGGTTGCTCAGCTTGAACCATGGACCAGCCTCAGCCCTGTCCCACGGGAGCTCCTGCCTCTGCCCACAGCCACGTGGGAAGCGACAAGAGCCAGAGTTTCCTATTTCTTCCCACCCTAAAAAATTAATTTGTAGTAATAAAAAGCCTGAGGGGGAATAACAATTCCCTCTGCAAAGGGAGCAGCACCAGGCTCCCACACACAGCACATTATCCCCCAGGGCTCGTTAAGGGCTCTCAATGAGCTACAGCGGGAATTCAGGGACATTGCAGCTGGGATGGAAAACCAGAGATGAGACATCCCAAGCATCACAGGGCACCCTGCCCTAGGTCCCCAGGGGTGGCGGTGACCCAGACCCGCTCACACCCGCCAGCCCCAGACAGCTGCCAAGGAAGCAATTAGTCTGTTAACGAGGACGTCATCAGAACACGAGCCAGGCTCACCTCATATGTCCTCTGGGACAGAGCTAAAGGGTCTCGTGCGGCCACACCAGGCATCTGCACAGCTTTTACTCTGCATTTCTCTCTCCTGCAGCTTGATTCATTACAGAACCATGGGACTGGGTTGGGCTTTGCTTTCCTCCCCCCCTCCCGTTTACATACTGTGGCTGCCCTGCAGGTGAGTGGTGACAGGGACACATGCTGGCACATGAGCCCTGCTCAGGGGACATCTCCCACATACCAGAGATGTACTTCATCTGTCATGTAAAACAACCTTCCTTTAGCATTCATTCAGACCCACTTTTACCCCATTTCTGCATCTCAGAGCACTCTGAAACCAGCCCCCATCACAGAGACACATCCCACAGCCCTTTGGTGAGGAGCTGGGAAAACAAACCAAGATCCTGGGGCTGATATTTGGAGACTGTCCCGCTGTTCCCAGGCTCAAACATGCAAAAGGTTTCCCTGGGAGCCTCCCTGTCCCCAGACCCCACAGATGTTTGTACCTGGAGCTCATGTAATCACCAGCAGCATCGGCCCCAGTGAAGCTCCTTCGGTCACAGCCAGAAGGAGACACAGGGTCCAACTTGGGGACTTTACACAGGGCCAAAAACTCCAGCTCAGCTCTATTTTCACCTTTGCATCTTCAAGGAGGGTCCCTTCTACTTGTTTTCCAATCCAGCATCTCCAAGCTGCCTCCAGCTCTCCAAATTGGGGGAACCACAGTGGTCACATCCCCTGTATCCCCATGGAGCAGGGGCTTTAGTCCCCCAAAGCTAAGCACAACCTCCAGCCTAACTTTATCACAGGGCACAAACAGTCCCAGAGAGAGCCTGCCTACTTTTTATAGGTGTTGCAGGGTTAATTAGCACAGGCTGGGGCTTTCCAGGGAGATTAATTCCCAGGGGTGCAAGAGGATGAATTTCCCCCTGGGCTGCAGCTGAGCTGCTGGGGCTTTGCCTTCAGCCAGCCCCACCTGGAGAGAATAAATCTATTTAGTGCATTTCAAATTTCACACCTCAGTCCCTGTATTTTTAAGGCAAATATTTATATGTATATATACCCTTCAGAATTCACACTCACAAACAGGCTTCCTGGGGCCCTTTGCATGCTGGTGCGGAGCAGTGAACCCCTCCGTGCTCTCCCCCTCCTGGAAGGTGGTTTGGAAACATGAGGGCCAGAAAGCTGAATTTTCAAGTGCGATGCCGCTCTTTCATTTCATGGTCTTTATTGAATGTTAAGGATTTTTATCCCCCAGCTGTTCGGCAGAAGCGGGAGGGAATGGGCAGAGCATGCTGGCGCATGGGGAATGCTGTGTGTCTGCATGTGCCTCTATTATCCTTAAAACAGGTTTGTGGCCAGGCAACTTCTGATATCATCACAGCTCTTCCACACTCTACACCCCCAATTTCCCCCCAAAATGGTGAATTTTGTCAGAACTGAGTGTTTTCTCCAGTCACCACATCGCCCTGAAACATTTTCCTGCAGAAAATGTGCCATTTGTCTCTTTTTCTCCCACTCAGAGTGTTGGTGTTTTTTTAACACGACATCTTTCGTGGGAAACCACTTCAGGCCAAGTCTGCTTGCATCTGCATCTCAGAAATAAAATAAACCCAGTCTGGGTTTGGAAAAGGGGAAGATTCAGGGATCTGTGATTGTCCAAACTCAGCTCACCCTTCCGGGCTTTGGTGGGTACAAGGATGTGGCTCCGTGTTATCATCCCTATCCCCTCCTCAGGTCCCCACTCTCTTCATTTGGCGGCACAGTGGTCACCAAGCCTTGACCCTGGGGCAATTTAGGATTGAAAAGTGTTAAACTCAGCCCTGCCCAGGCTCCAGGTTTGGATGCTGAGCATCGCACTGGAGAGACAGACGATGCTGACAGGTCTTTAACTCTCATGTTGGCTACAAAACCGCTGAAGCTTAATACAGGCTCATCTTTCACATTACACTTCAGCATCACCTGAAAAACCCACAGGTTGAGTTCTCCTGCAGCCCATGTGCAGGGACCACAGAGGCCAGATACAAAACACAGAGAGAGGCGAGTATTCCTGGAATCCCGCGGCAAAAATAGACCCAGCGATGTGACACGGCTGATCAACCCCTCGGGAAACACCCAATTATTTAAGGCACCAGCTGCATTTGTCTTAATAACCGCAAAGGGCTTCAACTTCCCAAGCACCAATAAGGAAACCTTCTTTTTTCTTTTTTAAATATATATATATAAATCCAGTTTTCCTTGCAATTAGTTTCTGGGCAATCGCGGCTGCTGCTTCATTGCGGGAAGGCTCAGCATCCCTGCCAGGTCCCAGCCACTCCGGCTGCCAGCTCCGAACAAGCAATGCCATATTCCATCTCATTTTGGCCAGGAGCGGCCTCGGTGCAGGTCCCCAGGGCTGCGCTCCCTCTGCCCTGTTAAAAATAACAGCAAAATATGTTTTATTCCTGAGGCTGTGCCAGTGGTGTGACTATTTCTGGAGTGATGAGAGTCACTCGGCGGAGCTGTGGGGATACCTGTGCCCTCACTGGGGTCCCCCAGCAGCTGCTTCCCACATCTGGATGCAGCTGGAGCATCTTGATGTCCAAAGCTCAGCCTCGCGCTGGGTGCGATCCTGCTGGCACACCAGACAGAAGCCTGCACCTGAAATGCACCCATTATCTGAGGATTATTTAAAAATAAATAAATAAATAAATAAAAACGTTGGGATATATTGAAAGGGATTAATTAGCGCTGTTGATGGAAGCCAGATCCAGAATTTGTCTTGGAAAGAAAACAAACCAGAGCCCAAAAGGCAGCGCGGGGAGGGGACGCCATGCCACAGAGCTGCACGCAAATGTTCCGTGTCACATTATACAGAATTAATGCTTCGGCTTGTCTGCACAGATGAAAAGGCTTTAACCTAAAGAATCAATTAAGTTTCCTTGCAGACAGTCTAATCTAACCTGGGAGGTTTGGGGGGAGCGGAGCCCCTCACCTCTCTCGAGGGCAGCCCTAAGTCCCTGACTCGTTACGTCTCTGATTTTAGAGTCCCAGGAGCTGATCGCCACATCTCCAGCCTGGTGAAACAGCAACCTGGAAATAAAACCCATCAGCTATTGCCAAGGAGATTTGGGGTGAGGAAGAGGAAATGTGTGGCCACCGTCGCCTCTGCTGGCTCTGGCTCTGGGTGGCCTTGTCTGGCTGGAGCACTCAGGCTTCACCTCTCTGTCCATCTGTCTGTCCAGACCGCTCCAACATCGCTCTGGATCACGCTGAACCCACTCAGACTCACCCTCCTGGCCATGTGCCCAACACTGCCTGTCTATCTGTCTGTCCTTCCATCCATCCTTCCACCTACCCATTTTTAGTTAAGGGAGACTGATAGGAAGGCAAAAGAACTCAGCTTTGACTTTAATAGAAGCAAAAAAATGTTCTGCTAATTTTATCTCCGAGCCGGTCTATTATTAACATGTCATTATTCTTCAGAAAATTTTGAGCCTGCCTGGCCTAAGACACATAGTCTCTATAAACTCCAGTACATGATTTACAGCTTGGCATCAGGGGACTGGAGTGAAGTAATTCAGTCCTGTCACTTTTTTGTCCCTATTTAATAGCGTGCCACAATTAATGTTTACCCGCCGTGAGACCTGCAGTCAAAGTGGCATCTGCCAGGTGGGAAAAATCACCATTTTCGTTTGACAGAGATAAATTCATCACAAACGCATCCCCCAGCAGCACAGCAAAGCCCCCGGCAGCGACACAGGCAGGGACAGGCAGGGACAGGCAGCGCATCCCACACCCTCCCCATGGAAAAGCCACGTTTTCTGAGCTTTTCTCCCCAATTTCTTCCCACTTAGGGCCCCAGCAGCAGCCCCAAAGTGCAGGCATGGAGTGGGCAACGTTAGGATTGCTGCTGTCAGCTCGCTGTCTCCTGCAAACTAAATTGCCCACCAGGATAATTGCTGGGGGCTTGGGCTCCCCTCATCCTCTCCCATCCCTTTTTGTGACACCAGGGTGGGGTGGGAGGCTGTTGACAGCGCTATTGAGTTAACTGGGAGCAAGAGGGACAGTGTCATTAAAGCTTGGTTTTAATCAGGCTCCAAGCATCCGAGCATCTTGCCGCCCTGCGAGCAGCGCGATGATCATTGCTCGTGTTTTATACCCTGCAGAAGGGATGTTTTCTGCCTTTGTTTTTTTAATTCGCAAGCAGCAGATCTTTCCCATCCTGCCAACCCCCTGGCATAGCTGGGAGAGCTACCCCTGTCAAATCCTCACTTTAATTACATGCCCTGCCAGAGGTCTGCTGCAATTATCCAGCTTTAATTTCCTGTAGCCATGCGGCCTCCAGAGCCAGGGAACCTCCGTGTCCTGCTCCCACCTTTGATCCGGGCGGAAAATCAGCAAAGAGGTGATGTTGGTAGCTGGACTCGGGATATTTCCCCCATCCCTCCTTAGAGCCGGCGGAGGTTTCTGCCCACGACTGCAGGGTTGGAAGCAACGAGGTTTGCGCTGGACAACCCGCTCACTCTTAATTAACCTGCAGATGCATCTGCGTCATGTCGTTTATCTGGGATGCGTGGGATGAGATGCAATTCCCACTGGAAAATGCAACGCCAGCTCCTGGTTTGCCTGCAAAGGGATGGGATTTGAGGTAAAAAGCTGCAGGAGAGGAAAATGGGGCTTGAGGGTGATGCTGGATTGAGTCAGGTTACCTGCTGGGGCCAGGGACCCATTGAATTTATAAGTGCTTTGGAAGCATGCCAGGAGAGCCAATCAAGTGGTGCGGATTTGCATATTAATGACATCTCATAAATAATACATACCACACCAAACAGTTGCTGGAACACCAACAGCATCAACTGTCTATTTAAATTATTTCAATTTGCTTTTTATTTTTTTAATACCTTGGCAGAAAGGGCTCTAACCCAAGCCCTCAGAGTAACGGGTGTCAAACCCCAGCGGTGAGTAATACACGAGTCACATTCACTGTCTCCATCATCAACGGGGCAGAAAATGAGAACCCCATGTGTCACTTTATTGCTCGGGTCCACCATTACCTAAAAATGTGCTCTCGGAGGGATTGCTGCTGGGGTTTTAGAAATCAGCCACATCAAAAGGCCACAAAGGTACTTTGCAACAACCAGCCCTGGGCTGGCGAAGCAGAGTCAGCAGCAGCAATGCAGGATTCTTCCTTTAAATAGCCCCAAAACCATCCTGCCCTCCCCCCATCCCCATGGAGGCAGCAGTTTCCCTCTCCCGCTGATGTCTTCGCTATTAATTATGGACCTTAATCAATAAATCCACCGTAAGCATCACTTCCCTCCCATCCTGGTTGCTCCACGGCTCCGGGCACTTTGGCTCCCGACTTGGTGGAAGAACTGATGAATCTCAGATCCCTTGTAAATCCAAGCTTTGCCGGAGGGGCCAGCGATTTAATTCTGGGTAATTTAATTAGGTTTGCCTCCGCTTTGCGTCTTGTGACACAGAGACATAATGAAATTTTAAAAATTTTACACCGGAAGATTATTAATACTCCAGCACTCACTAGGAAGAGAAAGTGGAACAATGAGGTGTGGGCTGCCCTGGTTTTGGGTGGATTTCAGAGCTTTTCGGGTTCCTGAGTCCTCCGTCTTCTCCAGCCGGCAGCTCTGGTCCGAGAGCCATGGGATGGCAGGGACGGCCCAAGCCCGGCACCCAGGGAAGGGCACTTCTTCTCCATATATTTTGTTAATCTTCAGCTCCCTCAGAAATCACCCAACCATGCCCACACTAAAAAAAAATAAAATAATAATAATAAAAAAAATTAATAGGATTTCAAATCGCCTTCTCCCAAATTCAAATTGCTTCATATATTATATTCACGATAACTCCCGCACTTCCAATTTTTCTCCAGACTTTTCTTCATATAAGACAAGTTCTCGTGCTGATGAATTGCTGATTTTTATTTACTAAGCGTTGCAGAGGAAATCCTCATTATTTGTGCCTGGGTCAGCCTGGAGCAGCCACAGAAGGTCCAATGGGTTATGGAGCTCACGTATGGCCACTCCATGTGCTGCCACCGAGCAGGACACAGTAATTGAAATGCCCTTATAAATCAATAGACCTAAATTGAAAACTCGGGCAGGACTCCACATAATTCACCTGCTCTCCTGGTAAGACGTCTCCTTATTTTTTTGGGGGAAAAAAAATAAAGGTTGGTAAAAGGGAACCTGGGGTACCGCAGCTCGATGCTTCTCCCCTGGCTGGAGAGATGCTATGTAAGTGATTAATCCCACACAGAGATCATCCCAGTGTCAGGAGACCTCTGATTTATTCTTCTGCCCTTCAAGCGGAGGAAAAATCAGGGCTGACAACTGCGGGGAGCTGCTTTTATCACAAACAGGGAGCACAAACCAGCGTGGGGCTTCGGAAGCCACCGTCAAGGAGAAGCGATGGAGCCTGATTCCCCAGGGAGAGATATAACATTTCCCTGGGCATCCTATCCCTGAGTCCCAGGGCACTCATCACCCTCAGCCCTGGAGAACCCCCAGCACCCCCAGAACCCCCCGTTAGCCATCAGTGTGGAGCTTCTGCTGAATAACTTACCAGCCATGGGAAACCATGAGCGAACGGGATTTATGGGAAGAGGAGCTGGATGTAATCAGCCCCAATTAGAGAGCGAAGGGAGCGTTGGCAGGATGAGTGACGACAGGACTATCAGCAGGGGACACTGTGGTCCCCAAGCCCCAGTGATGCGGGGGGACACAGCACAGCGTGGGGGCAAAGGCGGCAGTTCAAGCCCTGGGCGCGGGGGCTGCCTGCTCGGAGGAGCCCAGCGGTGACATCTTGCTTGTCCCCATCACCACTGCTGGAAACTTTCACCAAGAACAGTTTAAATGAGTCATTTATCAATTAAATGTGTGGTTTTGCCATGCAAATTAAAATCTGTCCTCTTGTTTAATTAATAGGGCAGCTTTATATTCGACAAATTAGGGAGGCTCTTGATGAGCTAATTTGTTAATTAATGGAAGCCTGGAGGCTCCTGTTTCATTAGATGTTGGCAAATCCTTTAATCTGAGATATTGCTGCTCCTCCAGAACCCCCCGTCCCCCTCACACCAGGGCTTGGACCCCAAACCAGCCCCGCAGCGCCGTGGGGAGCTCTCGGCACGGCCTCGACTGCCCCGCACCGGGATTGATGGCAGCAGCTCGGCGCCCGCGTATTTCTCCTTCCCAACCGTTGGGAGGATTTATATCCACTGTCAAGGAAGAGCACAAGATCCTTGTAGTCGAGCTGCCGGCTGCTGCTGCCAAAGTCCAAACCTGCATCCAGGAAGGAAAAGGGGCTCCAGGCTCCTCGGGTCAGCCCTCTTCCCCATCCAGGATGGCAACAAGCACTCCCAGCAGCTTCCAGTACAAACCAGTAGGACGGTGCTGAGGCCGGGTGGGCACTGCTGCCCCACTCCAACCCATGGCAAGAGGGATCCCAGGGAGCCCCAAACAAGTGTGTTGGAACCAAACCCTCACCGAGAGCAGGACCAGTAACACCAGTAAGAGCACCCGCAGTGCCCCACGTGGAAAAATCCACACCCTGTGCCTGGTGATAAACATCTCATTATGGCTGCTCTCTGTTTATATGGCCCAGCACTGTCATTCCTGCTTTACATTAAAAAAACAATAGCATAGTTTCCCGAGCTTGCACCATGGACCATTTTCCCCCAAACCAGATTAACCCAGAGCCCGAAGGAACAGCTCCCTCATTTATTTTTAGGTATCGGTGCCTGCTGCACAAGCCACCACGTTATCAAGTAAATATGGGCAGCCAGACGCCTGCCAGCAGAGAGGCACCCAGAGACTCTGTTATCTGTGTTTTTAATGGACTGTTAGTTCCTGGGATGTGTTTGCTTTCAACCTTTAAAAAGAAACACCAGCTCCACTTTATACCGCAGAAGTTTGCCAAGTTTCCAGCTTCCACTGAAACTTATTTCGCTGTAGCAGGCCCACGAAATTCAGAGAGCAGCTCAAGAGAGGGCAGATTGAGAAAGCAGCAACAAAAGAGAATATTATACTGCATGGGAAATGCCTGTTACAGTTTCCACAGATACTTGGCAAAAATTAAATGCTGCTGTTCAAGGCAACACTGTTTCGGGGGGGTCGCTGATGGTTTGTGCTCTGGTGCTCCATCACCTGCTGTGGTCAGCACGGATGGGCGAGCTGGAGCTCAAGCTGGGTCTAATAAAAGCCTGCCTGTATCTGGAGCTATTTTCATTAACCACAAATTAATTGAGGTTGGAAGAGACCTTGGAGATCTGCCTGTGCAAGCCCTGGCTGGACGCAGAGCCCAGTACATCAGGCAGCTCAGGACCCTCTCCGGGTGAGCACTGAGCATCTCCAGGGACAGAGATCTCCCCACCATCCCGACCCTATCCAGGGGTGACCCCCACATCACAAAGTGGTTTTTCCACATACCCCATGGTGCCGTGGAGCCCCTTGGGCTTTCCCACCTGTCACAAGCTCCTCAAACCAAAGGGGTTACCAGAAATCAGCTGTTCCATCCCCTCGTTTCACACAGAATCACGTCTGTTTGGAGATAAAGTGCCATCAGTTGTTTCCCCCCGCTATTTTCTAACACTCCAGCCTCAGATCAATAAATTAATTCAAAATCATCTAACGAGCACTCAGCCTGTAATTTATTTTTCATAAGTGTTAATCCGATTCCTTCCGAACGTTGTGCCTTTGGGACCCTCGCAAATTAGGAAGCTATTCAAGACACTTTCCCGACATTACTTAGGCAGAAAACAACATTAGACTGCAAATAATAATAATGCCGAGCTCTTTCCAGATATGCTTTTCAAAGACCCAAAACGTGTTTCATTTGATTTGATCCTCTGCTTTCTCTATTTACTGACACACCCTGGGGCCCATCCCCAAGCACTTCACTTCAGCCTTTAATAACCACCATAAAATGAGTCTTGCCAAAAGCCTTGATCTGATGCGGCGTTTATTGTGATCCAAAATAATGCTTATCGGGGGAGCAGCTCCTGCATTAGTTGTCATGCACCCGTAAAATACACACAAATTTCAATCCAGGGATTTTAATTCCTCCTCGCTTCGCAACGACTCTCATTTAGGTTTGGAAAGCGAAGCAGACTGCAGGAAACATAAAGAGACAATTCCAGGCTATTTTAAGCTTAAAAACAAGAAATACCACAGCTTCTCCAATGACTCCATAAGCCAAGCGCTGCCTAAACTTGGGGTTTTGTTGGGAAAAATCAAAACTGAACTGGGAAGGGGGCAGGAGGGGGAGGCCCCAGCACAACCACAGCCCCGGATGGCACCAGGTCTGCTAATGCCCCTCTCACCCCCGCAAAGTCATTTTAATCAGAAGTTATGGCATTTCATTGCGTTTCTCCAGCCATGGGCTCCAGACACAACCCCAGCTTTCCCAGTTTAAGCAGCTCCCCAGTGAAACCCACACCAGGGGCAGCACCCCAGGGACCCCCGCTCTGCTCTCAGGACTATCTGACACAGGTAACTCAGGTGACACAGGGACACCCCCCTAATTCCTGCTGGAGTGCGGCCACCAAACACTTTCACTGAGGCTGATGCACTTTCCCGGGGGTTTCACCCTGGTCCTGCCCCATGCCCCAGCGAGCATCCCCTGTAACAGGGGACATTGCCCACCCTCTGCCGCCATCCCCAATGCATTTCATGCCCCAGCTGCACGTTCCTTCAGAGAAACTTCACTAACAACACCCCAAATGTCCCTCTCTCTTGCCCAACAAGAAGATTCACTTTCCACAGCCACATCTTTGTTCCGTTTAAGCAGCAGGTTGTGCTGGGAGCGCGCGAGAGGAAAACAGATGCTTTTCCCTCGCGGTTTACATAATGCATTTCTCCTTCCACTCGCTGCCTAACGCCGTGCGCTTGGCCTAAAAAGAGAGAAAAAAAAATGCAGTAATATTTAGAAGCTCATTAGGCAGGCGACTGATTTGAACATATCTGGAATACCAGAAAAGAGTCAGTTGGGCTAGGAGGGCTTTTGATGATATTTTCTTTGGAGATTAAAACTGCAGCAGGCTGGTGCTGGTTCCAGCCCCGCTCCCAGCCCGACCCACCGTCAGCGACCATGCTGGAACCACCTGCTTTATCCCCAGTTCTATCAAACAACTGCAGAGAGATGCAGGGGAAACAGCATCCACAGAAGTACAGGATTTGAACTTCTGTGCCATGGGATTAGAGAAAAATTAAAGCTGTGCCTGAAAGAAATAACACTTGCCTTTTATTCCTATTTAGCAGCACTCCCGTGTACAACCCCCCGCCAAAATGTCATTTCCAATAACACAACAAACTTTACAGCACATAAAACCGTGCACCACAGCGGGGCATGGGGAACGCAACACAGAATCGCTTGCTCCTTCCACGCGTGGCTTTTGCTCTTAGAAACAGAAAATTGCTATTTTCTGCCTTGCAAGCCTTTGGCCCCACTTCTCCAAGGCTCAGCAAGACACAATGGGTCCTGGGAGCAAGGGATGAATGAGGAACTTCCACAGCCCCAAGGAGGAATGTCCCCACCGCACTGATTTACCCTGTGCCAGCAGCTCATGGTCCCCGTTACCCATCAGTCAGCAGCTCGCTTTCAGAGCACCGGTCCCCTGTCACTCGCGAATTATAGACCTACCCAGCAAAGTCATGTGGAAGTAATTGTTTGTTTGCTGCTCATCCCTCTGAAATTCAAGGAGAAAATGAGATTTTGCTTGCTTGCTTTAGATCATGGTGTTTTCTTCCCTGCTGTGCTTACTGCAAAATCCCCATTGCTTCCATTCGGCTGCCAAACAAGAGCACAGAGCTACCGGCAGCGTCGCAACTGGCATAGCTGGCACAGCTCAGCACCACGAAGGCTTTGATAAGCCCAAGGGGGGAAATCTGACCCCACTTCGGACCAAAAAATAGACCCGGTGCCCACAGAGAGGTGGATTTGCAAAGCCTCATGACATCAAACCCAGATTTAAACAGCGCCTGGACAAGAAGCGCACTCCAGACAAATGGAGATGTTCCACTGAATACATTTAATCTCATTAACCCAGGAGCTGTTTGTGTGTTTTTGTTCAGCCCTGATGGAGCAGGAACCGGCTGCCGCAGCAGTTCTGTGCAGAACCCAGCGGGGAAGCTGCATTCAAACACCGCCGAGATCAACCTGCCTGCTTATACAGCCCTCCGAGCAGCAAAAACACCGCAAAATAAATGACCCTGAGCAAATTAGTGCTGCTTTGGAATGAGGCAAGGAAGGCTGACTTCGCAGGCAGGTGATGCTCAGCACGACCAGGCTTCTGTAAGCCCGGATCACGGCGTTGCCAACATGGGGAGAACAGAGGTCCCTGCAAAATACAGCCAGGATTTATCATCTCTCCTGCTCTGCAATTCTTGCCCTGCCAACCCGCTCTCCTCCTCACAGAGGGGAGCAGAAGCGAGGACGAGGGACAGAGCTGGAAAAGGGTTTTGATTTCAGAGAAAGCAAGGGGAGAAGAGGGAAAGCGCAGGGGCAGCCCCAGCACTGCAGAACGCAGGATTTACAGCCCTCTGCCACTGCCATCGCACCCGTATTGCGCCTCCACCCAGCCCAAGGTAACTGAATTGATTTCTTCCAGTGAGCAGCTGCTTGAGCCAACAGCCTTAAATAATACGCCAGGCATAAATAATATCTTTTGAGCGACAGCACTAATAAAAGCCAGCAAAGAGGAAGCGTGCAGGACCCCACCGCAGCCCGGGTGAGAGGAAAGCACAACCTGCCTCTGCTAGAACTTGCTCTCCCTCCACAAACAGGATTTCCCATCCTCTGACCCCCTGTCCCTTGGCTGGAGCCACCGTGCAGCTCCCCCACCATGTCCCTTCAGCCCCACGCGGATGCCAAAGCTCAGACCCTAACTCACAGAATCATGGAATCATTTTGGTTTGAAAAGACCCTCAAGATCATCAAGTCAACCATTAACCAACCCCTAGCACTGCCCCATGTCCCTGAGAACCTCTTCTCTGTCTGTCCAACCCCTCCAGGGATGGTGACTCCAGCACTGCCCTGGGCAGCCTGTTCCAATGCCCCACAGCCCTTTGGGGAAGAAATTGTTCCCAAGATCCAACCTCAACCTGGAAATGCAGGGGATGCTCCTCACCAGCGAGGCACAACGCTTGCTGCACAATCCTCAGCTCTGGTGCTAAAGCATTTACAAAAGATTGCAAAGATCTGCTCTAATTGTTCATCCTGGTGAAACAGAGGGAAAAACAATGTTTAGGAATCAAAGGGCAACGCGCAAAGCAGATGTGCCAGCAATGCGAAGGAAAAGCAAGGCTTTTAGAACCCAAATTTCAGCTTTGCACAGATTAGACATTAAAATGAACTCACTTAATTTCATGCCATATGCAAATCTTTACCAGCTGTCAGCTCTGTAGTCACTAGAGACTAAATGTAATAATGAAACAAGAACAAAACCACAGCGAAGACGGGTTCTGCAGAAGCCCCATTATGAGCGCGTTCAAGTTAAGCCAGGGATCCTGCCCAGGCACAGGAGCCTCAATTAAACATATGCAAATAAAATAACTATAAAAGATGAGGCTCCTGCTTACTCCTGACATTCAAGGGTTCCCCGGCGAGCGGCTGCTTTCTGCACGATCTGACGGTCACTAATTTGGTGGCTGGACCCCATTTAATCACCAGCATCCTCCCAAACCACAGCTCAAGGGGACAGCAAAGCACCACCACCATCCTCAGGCTTTTCCCTTCATGGTAGCCCTAAATATATAGAATAATAAATCATTTGGGTTGGAAGAAACCCTCAAGATCATCAAGTCCAACTGTTATCCCACCCCTGGCACTAAACCACATCCCTCAGAATCGCATCTCTGGTCTGTCCAACCCCTCCAGGGATGGTGACTCCAGCACTGCCCTGGGCAGCCTGTTCCAATGCCCCACAGCCCTTTGGGGAAGAAATTGTTCCCAAGATCCAACCTCAACCTCTACAGGGATGCCTGCTACTCTCTGACAGCTGTCAGCACCTTCACAGGGGGCGAGCTGAGAATCCTGCAAGGTAAAACAGCTCCTTTTGTAATCTGCTCCTACGAAACACCTAACATCCTGCCTATTTTAGCCTTCTTTGTCCTAGATTACAAGCCCTGCAAACGGCACATCTGCAGGATTTTAACTATTGAATGACACAACTTGCAAAGGCATCCCCAGAAAGTGTATTGGCTGGAGGGGAGGTCTCGGTTCTCACAGACAGCTCCCCATCCTCTCTGCCAGGCTGCACTGGGACCCCTGCCACGATTCAGCTGCTCCTGTGGCACCTGGAAAGGACCAAGTGCTTTTTTCATCCCGGTGTGTCTATCGGGAAGTCGTTCATCCTTGTGCCGTGTCCCAAGCAGGTTTCCATGCTCCCCAATATTCGGTCAAGCTCTGTGCAGCATGCCAGGAGGATGGACAGCAGGAACATGCACCGACATGGACTTTGGTGCTAAATCCTTCTTAACAAGCTTCATTTTTGATGCATTTTTAGCTGAGCCTCACCTTTACTCAGCCAGAGGAGCAGGGAGGTGAAAGTAAGAGGTGAACTGAACATCTTTCCCCAGAACCCCTCACGATCCCAGGAGGTCTCTGCTGCCTCCTGCAATAATTAAACAGGCTGGAGCTGGGGATACCCGGCACTTAACTGGATCAAAACCCAGAGAGGAGACTGCGGGTAGCAATTTCCCTTCTTATTGACATGCAAATCATCGCTGCAGCAGCTCATGGGTTTAATATATTTCCAGCTTGCCTGGTGTGGAGTCACATCAGTCAAGTCTATGTGGCAGTGAGTCCAAAACGATTCTTATCAAGTCAGCAGTTCCACCTCCGCGTCAAGGACAGGCTGGAGATGAGTGCGCAGCCACCAGCCTGACCCCTCTGCCAAGTCCCCCCGAGACAGGACTCCCACGGATTTGCGGACTCTGAGTAAATGGCCAAGATGTCCCCAGTGAGGTTTGGGGGTAGAAACAGCCTGAGGTCCTCAAGAAACATCCTCTCCACCCTTGGGATCATGTATGATTGTGGCTTTGGTGACTTCTGTGAAGATGTTCCTCACTCTGAGGCAGGACAGCGCCAAGAACAGGAACTGCCACCACAAACCATGTTCTCTCCCACAGAATATGCTGGGATTTTCCCAAGATTTTTCAGGTTTGCTCCCCGCACTGTGATTTAAACCCCTTCACAAGCACTACAAGAACAGGGAGGTGTTCCCAGCGCTGCTGTTCCCACCTCTGTCCCTGCCTGGGGACATTGCCACCTCCCTTTGATGGGTATTTCTGTGCCCCACAGCCTTTCAGACTCCCAAACCAGCAGCAACATGCCAGTGATTGGAAAACTGTGCTGACCAGCAGTGCAATCATTAAAGAGATTTTCTTCCACATGGCTGGGACTCCTTATTCCCTTCTTCCCTCTGAATTGCATTCCTCATTATGTCCAGACATGACAGAGTGGCTTTGCTTGGGACCTGCTGGTTGAAAGAAGCTTTACTGGTCTGATGTTAGAACAGCTCCATCCCAGCTTAGCTGGGATAATGTCGTGCTCAGCTGCAGCATTGCTTTGAAAGTTCTCCTTTTGTCCATTTATTCCCAGTGCCACAAACCAATCTGCCTGAGAAGCTCACTCTTCATTATTCGTTAAGAGAGCCAACAAAGCCCTCTGTTCACACACCCTCTCAGGGCTTTGTTTTCAGCAATCTATTCAGTCTTCTGTTTGTGCTTCTCGGCACTAAGACCCTTAAATCGCTCACTTAGCCTTGAACCCCCTCGCGCAGTGTCTTGGATTTGCAGCTAGAAGTAATCACCACAGTACAATCTAGATCTTGCTTTTTGCTTACCCTTCTACTTTCTCTTTAATTAAAAATCCCTTTGGTCTTCCACTTGGATCTGGGACCTGGCTTCCATTTGCTTTGCAAACAGCGCAATAGAGAATGTCAAAACCGTTTTTCACAACAACCTTGCTTTGACCTGGGTGACAGCTTTACCATCAGGCATTTGATCTCTTACTTGCCCATCTGTTCATTGATTAAACCCCCACACTTCAATATGCAGTTCTGTCTCTGCAGCCAGCAGCTTCTCCTGACAACCAGACCCTGGGACAGACAAGGGGCCTTTCCCAAGCGATGCTCCTCACGCAGATTGTCTCTCCTTATTGCCTCGGCTTAACCCAGAAACACAAGGGCCAAGAGTTGCGATAACGTCGCAGCAACACTGCTCGAGAGCGCAGGAAAAGAGATGAAACCCAGGCTGAAAGGGACAAAAAGTGACCAGCAGCACCCCCAGCATGGCAAGGCTCATGGGGACGGACTGTTTAGCAGGGGCTGTTGTGACAGGACAAGGGGTGATGGTTTTAAACTAAAGGAGGGAGATTCATGCTGGACATGAGGAAGAAATTGTTGGCCCTGAGGGTGGTGAGAGCCTGGCCCAGGTTGCCCAGAGAGGTGGTGGATGAACCATCCCTGGAGACATCCCAGGCCAGGCTGGACGGGGCTCTGAGCAACCTGAGCTGGTGAAGATGTCCCTGCTCATGGCAGGGGTGGCACTGGGGAAGCTGGGAAGGTCCCTTCAATCCAAACCATTCTGTGATTCTGTGATGCATCAGCAACAGATCCCCAGAACCTCCTCAGTGCTCAGAAAGGCAATTTTTATCCCAGCACACAGCGTTCCAAAAGGAAGCCAGAGCCTTACTCAGCTTTAAAATATGTTTTTCATGATCGGTGCCTCTAAAGGCAGAAGGTATAAAGGTCCAGGAGAGGCTGTTCCTGCAGAGCAGCGAGAGGACTCAGTGCCATCTGCAGGCACAGGGACCGTCCGCTCCCACCTGCACCGCAGCAGCATCAAATACTAACTTATAAGAACCAGCTTCTTCAATGTCTTCTCCCACGATACAACCATACGGCTTTCAGCATCCCTCTGCCAGCGGCACCATTTCAAACACAAATTCCCTCTGGAGGTTCAGGGTCTGGACCGGAGCCTTTGGCACAACCACAGCTCCAGACACATCCATTTCCAGCCTTGCCGGGAGCTGCTGGGGACCCAGGGGGACAACCCAGGGCTACGGCCCCAGCGTTTTACACCCCTGCTCTTTCCTACCATCTACACTGGGATGTCATAGAATCGTTTTGGTTGGAAAAGACCGGGAGGAGATGCCAGGCATTCTTGGCTATTCGGGTTGTTCCCCTCTGCTGGATCAGATTTAATCAGTGAACAGACTCTAAATGTGCTTCCCACCATTTTTAAAAGGAAAATACATCATCGCTCTATAATTATTCCATAATTAGGCTTAGGTGCCCTATCCCCGGAACTGAGGAAAATACGTTTCAGCTGAAGCTTCCTCTGGAAAGGCAGATAGGTTTGCTCATCCTTCACATGCTAATTATCCCCTGGACTCATTAACGGGCTCTGGCAGGCTCAGAACGGCTGAGGACGCGGTAATTTGGTGCTGCAGGAATCGCCTTGGGCTCCATTTGCTGCCGAGGGTCTCAGCGCCCCGGTGCTGTCAGGCCCTTTTTACAGATGCCGCTTGAACCGAGTTCATCAAGCTGCTTTTGTCAAGCCCAGTAAAATCAACGAGCATCCGACAGAGACCCAGCACCGGGAGAGCGGTTACCGCCTTTGCACTGAGAACGGGCGAGAAAAGGAAGATTTGTCCCTGGAGATCTCCAAGGAACGGGCTCCAAACCCTCCCAGCACAAAAGCTGCATTTCCCCTGCATTTTTTGCTATTATCTGCCACTAAAAAGACAAATAATTTAAATTGTCGGGATATATATCTAATAAATCAGGTTATTTTTCCCTGACAGTGATTATTTGCTGTGAAGGAACTGATCAAATAAAAATCCATCATCTTGCTAGATACCAAAATCTGAGCGAGTTACACGCAATTCTCTAGAATAGTCTCTTTTTCTTCAGCTTTTGGCAAATCTCTCCCCATTCCTGGCCTCCAGCAGGGAGAGCACAGCCCTGCTAGGGAGCACCAAGGTATGGTGCCGACCGGCACACCCCGCTGTTTTAAGGCACAAAAAGAGTATTTTCCGAAAGGCCAGGGATAAGCGGCAAGAACGTCTCTACACACAGAAAAGTTGTGCTCCCCTGTAAATAAACAAGGTATGCGCCTTTAAATGGCACATGGGCCCGCCCCCTCCTCCAGCTTCCCTTCTCACTGGCTGCTCTGCCTCTGATTGGCATGAGCGCTCACCTATTCTCATCCTCCACGAGACTCTTCCGCGCGGGGGTGTGGCCCTACCCGGAAGACGCCACAGGAAATCGAGGGTAAGAAGGAGGGCGGGACACAAGGGAGAAGCATCCGCTGTGAGCACCAATGGGAAGGGAGAAGAGGGGAGGCTCAGCCAATGGCAGCACGCGGAGGGCGGGGCCTCAATGGGCGGGGCTACTGTAGCCGGCAGCCGGCGGCTCCGGGAGGCGGCAAAGGTGATGGGGGGACCCGGGCTGGGGGGACCCGGGGCGGGAGCCTGAGGGCTGGGGGGACCCTGCGGTGCTGGTGGGGTCAGGGGGGCCCCGGCCTGAGAGGAGGCTGGGGGCTGCGGGGGCACGGGCTGTGGTGGGGCCGCTGGTGAGGGGATGGCGGCCTGAGGGGAGGCTGAGGGAGGGCCGGGGGTGATGGGGAGCAGGGCTGGGGAAGGAGACCCGGGGAGGGAACCGGGGTCTGGGGACTGATTTCCACAGCGGGAAGGTGGGGAGGGAGAGAGGGGAGCTGAGCCGTAGCTGTGCGGGACGGGGCTCTGTCCCTGCAGGGCCCGGGGCTCCTGTGGGCATCAGCGACTCCTCATGCTGCAGGTGTCACGTTAACGTTTAGCACACCCCATAGGGATTTGTGTTCCCTGATGGCAGGGAAAGGTGGGTGCTTGGGGTGACCCCCAACAGCTGTGACAGAAACCCTGAGTCCACGCAGGTGCCACGTCTCCAGCGGAGCTCTGGCTAAAGCCGCTTCTCTTCCCAGGTGTGGGCAGAGGGGAAGGAGATGTTCCTCGTCACCGCGCTGGAAGCAGGATGACCCTCGTGTCTATGGCGACAGATCCCGAGCTGAAATGGATAACGCTGTGGGTCCGCGCCAGGTGGGCGGCCGTGCTCACGCTCCTGCTGGGCTCGCTGCTGATGCTGCTGCTCCCGCAGGCTGCTGTGGATGACCAGTGCCACGCAGCGCTCCGAGGACTCTCCTTCCTGAAGAGTAAACTCAGCACAGGCTCCTCGGGCGTCACCAGATACACGAGACAAAGCACCGGACTGAGCGTCACCTCTAATGGGCTGGAGCTGCTGGTGCTCAAAGGCAAAGCCTCCCCAGGTAAGAGTGTCCCTGGGTGGGCACAGGGAACAGGCGAGTTGCTGTATAATAACAATAATCCACCCCCCAACCTGATAATTTTCTGTGCCCCATCGTGGTAACAAACTCTCACTGCCCAACTGCCAATTAACATCAGTTGTAAATGACCCAGACATGGTACTGCCAGCCCAGCTGCATTCCATCACCCTGTGTTCTCTCAGAAGTTTTTCCTCATGCTTTCAGTACTAGTAAGTTCTGTTCAGCTAACTGGAATACCAAATGGTATTTGAATACACAGTAACCTGGAATAAATGGCATTAATCCCAAAATCCTGGCTGTCATAGAACAGGCTGGGCTGCCCTCATTGGCTTTATTGGCCAGGACATTAATTTGGAAAACATTCAAAGGAATCTTTACAATTCCAGCACTGTATCTTTCTCTGCGTTAAAGCCATTATTGCTGTGAAGATGTTTGATAATTCAGTGAAAAAACAGGGAGCAGTGCTGGTGGCAGCTGTGGGCTGTGCTTCCAGCAGGACAACTGGCATTACTGCCAAGAAGCCTTATTTCTCTGTGGTGTCCCAGAGCAGCCTGGTGGCCAAAGCCAGTTTTGCCGTGATGGCTACAGGCCCATGGCCAGCCTGAGCCGTGCTGCGCGCAGATCCTGCCTCCCCGCACCTCCTGCCAGAACGGCTCTGCTGCCACGTCCTCTGCCTGTAAATGCAGCACGGGCCTGACAAAAGCTGGAATAAAAGTTCTGTTATAGTTCTCACACACTGGCATTAGTTAATTTTCATAGAGGTCAACAGTGACAGTTTCCAGAGATTTTCAGTAAAACTCAGGCCCTTTATCTATTATTGTTGCATTTCAGAAGTGAAGTTAGAAGCCAAAGCAGCTCTGAATCAAGCTCTCGAAATGAAGCGCCAAGGGAAGCGGGAGAAAGCCCACAAGCTCTTTGTGTACGCCCTCAAAATGGACCCCGATTACGTGGATGCCCTGAATGAATTTGGGATTTTTTCTGAAGAGGAAAAAGACATTATTCAAGCTGACTACTTGTACTCCAAAGCACTAACCATTTCTCCATGTAACGAGAAGGCTTTGATCAATCGGGACCGGACACTACCTTTAGTGGAAGAGATAGATCAGAGGTATTTCAGTATTATCGACAGCAAGGTGAAAAAAGTGATGGCGATCCCCAAAGGCAACTCTGCCCTGCGCCGCGTGATGGAGGAGTCCTACTATCACCACATCTACCACACGGTCGCTATTGAAGGGAACACCCTGACGCTGTCGGAAATACGACACATCATCGAGACCAGATACGCTGTTCCTGGAAAAAGCTTAGTGGAGCAGAACGAGGTGATCGGCATGCACGCGGCTTTGAAATACATCAACACCACGCTGGTGTCGCGGATAGGCTCCATCACCATCGGTGACATCCTGGAGATACACCGCAGGGTGCTGGGCTACGCCGACCCGGTGGAGGCGGGACGGTTCCGGACTACTCAGGTGTTTGTAGGACACCACATACCGCCACATCCCCAGGACGTTGAGAAACAGATGCAGGAGTTTGTGCAGTGGATTAACTCTGAAGACGCCATGAGCTTGCACCCGGTGGAGTTTGCAGCATTAGCCCACTACAAGCTGGTTTACATCCATCCCTTTGTAGATGGCAATGGCAGGACCTCGCGCCTCTTTATGAACCTCATCCTGATGCAGGCGGGTTACCCGCCCATCACCATCCGCAAGGAGCAACGGGCCGAGTATTATCACGTCTTGGAAGTTGCCAATGAGGGGGACGTGAGGCCTTTCATACGTTTCATTGCCAAGTGTACCGAGACAACTCTGGACATGCTGCTCATTGCCACTACGGAATACTCCGTGGGCTTACCTGAAGCAGATGGCGGCACTGCCGGATGCAAACAAACCATCCCCGTCAAGACTTGAGAGTTGTGGACATTCAGAAGCCAAGGAACGCGTGGGAGAACAGAAGGCCAAGCCACTCAGTGCTCCTGCTGGGAAATAACTCAACAGGAGGTGTCACTCTTTAGCATTTCATTTATTTAAAAAGTGTCTTACATTTGATTAATTTAATTTATTTATATACATTATGCCAAGCTCAAACGTGAACTGTTCATGTTGAGTGTGCACTATAACTCGCTTGTGCTACTGGAAGGAGGTGGGGTGAGGTGAAGTAGGATTTAATTTCCCTTTAAAATTAAGCTTTAGGAAGCTGCTTCAATCACAACCCTTCACCTAGGCAGGCAACTGCATTGTCTTACCCCAAGGAGCTGCTCAGTGACAGTCTTCACTGAGTTGTTGCTTTTGTGTTCCCTCTTGTTCAAACAAACAAAAACCACCCAAAACACAGCCCCAGCAGTACCAGCACTCCCAGCTGTGTTAATCGGATTCTTTCCTGCCAGTCACACCAGTTTGGCAGCACAGGGCAGGACAGAGCTGAGCTCCAGTTCAAAGTCATCTCCCCTCCCAGCGCAGTTCAGTAGCACTTTGCACATTTACTTTCAGTTGCCTTTCCTCGGGTGGGTTTTGTACAATGAGTGGGATGTATTTGGTCTAAGATTACAGATTCCGTGAGGGAAACAAGAGCAGAAATGCTCCCTGGCTTATTTCACTGACCTGCAAGGTGCTTTTGTACTTCAGCCAGAAGGACTTAGCCTCAGACCCCTCTCTGTTGAGCAGGATCCCTGGGAAAACTGCACCTGCCCTTCAACATGTCAGTTCAGGCTTTGAACAGAGCTTATTTCTGCAAAGCTGTGGGCAGAAAAGGTTGTTATACATAATTGTGAGACAACTGTTACAGGTTGTGCCAATTTGGGAAGAATGTGTACAGCAAGTTTGCCAAAAAAAAAAAAAAAGTAAGTTTCTTCAGTCTACATGAGAGAACTTTTCACAATTAATTACTAGGTCACATTATTACTGGGATAAATGTGTCAAGAATCACACGAGGCCTCTTTGTGCTGCAGTGGCAGTTGGTGTCCCACCTGGGAGCTGCTGTGCAATTCAAAAATGCAGGGTTTAAGGTAAGAGCAGCTGCAGCTGAAGACAGACCAGCTCCCTGCACCCCTGCATTGCTCAGAAAAGTTCAATTTGATCCAGTTTACTGCTGTTAAGCTTAAACCCTTTGCAAAAAGGGTTCAGACTGTCCCAGACCAGTGTTAAGTTTCTTCCCTTCTAACTCTTATCTGCAAGGTAATTAGGACATGTTTTGCCAGGCAAACAATAGGACAGGACTTGGAGTTACACATTTACTGCAGCACCACTCCATGCTTATGTACAAAAACTAAACAAGGAATGTTGTTCTGGCCTTACAGAGCTTATTTTTGTAGTGCAAGGTGAGTATAAATGAAGTCTGCACTTTAGAGCTCAGGAGGGGAAAAAAAGTTATTTTAGTAAGAGATTAATAAACTATTTTAATATTAAAGTCTTTGTTTGGAAGAGGCTGTTCTCAAAGCACTTCATTGCCGCAGTGAACTAAGAGGCCGTCACAGCTCAGCTCATGAACAGCACGTTCCAGGGTGCGGGTCCTGGCTCCCTCTGCTGCCGCGTACAACCGTCCTGCCGCGTACAACCGTCCTGCCACACCAAAGCCACCGCAGGACACTTAATTCATCACCAGGGTTGTGCACATGCCCATCAGGGCAAAGCCAGCCTTGGTGGTCCCAACCCACAAACCAAAGCTTCATGTTAAAGTGTTATTAGAATGTTTCTAAGCTGATTTGGAGATAAAATCTCCCCATCCCATCCATACAACGCTGGGTGGCACAGAAGAGGCTGTGAACAAGCACCAACAGAACTCAGTCCCTTGCTGTTATCACAAGTGCCAACGCGACATGGTTCAAAGCTCTGAATCCAACTCATCGTTTCAAAGTCAAGTCAACCCAGCACAGAATGTAAGCACTGAAAATAGTGTTTATTTGCAGCAGTGCTTGTGCGGTACAAGTGAACCTGGTCCTGGGGTCCCCCCTCACATTCAACCCCCGTGTGTGTCAACTCCCAGAGTGAGCAGCAGTTTTAGTTGACAAGCAGTAACATTTCTAGGCAAGATCACGTACCAGATTATTTTGAATTCTGAGGTGGTTTTGGGATATTCATACTAGATGGAATGAGCCATTAGAGGAACATCAGTGACACCGAGTATCTCGGCACACCCGAGAGGCGAGGTACATCAGTTTTACCCAGCTGCCATAGGATAAGTGCAATTCCAATACCCACAGTTAAACAGAAGCAACAGTATTTATAGAAAACCTTTGAGAACTTGAGTTTAATAAACCAAAACAAAAAGTCAGCTTGCACTTCACATTTGTACAAAACCATACAGAAACCACCTGCAAAAGACGTATGAGCTAGCTAGCAAAAACAACCCAAAAATGGTCCTCAGCAACAGCATGTACAGCTTTCATGGGAAACAAAAATCTACCAAGTCTAAGTACTATCTCATGACACTTAAAAATAATAATCTGAATGTCTTTTACAAATACACAATATAAAAAAAAACAGGTCAACTTGAACAGAACATTAACTGAATACATATATATGTATATTTGTGTATATACATATACACACATATGTATAGAAACTCTCCCAATACTAAAATAGGCCATTGTGGTGAAGTTACTACTGTCTGCCGTTTAACTCTTGATGGAAGGAGATGAATGTCCCTGTGTGGGTGGGTTTGGGTGGAAAATGGGTTCGTTGTCAGAGAGAATGACTGCAATCACAATCCCACCTGACCAGCGGAGCTCAACAAGGGTATCCCTAGGATTTCCCATTGCATCTCATTCATTAATGAAAGAGAAATATTCAGAAATTATTCATCAAACTCGATGTGGTATCCAACCTGTACAGGAAATATTTCCCCCCTCGTTACCCTCAATGTGAGGAATCATATAACGCCGTTTTACCAGAACACAGTGTAACTCTATGCTCTTAGAAACAGAGGAAAAAAAGCTGGATTTGTACCATCCTACACTGATCTCGATGAATGCAGCGGTCCAGAACAGTATTTACACCTGATTGTGACTGGCGTTCTCTCCTCGCTAGCGTAAGGACACAACATGGCTTCCAGAAAGGCATTTCACATTTTACCAGACCCGCTGATTGCAAGACCTTTTGCTCACTTTTTCAGTAGCATCTTGGCAAAATCAGCATTGGACATCTTCTTCGGCTCCTCAGGGGGTTGGGATGAAGTTGCTGGTGAGTTCTGGACCATCCCATTCTCAGCCTTGGCCACGGGATTGCTCTGCCGCTGTAACGCACGAGGCATCATGGAAAGTTGTGTCCTTCCCTTCCCTCGCCTGGAGAACAAAAAGTGACATTTAAAAATATAACAGTGCTCTTTGAATGTACAGTTTTAGATTAGTGAAACAAAAGGGACTTCGTTCACTATGAGGAATGCTCATTTAAATACTATTCCTATCGTTTGTTTCAGTAATAAGTAGTGCAAAGCTTTCACCCTTTGAAACAGGACACCCAAGGACTGGCAGAAAACAACTGCCCAACAGTGCCCAGAAACCAAAGCTCCGTGTTTATCTACAGGGCACACACAATACAACACCAACGCAACGCCAAGCAGCAAGAGCACTCCAAAAGATGACAGTGACATTAACAGTCACTGGCAGCAATGGCTGGTTCTCCAGGACGAGAGAACATGAAAGTTATGAGTGTTCAGGTGCTCACATCAGCCCCAACAGGACGTCAAACACCTGATCCTCTCGGACACTACAGACCTGTTACCATTTGTAATGTAAAAAAACCCAACCAAACTAACAACTGCTTTTCCTCATCAATCCAGCAACCCACATTTTTATGGTTCAGCACCTTTTAAACATTCACATTCTAGATAAGATTCCTACATTATAGCACATACAGAAACCCCGTGTTCTCTTTCTAAGCATGGCCAAGCAGTCTCCCTCACCACCACTTACGCTCCGTAAACCTGTCGCGGCACCGCGAACTGCGGGGCCCTGCCGGCCTCGGGCTTGTCCGGCAGCTTTCGGAGAGGAGGGTTACTGATGGCCACCTTGATGACGTGTTCCTTGACTGTCAGACCATCCATTTTCAGCACAGCCTGCGAGGCCTGAGCTTCGTTTTCAAACTCCACATAGGCCAGGCCCTAAGTAAGGAAAAGAGGTAACGTACATTAGTTTTAGTGTTTGTTTCTCTGCGTAACAGCTTTTGCTAATAATTGGGCCAAGTGATAAGAAAGCCATACAGAAAGCAGACTAAACACGGCTAAGAGTCCAGTATTCTTTAGCTAAAAAGCTACGCAAATCTACAACCTATACTTCATGTGGATTGCAAGGCCTGAGGTACACACGAGAGCACACACACAACAGGAACTGTCATCAAGATATTGCCCAGAGCTAGAAAATGCATTGTAAAAACACACACACACATCACCAGAACGGCACCATCAGAAGTGCCCAACACACAGACACAGCTGCGGTGTCAGGTAGAATTCTGGCAGAGCAGCTGTTAGTTTAGAATCTCTTCTTTAACAAGGAGTCATTTATTCCCAGATGGAAATAATGAGCCCTGTCAGAGAGAGGTGGCTCATTTCTCACTGGCAAATCTGTTAGTGCAGCAGGTGTTAGCAACAATAGCCTCAGGAAACTAAAAGGGAGGAGGGGAATCAGTTATATCAGGTGAACTGTATTCTAGTCAGGTACCTCAAAAAAAACCCTACTCTTTGCAGACTTATCAATGCCTATTTTTACTGTACTGACAGTGCTGTAAACATCTTCCCCTCCATCCCACTTATATCACACATTCTTGTTTAATATAAGTAGTATTTCGGAAAAAAAATTCCTCTTCCCCTCCAACTACTTATTTGTTGGCACAAGGCACACTGGGCTGTATAAATCCAAGTATTTGTACAAGATTTAACACAAAGCCAGGCTGGCAACTTTCAAAATTCAAAGCTTATTTTTTGTATCCAGACCTCACGAAGTGCTTCTTTTTTTAAAGATTTCTTAAAATTAAGAGTGTGTTAAGTGTGTGTACCTTGGGTTTTCCAGCTCGGTTGGTGACCAGCCGAATGTCTTTCACATTCCCATGTGCTTTACACACTTCTTCCAGCTCTTCCTTAGTGCAGGAAAACGGCAAACCCGAAATAAACAGTTTATGTTTCTCCAGTGTAGTGCTATACCTGAACACCTGAAGAAACAAAGAGGCTGTTAGATATCAAACCACTCAAGCTTTTGGAAGTGTAATAGACCGAAATCCTTGGAGTCTATCAGCAAAAATACCTCCAAGTTACAAGTAGTATCTTGAAAGATACTTGCATATAAACATACAGACACACACTAAGGACCAGCACCTGATTTCAAGAACTGAGATGCTTCTAAACAAATGTCTCCTTTGCAATGAGAAGGGCCATTGATAATGTCTTCTTACTCAGTTCTCACTATACGAACTATTAAGTTTTTCTGTACAATAACCCCATAAATCCAGAATTCCACTGATTATACAACTGGTACCAAGTACACACCATTAACAAGAACCAGTGGGTTGTGTAATAAATGCCCACAGCCATATGACTCAACCAAAACAAGTAGTTTACAGCTTGCGATGCTCAAGTAGGAATCTGAGTATCTGACAGCATTATCAAGCTGCTCAGATTCGCTTCACTCCAGATTTGCAGAAAGCTGCTAGTGTCAATCCTGGCTTACAGCAAAGTAACATCAAATGCAAGAACTCTCAGAAAAGAGTTTTTCTGCTAAGACATAACATTGCCATTACAAAGTAGCACAACAGGAATTAGTTAGATCCACACCCTCTGGAAGCAACATATTCATCTGGTTTTCCTAGGCAGTCCCACTGTTCAACCTATTACTTGAAAGAATAAAACTTTACCTTAAAGTCTGGATTCTTGTTCTTGTCAACACAGGGAGAAACAAACATTGGTCTTCCCTCCACAACTCTACGGTCCAAACCAAGAGCTTGCAGAGCAGATTTTTCTTCCTTGAATTCTATGTAGCAGTAGCCCCGGAAAGTCCCCTTGTTGCTGAAGACCGGCCGGATTTGTGCCACCTCCCCACAGCTCTCAAAAAGCTCTTTCAGCTTCGCTTCGGGATCTGCCATAGTGTAGGAAAGGTTGCTGACAAAGACGGTGACGCTGTCTTTACTGCTGTCATGGAAAACCTTGGGGGTGTCTTTTCGACTGGTAGATGCCTTTTCCTTCAGGTTTGCTGAGTGATCTGGCTTTTCAGATCCGCTTCTGCCAAACAACCCGGTTTCCACCTCCATGTCTTCTTCAGGAAGTTCCCCATCACCATCACCCTTGTGTCTCTTGCTGGGCTGCTCTGCTCATTAATGAAATGAAAAGCCTTACTAGAAAAAAATTACACCGTTTCATCCACCATTGAAATTAAGGCGTTTGCCACTCTCACCATGGAGTTTGGAAACAGCATGTGGAACCACAATGACAGGTCTTGAAGACCATAAAATAAAAACCTCCCTCAGGTTTTTAATAATTAGTAACAACAGATTATTTGACCAATACAGCACAAATAGAGATGAAAGCAACAGGGCTATTTTTTCCCTTTTTCTGACAGTTACAACTACTGATTCATGTTCTCTTTGCCTAATGGGATTTTTTTTTTTTTTAAAGTAAGAAACACAAAAATGTAAAATCTCCCTAAATCCCCAGGGGCAGCAATCTATTCAAATCTTCTGTTACCACCTTCCAGGAGACTGCTACAATACTGAATAACCCAATTTAGACACACACCTCAGCGTCATTTCATGAGTCAGGAAAATGACTTTAAAAAAAAAAAAAAAAAAGAGAAAATTGCTACTTCTCTGAAATAAGAAAAACTAGGGAAAAAAACTATAGAAGTTCTTATATACTTCTGTTAATCAAGAACCATTTAGTCTGCCTCTAACTGAAGGGAGGCAACTGATAACCCTGTTGTCAAAGGTCTGAAGTTTTAATTTGTTTGGTTTACCTTCTTCATCTTGTCCCCATTCACCCTCATCATCATCATCTGCTTTGCGCTTGTCTCCAATCCTTTTTTTAGCCTTTTTGGAAGCTTTCTTTTCTGCCCGCACCTGCTTTCGTTGTTCAGCTTTCTCCTCCTCCTGCTTTGCCAGAGCAGCTTCTTTCTCAGCAGCCTGCAAATACGCAAGAGGTTTTCCAGTCACTGCAGACAGCAGAGCATTTTCCAGAGTACTGAACCTGGAGGGTTTTCTCCTGAGCTACATTAAACGCAGTGCTAACGAGATCATCGTTTAAAGCACATCAATTGTTTGCTCTTATAGCCTTCCTGGAGTACACATGACTTTTATATCCATCCAAAAGTCATAAGGTGAAAGATAAAAAGCATCAAAAGAGGTTAACCGTAGTTTTAAACTACGATCAATAGCTCTGAGGCTTTAAGACAATACAGGCTTATCTACAGGAACTAACATTGGAAATCTGACATTCGGACAAGAATGATCTTAAAACAGGTATTTCTTATAAACCACTTAGGTGGGTCACAGAAAGTTCTGACCTTTGCTCTTTGTTCATTAACTCGAGCTAATCTGTTTTCTGTTTTTTGAACTGCTGCATCCCAGTCCTCCAGTGTTCCTAAAGGATAAAAAGAAAAACAACGTCTTGTATTTAGTTTTCCCATAATTTCAAAATCCAGGAAAAATAAGAGTCAATGAGTTCACTGAACTTCCTCTTGATATTGATCACCGCACATGAAAATTCTAAATATAATGAGTAGCCTTCAAAGAAAACAAAAGCCAAGCAGAGCAGAAACCTCTCATTTATAACACAACACCCCAAAAAGGCATGGAAAATCCCAGTAACTTCAGCAGGCTCCAAGTGTGGCCAGACAAGAAGAAAAAAAATAAAGAGCTGCTTGTGTATTCTACAGCAGTCAAAAGAAAATAAGCCTTCAGCAGAACACAAAACACTGGATCAAAACTCCCTCTGCACCATTGTGCACTAACTGGAGCAGGTAAAACGAGACGCTGAGCAGTCAGTTACCTTCGATTCTCTCCAGCGTGAGCAGCACCTCGCAGACGTGCTCCGGGTAGTCGCTGGTGCACTGCACGGCGCGGTGCAAGGCCTTCCTGCAGTGCTGCGTGTCCCCGTGCGCCCTGCGGCAGGGAAACCACGGCATGAGGAGCCCGTGCTCCACATCAACGTCACAGGACAGTTAACTGCGTTCTCCGCAAACGTTTTCCCTCCTTCCCCACAAACCCACACTACACATTGCTGTAACATCTCCAAAACATACTATAGAGCTGCTGTAAGAACCTCAAAGCATATTGTAAACCCAGATGAAGTAGAGCCATGCTAAGCATCTACACATTGTCTCTCACAGACGAGGAATGGAGAGTTAATTAACGCTTCCAACCAGCCAAGCTCTTACCTTTCTAGGTTATAATACTCCAGCCACATATTAGCATATTTGGCATTTCCTTTTGTCATTATGTTGTCCCAGAGCTCTCTGGCTTTCTGCATGTTGTTGCACAAGCGAGCCTGAAACAGCATCCAAAAAGTACTCAGTATAATCTAAGACTATTTGTCCAACACCATTACCCCCCAAAAAAATCTACTCATTAAAGTTATCTAGACAAAACACCAAAGTACGGGAAGATTGCATTCTGTGGCTGGAACATTAAATTAATCATATTTCTTATCATCTGGCTAATTAAATACAGACGATAAAAAAATCACCTCAACTCTCGCCCAGTTCTGCATGATGGTGCAGGATGGATCTCCGCTTTCACTGAATCCTGCAAATAAAAAGAAACGCTGTTTGCAAAGTGCTCTTGGAAATAAAGTGTTTATTAAACAAGTTCTACATTGCAGAAGAAATGTTTATCTGTAGCATTTTTAAAGTGTTCAAGACACTTCAAGATAAGTTAAATACTGTGTTGAGAACTAGGCTTATAATTATTTTGAGCAAGAGAAAACAATATGTTGGATGATTAACTTACGCTCTTCTACTTCTTGTTTCAAATACTCCACAGCACGCGCGAATGCAGACCGCAGCTCCTCCAGTTCTTTACTCGAGTCTTCGGAAAAAAAGAATAATTGCCTTAAAATATTAATTTTATTTTCATCTCCCATCCACTCAAATCTCTTTCCTGACACCTACAATGATTTTAGGGGGGAAGGAAGAGGGAGCTGAAGTTTATTAATTCAGTAAAACTCACTATGTGCATAATAAAAAACCCACTAAGTAGCCAAAACATAAGGCAGGGCATTTTTGCCACAGCACAATCTATTCTGTCAGCAAGGAGCTGCTTTAAAACAATTAAGTTAAAATATTTTATAGACACTTACTGGCCAGAAAGTAATTTTTGTGAAAGACATGAAGCTACTGTTAAATTTTTTAAAAAGTAATACCAATATTTCAGAGAGGTACACAGAAAACAGTTTAAATGTTTATTCATACATATATCATACGCACCTTGTGTAAAATCCACCCGTCTCCTCAGGTAATCCAGATACGCCTGCCAGATTTCTACATAGTCCGTTGCCTGAATAAAACCTGCATTCAGAGCTTTTTCAAACATTTCTGAAAGAAACGGAGAAAACGCACCCAAACATATTTACTTTTCAGACATTGACAAAATCAGCAAAGCTACAGCGTAGAGCACGAAGTTTATACACCTTACGGTTTTAGGAAGACAGGAAAATACAAGAAACACTACACGTACTATACTGTAGGAAACAAATATAACTGGACATTTCCTCAGCTTTAAGACTGTTGCAGCAGGGTGAAAACAAATCCTACAGTGTCCTACAGGTCACGGTTTGTCAGACATCATTCAGAGTGCAGAGAGCAGCTCTGTATCGTAAAGAAATCCTGCTGAGATGTTCTTTCTTTACCAGAAATAATGCCGTGGTCCACCCTGTGCCTCTCCATCGCCAAAAGGTATCGAATCCACAGCCCGACCGTCCAGGGACAGTTCCTAACAGCACGGTCATGAGCAGACAAGACCAACTCTTTCACTTTCAGCTGCCGGTCCTGAAATAATACCATCACAAGAAACTTTTCAGTTCTTACGAGCCAGAGAGCCCATCTAAGACACACCAGTTTTTAAAGAACCAACATCCTAAAACAGCACTCCCATTTTACATTTGAAAAGATGGGTATTTTAAATTCTGTACTCCTAAAGCAATGAGCACCTTCAAAACAGGAAGGAGCAACACGGGACAACCTCAGAAGCAATGCTGGTTACCAAAGGCAGGGCTGACAGCACAGCTGGTTACACCCTGTCAGCTCTGCCAGGTAGAACAAGGTTTGATGCCCACATTCAGTTTAATTCTGCAGAGAAAATACACAACTGGAGGAAAAAGCAACCAAATGCCCATTTGATGAATAAACTCGCAAGTGAAAACAGGAAGAAACCAAAACTAAGATGAAAATCAGTTTCTGAAGAATTTAAAGACTAAGGGGCAGGACTGAGGTGGAATTCACTGGTTATACATTTATTAGCCACTAAGATTAAAAAAAAAACACATGAAAATAAAATTGCAAGAATCTGTGGCTTTTTCCCTTACCAAATACTGATTGTAACGTGCCCAAAGATCTGGCACAAGGCAGTTCTCAGCCAAAGCCCTCTCATAGATCAACTGAATGCGAGCGGGGTCACCTGCTTTCATCTCAAAATCAATGTAAGCTTGATATTCCGCCAGCTTTGGTGTTTCAGCACCCAGCTATAAAAGAGAGATACAAAACATTAAAATCTTCTGAACAAAGCCTGATCCAAACAGAGTAGGTCTCATGCAAAATTCCACACAAGAGCTTGGCCTTGAAATATCAACAGCTTTTGATTCCACATATCTCCAACTACCACCGTGGTTCTGAAGCCATTCAGATCCCAATTTTTTATTCCTCTTAGCCCAGCACGCTTATCAATGCTTGAAGGAACAGCGAGAGCACGTATGTGCACCTTAGGGTGGCCTGACACAGTCAATACATTCAACAGTTTCCAGTACACCCAGTTGTGAGGCTTCTGGTCTCACATACTCACAGCTGAGTCACCTACAGCTGCTTTACCTCTGAAAACAGCAAAATAATTAAATTTGAGGACAGAAAAATAATCACCCCAAAGCAATTAACTCTCAGTTTTAAAGTAAAGTATAAGTAACAGCATTACCAGTGCCTCTTCATATGGTTTATACTTCTCCAACTGCTGTAGAGCTTTTTTGTAATTCTTTATTGTTGTTTCTGGTATCGGATCTTCTGACCACTCCTCATACTCAGCATATGAAGCCTCCATATCTATTAAAAGAGACACAAAACCCAATCAATAACTTATTGGACTACATAATCAGTATTCAACCTAGATTTGTTTCTAAGACATTTCTATTTCTGTTTATGCTTTTGTGTAACCATCACACTACTGCAGGCCTACACAGTTCAGGTACTTCATCTTATACAGTGCACTACAACACCAACTTGGGATGTTATATTAAAGCTACTGTTTTGATTTAGAAAACCAAAGTGTCAAGATTTTCCTGAGGCTTTAAAGAAAGAGACCAATCCAAATTCTTTCAATATGCAAATAAAAAAGTCAAAAACCTATTCTTAACTTTCTCCTATAAGCAAAGTCGCAAGAAAAGGGACTCAAGGTGTTTAAAGAATGAAGGGAACCAGGCAGAATTCTAACTATCCAGCTGCCAGAGCGTACAATTCCCCACCAAGCAATGTTCTCATGTAGTGACCATCACAGTTCCCAATGGCCATGGTCTGTGCTCATCACTTGTACTTTAAATAGCCTCAAATTATGTACTGAAGAAACAGATAAACCCAGTTTCAATGAGTAAGAACACTTCTGAACAAAAGGGATCTGTGCCTCATTCAAGAGGTCCTAAAGACAGGAGAATGTCACTGATAAAGAATTCACGAATACTACAGCTGCAGTTTGTGTGGCTCTACCAAAAGAATAATCATGACTGACGCCTGGATGGCCTGAACACAGCTTGGCTGTGCACCTGCTCCTACCTAAGAGTGGGATCCCCAGCTGGCGCCGGAACAGTGTATGGATCCTCTCAAGCTGGCTGCAGAGCACCTGCTGCTGCTCAGGTGACGGAACGCTGCCAGGAGCCGGCTGCAAGCAAAAAGATCGACATGTAAGCGGCTCCCTCGAGCCTGAGCTGATGAATGGGATGGGATGTTGTTTCTGGGTTGGGGTCTGGGTCTCAAACGACTATGTGCTCCCTGAAGGACAGAAACGGTCAACTCGTGTTTCAGGGTGCTGCCCTGAAAGCTAAAACACAGGAATCGCTCGACTCAGAAGCTGGATCAATGTGAAAAGCATTCCTTGCTGAAAGCTGACACACATGCAGAGAAATAACCTGGAAACAAAGTAAGCCGCATGCGATTGTACCATTTCACAAACCCACTGTGCTGCCAAATAGTTTTTCAATAAATCCTGGTGTGTGCAACCGTGATTTAAAACTTCCAGCTTTGCGTCTGTTCATGAATTAAAGGGTGTTCGCCCTTTGCTCCTTTGGTATGGTATTTCATAGACGGGTCTGGCTTGGAGGAGACATTTAAACATCATATAGTACCACCTCCCACCATGGGCCAGGACACCTTTTAACTTCCATCTCTTATGTAGTAAGTGACAAAAATACAGAAATATTCACATTTTGGCTATCTTGTAACAGCATCTTTTGCAGATGTGAAACAGTATGTTCCAGGGATAATATATCATCCTCCAAAAGTCAGAAAAAAAGGTGAAATACTGGATGAGTTAAAAGCTGAAGTAGAAAACTGTCTAGAAATATAAACATGATTGACTATGTGCAAAGTATTTGCTGGCATGAACACTTTCATAATGAAGCTACTCAGGTTAAAGCTATTCTTGTCAGGTCAAGCTAAAGAAGCAGAGGGAAACTGCTTCTGGATACAAGTCTTTTATTTAACTACAAATCCATTACTATATCAACTAAATACACAGAACATTTTACCCCGACCAAAGGGTCAGTTTCTACAGCTGAAAGCACAACTGTGTGACATTACAGCCACTTCTCTCAGTAGAAGAGGGGGCAGCACAAGGTGACTTCAGAAGAGACACCACAACTCCTTTTTATCACAAGAGCCCAGAGCCCGGCCGTACCTGTGTCGTTTCCAGGATGGCGTTCTCAAACTCCCGGTACGCTTCCCACAAAGCTGCTCCTTTCGTCACGTGCAGCCCAACCGCAGTCAGTGCTCTCTCGAATATGGAGCGAACCTTCTCAATTCCTCCTTCCTGACCAATGCCACCAATTGAGTACTGGGCATATTCCAACCAAATTTCAGGACCTAAACAAAGTTAATGAAATACAGATGACCTAATATCCCCCCAAAAAATTTAAAAAGGCAACTCTCTGCTTCCCAAACACCTCGTTTCTGCATATAAATAGACCAACACACGACAATTTTCTTTACCGCCCAATGTAGTAAAGAAAAGTTAAAATATGTTATCTTATGCTTTTGGTTCAGTACCAGTCGCTACTGTTTTCTTCTGAAAGAAGTCATTTGAATGGCCTTTAACTCCAATGATCCAGAAAACCTGAGAATTACTTCACACTAATATCTCTCATCCAATTTTTACGTTATAACAGAAGGAAGAAACTTTCCTAGAAAGAGAAAGCCATAATCTGAATATATGCTGTAAAATTTACTGTGTTGGATTAACAACTTACAGATGTAGTCTTTCACAGCTCTTTCAAACAGCTCATAAACTTTCTCTCGCTCAGAGCTTTCAGAGGCCATTTTTATCTCATCCTTCAACCAGTCCAGCCAAATTTCTGAAAGGAAGAAGTTTAGAATACATCATCAATGTTTAGAAAGAATAAGTTAAATCCACTTGTTGACTTTTTTATCAGAGTTTTTAGTAACAGAATTAAATATGGGAGGGGGAGAAGAAAGTAATTTTAGCCTCCACAACTACTCACAATTAATTTATAACAAAAGTTTGGTAGAGACCTTTTCAAATGAGTATTACAGAAGTGCACTTCTATTTAAAGAGAACAGAAGTTGCAAACAGCAATTTATCAGTTCTGTGTGCAGAGGATCAGTGTGTACCAGTAACCAAAGAGCACCCAGAGGCGCACCTTTCCTCACACTTTTACAAGAAACACTAAATGGCTTCAGGGGATTCAAGTTTCCACACGTGCAGAAGGAAACCTGTCTTTGTCAAGGCTGAACATACACTGACAGAGTAGCCCCTGCAGTATTTACATCATCTCTGTGTTAGAAATAAAAAAGAAGCCCCCAATTCAAGAGCTACCTGCAGCTCCCACCAACATAGTATTTTTTTACTGCTTGTCTGCAAAATGTAACTTTTGGCAGGAGTTTGTCTGGGCTCAGGGTCACACTTAAAAAGCAACCGGAGCTGTTTCTATACTTCCGCCCCACAGCTGGGTGGTCCCAGCCCTATGGCAACAGCAGCACAAGCAAATATGTGCCTGGCCCTGGGCTGCAGCAAGTGCCATCCTGGCAGCAACTGCCCAGCTGACAGACGGACAGACAAACCAGAGACAGGAAGAGCTGGGTGCACACAAACACCCCTCACATCAGGGCAGGGCAGCACAGCAGCAAGAATTCAAATTCCTGCAACAAGCTCATTGTGCCTGCCAAAGGCCAAGCTCAGCGCTGGCCACGAACACCAGCAGCATCCAGAGCTTAAAAGTCCTAAATCTGCTCTTTTAGGTTTTTCTGAACTGGCACAAAGACGTTATCTCACTACCGAAACAAGGGTATTTTACACGAGTGATGCTCATGCAGCAGCAGCAGCTGCAACACGAGCGGAAGGTGCTCGGTACCTTCGGTGAGTGGGAAGAGCTCACTCATCTTCTGCCGAGCTCGGCGGAGCTTCACCAGCTCTCCCTCCTGGCGCAGCAGCTTTATCAGATCCAAGTGACAGTTATAGTCAAAAGCATTGATGGAAAGCTTAAAAAAAATAAAATTAAAAGCACTATTAAGTGACAAACATGAGGAAATCAGAAAACATTTAGCAAAACAGAACATCATATTGTCTTTCGGGGGATACAAATTTCATCTGTTCTCATCGCCAAGACAACACCCGCCTGCCTGCACTGAGCTGCACCAAACTTCACTATCATTTGCAAGATACTTGCAGGTCACAAGCAGGTATTTATTAAAAAAAACACTTCCAAGTTCAACAGAGGTTTATAGTTAAGCTTAGAGCTCAGTCTACAGCTCTAAAGGTCACAGCTCAGCACTGGGATTATAGCAGCTGCAGAACAGACCCAGATGTGGTTTAGTTTCTTTAAAGGCAATAAAAGGCCCTAGACAACGAACAAAGTTTTTTTTTATGATGAGTACAAACTGTCCCCCGGGGCTGTCCTCTCCAATTTTCTCCTCAAAAAAAACCCCAAACTCCTAGTTTTCACTTCAGACTCCAAACATTCACGTCTTGACAGTTCCCAGCATCAAACTACAGGAGCAGCCACGGGGTTTTTTGCCATTACCGCCGCGGTCACAAAATTAAAGACCCCGCGCAGGGCGGGACTCCCCTCAGCCCGAGGTTTTCCAGGGAGAGGCTGCAGTTCTCCGGAATGAACGGTCCCCACAGCCCCGGGGCCGCTCCCGGTCCCGTTCCAGTTCTCCTAGCGGGGCGGGAAGGCCACCAGCCCAGGGCCCGGCCTCCAACCCCTCTTCCCCCGGGCAGAAGTCGGGCCCGGGGCGCTGCCCCACCGCCCCCTCCCCACGGCGTCGCCGGCGCAACCAGGCCCCACCTGCTCCTCCAGCCGCTGGATTTCAGCCTCGTTCTCCTTCTCCTCATCTTCGCCGTCGCCAGACGAGTCCGAGTCGCCCTCATCCTCTGAGTCGCCCCCTGACTCGGGGTCGTCCTCCGGCAGCCGCTTCTCCTCCTCCGCCGCCACCGCAGCCGCCTCGGCTCCCGTCGCCGCCATCTTATGCAGCTCCCTCCGCAGCCCGCCGCGCTCCGCCGCCTGCCGGGGCTGTCTCCGCGGTGCCTGTCCCTCCGCCGCACACTGTTGCCGGACTAGCGCTGCGAGGAGAGGGGCGAGCCGCCTCCCGTACCACCCCACGATCGGCCGCGCATGAGGACCGCGCCGCGGTGGGCGCCGCCCGTGTCAGACCCCTTGTCTTCTCAGCTGAGACACCGGCGGCGCCGCGGACACCTCGAGGCGAGTCTGTTAGGGGCCTCTGTGGAGGGCCGGCACATGCGAGGCGCATTCCGTCCGCCATATTGAGTGTGGCCGCCGCGGCCAGCACGTTGTCACGATAAAAACGGTGTCGCGACAACAACGGCGTTGTGATCGAAAACGACGTTTGTTGATTGTTTTACCAACAGTGCGGTCACCAAGACGACCTCCAGCACCCACCCCCTCTAAGCCAGGGCCCCCCGCCGCGTTCGCGTTAAATACGGGCGCCCGGCGGCGCCAGCCCCGAGGCAGCGCGGGGGCGTGGCCAGGGGCGTGGCCGTCCCGTGCGAGGTTATAAAGGGAGGCGAGGCGCCGCCCGCCCCCTCAGGGTTCAAGATGGCGGCGCTGAGGGCGGCGGGGGCGGCGCTGCTGCTGCGGCCCGGGCGGGGGGAGGCGGCGGCGGCCAGGCTGGGCTACCACAAGAAGGTAAGGGGCGAGGAGAGGCGGGGGGACGTGGGGCCACGGCACACGGGCTGTGGGTGACGCGGTGACCCGGCAGGTGGTGGATCACTACGAGAACCCGCGCAATGTCGGCTCTCTGGACCGCAACGCCAAGAACGTGGGGACGGGCCTGGTGGGGGCTCCGGCCTGCGGCGACGTCATGAAGCTACAGGTGACCTTGGGGACCCGCTGGCAGCCGGAGGAGGGGATCGCTTGGGGCCGCTGCAAGGCCCAAACCTTCCCCTTCCCCTCAGCGGCCTCCCCGCACCCCCGGCCATGAAGTGTCCCCGACAGGGCCAGTCCCTCTGCCCGGGGCCTGTCCCTCAGCTCAAGGCCTGAGCAGGCGGCTCCGAGGCGCTGAACAGGTCCCTGAGCTGTCACTGGTGTTCTCACAGGTGGAAGTGGATGAGAACGGGAAAATCGTCGATGCCCGTTTCAAAACCTTTGGCTGCGGGTCAGCGATCGCCTCGAGTTCACTGGCGACAGAGTGGGTGAAAGGGAAAACGGTAAGGGTGTGGAGGGGACACCACGGTTGGCTTTGGGCGTCAAACCCCACTGTGTTCCCCATTGGGACCGCATAGGAAATGGTGGCCAAGGAATCCCAGCGCTGGCCTGGCGCAATGTGTTCTGAAAGAAAGTTTAGTTACGGAGTGTCTTTACGTTATATCTACTCTTTTTTTGCCAGACAAGAAATATGGTTGTGTTTATGATAAAAGGTAGAACAATGCCCGCAGTGGCACTTAGTCTGTGGTGCCCTTTGTGCTTTGCTTCATCCCCACCACTGCGCAGTCTGAAGCATTCCCTAATTCCACCATCCTTTGCTGTCCCTGACAGCTGAGATATTCTTCCCTGTGGATTCTGTTGGCTCTGGAGCATTAAAGCTCTGACAGCAAACACTTTTGTAGCTGGGGTTGTCCCTCACCCAACCTGTGACCACACAATAACTGCATTTCAGGTTGATGAAGCGTTGCAAATCAAGAACACGGATATCGCTAAAGAGCTCTGCCTTCCCCCTGTCAAACTGCACTGCTCGAGTGAGTAACAACTGAAAGTTCAAACACCACCTTCTACTGGAGAGGGAAAGTTCTGGAACAAGCACAGATGCTTCCAAGTGGTATTTTCTAAGTCAAGTTTCTGCACAAGGAACAGTTAATCCTGGCCCACAAGAGACGCTTGCCTATGTTCAGATTTTGGGGTTACTTTAAGAGTTTTTTGATCTCTTTTGACTTTGGGACTGTAGCTCAACAGACTGATAAGAGTTCAGAGTCTGAGATTTTCTTTCCAAGATGCCAATAGTTCTCAGACTCTGGCGCTGTCTGTAGCGGCTGCTCTTGCTACTGCAGCATCTTTTGTTCTAAAAAACACTTCCTTGTCCTTGAAATATGTGTTTTTTGTTCATAGTGCTGGCTGAAGACGCAATCAAGGCTGCCTTGGCTGATTACAAGCTGAAACAGGACCCGAATAAAGAGGAATTGGAGAAGAAAGCCAACAATGCCTAAACTGACTGTAAAGCTTGTTCTCATTCCACTCAAATTCGCAGTGCAATTATTGTAGCTGTTAGTAGGACCCTGTGCACTACTCCGTGGAGCTGTAAGATACGCACAAGTTACGTGCCCCGTGTTGCTGCCAGTGTGCGCACAAGGGGGATGTGGGTGCTCCACCAGCCCGTGTCCTGTCACGACTGTGTGTGGAACGTCACAGCGAAGGCTGCACAACTGCAGGGAGTTTGGTGGCTTTTCTCTGGGGAGAAAATCCTCTTGTTCTGGTACTGGAAGGGCTGCACTTTTTTTTTTTTTCTTTGGAAGATGTATAATTTTGCCTAATATTTTACAGAATTTAGCAGGAAATATTGCCTTGGTCTTGATGTTAGAACTGCAGATGGGTCTGTTTATCAGTACAAACGCGGGGCAGCGCCTCTGCCCACAAACCACAGCTGTGTCAGAGTTTCATTTCACAATCCGAGCAAGTTCCTGCTCCCTGGGGAGCTGGGACTGGGACCAGTTGGTGGCTCCAGGGCCTCTGGTTGGTGACAGCAGGTGGTACTGGGTGCCACTCCTGCTGGAAGCACAGAGCTCACTTCTGCTCACATCCTGTCACAACTAAGGCAATTTATTTTTTTTTAAGCTCAGAACTACTTCTGCTCGCATCCTGTCACAACTGATACTTGGAGGGGTTTTTAACCTCTCATTAGAGGAACAATCTGAATTTTGGAGCATTTTCTGTAAGAATTCAAGCATTGGGCTGGCCAAGTGCTCTGTTAAAGAAAAGAGTAAATCCCCCTGGGGTGTGAGCGCAGGTGGGAGCTCCTGGAGGGGGCAAGTCTGTCCCCTCAGGACAGTGTCTCCTGGGGATGTAGTTCTGCTGAGCTTTGCTGGAGACATCAGTGATGTTCACCTGCCCGAGGCTTTGCACGCTGAGCCTGGGCTGGCTCCTGGGAGCTGGGGACACACCAGTGTTTGAAATATAGATATTTTGTGGTGATCTGGCCCGGTCTGTGCTCCAGGCCACCCTGCTCTCCTGTGCCTTCTGGTGGTCATCTTTTTTTTTCCAGGGGGGAGCATTTCCACAGATTTCCAAAATAAACAGAAAGCACATTTAAAAACTGCCTGCTCTTAAGATTTTAAACCACCCAGGAAACCCTACTTGCCTTTTTTCCAACCGAGGGCGTGTTAAAACATTAAAAACCACATTCAAAAATAAGCGGCTCGTTCTGATGTTTCTGTCCGCAACATTTTTAAGCACGGCACAGGCCACGTGTTGCCGCTGTGGTTTGTCGCTCACCGGATCGCTTATGCGGCACCTCCGCCCGCGCCACATCTCAGCCCGCGTGTCCTGCTGCGAGGAATGTGCCTCGCTCCCGGGAACTGTCCTGCAGTTTCCCAGCTAAAAGGGGTATTTCAGACACCCACATCAGCTTTGGGGCAGAAAGGGCTGGCAAAAGTTGCAACAAATGCAACAAACCCAACAGGCTCTTCCAGGGTGAAGGTTGTCCCCATGCAGGGACAGGGGGGACACATCCCAACCTGCCCTGTGGCTGGGACAAAATGTGGGGTGACAGGGATGAGGGGGCCTGTTGCTTTTGAGGCAGAAAAGCCTCTTTCTGTCACAGGTTTGGCTGCAGTCCCCACTGGGCACAGCTGTGTCCCAATGCCAAGGTGCACAGCAGCAGCTGCAGGCTGATAGATAAAAGTTTCCCAGAAATGGTGCATCAACATGCGGGTTCCGTAAACGATAAGCGCGTCCTGCAGCTCCCAGGGTTTCACCACGCAGAAAAACGTCACTGGGCTCAGGGGACACCTGGACCCCATGGGGCTGGAGCTGAAACCAGCTGCACTCCAACACCCAGGGAGGGCCCCAAAGGAACAAACTGGCATGGGGACGGTGCCTTGGGCACCCCACAAGCTGCAGGAACACACGGAGGGGAGATCTGCGGAGAAAATACCTTTATTATGAGCTGAAGGGGTTAAGAAAATAAGGCGAAAGTCCAGCTGGGCTCTGGCTGCCCTCGAGTTGTGGATTTGGAGCAGAAAAATGGCAGGATGGGGCCTTGCTGCTGAATCCTCCTCCTTTCTCCCCTCAGCCAAGCTCATCCCGTCCTGTCCCCTCAGTGTCACAGCCACCAGCAGAGCCAGCGCTGGTGTCACATCAGGCCCCCGTCCCACTCCCCACACCCCCCGGCTGCCTCTGCCCAGAGGGTGCAGCTGCCTGGCAGGGACTGGGATGCCACTAATTAGTAAAATTACATTTAGGAGCAAGCTGGCGGTGTATGATGAGGGCGGGGGCTGCTGGCACAGCACCGGGGGCAGAGCCGGAGCAGGGAGGCTGCACCCACATAGTGCCCAGGACAGGGGAAGCCCCTCGGGCAGCAGGAGCGATGGGGATGATGGCACTTCAGTGCTGCTGGAAACACCGCCTGCCACAAAAACGTGGCTTTGCCACAGCGTCCTGCTGGTGCAAGGGTTGGGGGGCCCGGAGGGGGTAGGAGGCAAGGGGGAGCTCTATCAGGGCTGCCTTGAGCCACCACATATGTACAGAGCAAAAACCACCGTGTCCATCACGTGTCCCCCCAAGCCAGGGGCTCCTCGGGCTCACCAGGGACCCATCCCTGCCCTAGACACTGTGGGGGTCTGGGGATCCATCCTGCGCTGCATTGGGGTCCCCCTCACCCCCTGCTCCTCTTGAACCCGCCGCTTCCTCAGCGCCTGGATTCTGGGGAGAGGGCTCGACGGGTTGCTCATCACCCAGCTTCTTGCTTCCTTCCTCCTCCTCTTCCTCACGGGGGGCTTTCTGCTCCCCAGCCTTGGGGGGTGATCTGAGGTTGTGGGCGGCAGCGCGGATATCGGCCTCCAGCTGCCGGCCGATGGCCACGGGCTCCCCGCCGCCGGGGGGTCCGTCCGGCACCTCGTCGAAAGCCCGGGGCCCCCCCACCTTGTCCCGCTCGTCCACATACTTCTTCTTGGGGAAGGAGGAGGGGTAGTAGGCGGATGCCTTGTGCTTCTGCCTCACGATGACAGCGGCGCAGACAATGAAGAGGAGGACGAAGGCCAGCGAGCCCACCACCACCACCAGCAGCATGTATTCCTTGAAGAAGTCCACCAGCCCATCCAACAATCCGCCCGGCGCCGAGCTGTTGGTCACCGTGGTCCCCGCCGCGTCCCCCAGCGTCGGGCCGGTCCCCGGTGTCACATAGCGGGCGGGTGGCTCAGCTGAGACCTCCTCGGCGTCCCCGCTGCCCCCAATGTCGGGCAGCACCGCAGCATGCCGGGGCGCTGCCGCCAGCACCGGGGCTGCCGCCAGCAGCAGCAGGAGCCACGCCACCATCGCCGGTGTCGCCGCCATCTCCCCCAGAGCTCCTGCGGGGTGCAGAGAAGGGGGCAAAATATTAACACCCCCGTGGAGTGAGACCCCCGAGCCTGCCCCATGTGAAGCCTCCTCAATACACGCGCCTGAGCCCCACATGTGGCTCCGGCACCAAGGCACAAGCGTCAAACCACCGACAGTGAGCTTGGCCACTCAATTACTCACCTGGTTGAATTTCCTTAAGAAAGGCGAAAAAACCCAGAAAAAAAATAAGGAAAAAACTCAGCTCCAGTTTCCCTGCCCTGACACCGAGCAAGGGTTGGTGTTTGTTTTGCAATGGCGTGCCACAAAAATAGATGGAAAGCAGCTGAATCAAGTTGCTCAAGCCTGGGGGACGCTGCGTGCGCGGCGAGGGGACCGGGGCTGCTGCCAACAACCGGCTTCAGACAACGGCCGTTTGGCTGATTAGAGAATTCCTGAAAAAACTGAGGTTTCCAAGTGGAAACTCTGACACAGGCGATGCTGCGGCAGAGCCGGCCGCCGGCGCGAGCGGCATTTCCCAACCGTTTGTCCCGGCGCAGACCGTTACAGACAATTCCCAGCTTGAACATGGCTAAAAATAGGCTGGCGGCTGGAATTCACCCCAGTGCCGGGACAGGGTACGGGACCCCCAGAGCCTTGGCGAAGGGGCAGCCCTACAGCTGGGGTGGGGTGAAAAGGGGGTCCGAGGGTTCCCGGCTGCCTGAGCCTCCCCGGTGAAGGGTGAAACTGTCCCTTTGTGTGCTCTTTGGGGCTGGATCTACCCCACAGCACATTATGGGAATGGTACAAGTGTCTCCCATCTCCACACAAAGCGATGAGCGAATGCGAGCCCCCATCTGGGCTCAGTACCCCTGCGGGGTTCAGGAGTGGGGTGCGAACGTCCCCAGCGTGTCGCATCGTGCTCCCCAGGGGACACAGAGCGTTTCGTCTGCGCCACGTAATGCCACCGAGCCGTTCCCAGAGCTCCCCCCTCCGCACGGGCCCGCGGGAAAGTCTCACAAACCAGCCCTGCAGGTCCACCGGCAGGGACCCCCCAGGACAGTTCCCCCAAGATCAAATCCCCCAAATCCCAACCTACCTTCCATTATTTCCCCCAAAACCAAACCACACTAGGAAGGTCTCCAGCAGTGGGATTTGGCTTCCACGCTCCTTCCTGGCTGCAAAATCTGGTTTGCATTAAACCAGAGCAAAGAGACGACGGTGGAGGCAGGGGGGTGACCCCAGAGTCCCGACTCTCCCGGCTCACCACAGGCATTGCCTCTGCCATGGGCTTGGGGCTTGCTGCCATAATGGCAACATCCCCCTCCACCACCTTCTCTGGCTGGGGGCAAAGGCATTAATTTGCTGTTAATGAGCTGAGATGATGAGCAGCTGTGGCAACAGAGAGGCCAAGCAAAGCCTACATCTGTGGCAAGAGAAGGGCCTGTTCCTATAGCCACCACCAGCCCTTGGACCCCCATCCCATCCCTGTTCGGCTTGGCCAGACACAGCTGAACCCCATTTGCTCCCTAAACGCTCTGGAAAGTCACAATTTTGATGTTGTCCAGCCACAGCATCCTCCAGACCAACCCACGTCCCTCTGCGGGGACTGTGCCCAGCCCTCGCCATGGCACCCCAGCCGTGGGGCAGCCTGAGCCACCCCAAAACCGGGGGGATCCTCACCTCGCCCGCAGCCGCCGCGTCGGCGGGAGGATGGGGTCTGTCCCGCACACCTCGCCTCCTCGTGCCCCTTTCTGCTGCCTGACGGGATGGAGCCTCCTCCTCCTCCTTCTCCTCCTCCTCCTCCTGCGCCGCAGCCGGGACCAGCTTGTTCTCATTAGGGCTGGTTTGGGGAGGGAGCGCGGGCGGTCGGTGAGGGGCCCCCTCCCAGCCAAACCCAGCTGGGGGCTGCCTGGCCTCTTGCCCTGCTGGCAACGGGGGGAGCCCCGGTGCCCCCCATCACCCAGTGGCGCTGCTGGGAGGGGGCACCTTTTGGGGTGAAAGCGGGGAAGGGGGGGGTCTGTTGCAAGGGCGGTTTTGCCCATGAGTACAGAGGTAAAACTCCGTCCCAAGGCCACGTGGCTGAGCTGCCATGGTGGGACAAGGGTGCTGGCACCCCCAAAATGATGCTGTGCCAGGAGCCCCCACTCAGATGCCCCTCACTGTCTGTCTGGGCCCCAGCACCCCAGCCCAGGGCCTGATCCTGCCCCCAGGCCAGCCCTAAAGCCCAAACCCTGCCAGGTGCAGGCAGGAGCTGCGGGGACACAGCCACCGAGTGAGGGGACAGGGAGGGTGTTGGGCTCAATGCCCCAGTGTTATTGGGGGCTGGCAGTGTGGCGCAGGGGCAGACAGGGCTCGGGAATCCCCCATTGATTTCAGGACACCAGTTCAGCTGGGAAATGCTCTGGCACAGGCAAATTTGCCTTGGGGTGCAGGTCCATGGGGACCCCAGCTCAGCAGCGCTGTGCCCACCCCCCTTGATCCCCCCGCCTGGGCTGAAGTTGCTCAAGAGACCGGTGACCTCATCCTCTTGCTATTCGCCTTCGCACGCCTCCCCGGGGACCCGGCCAGATCCCCCTCCAAAAAACCATCGCTGGCCCCTGGGGACTGCGACCACCCTGGGGCTGGGGGTGAGGGGGCCCATCCTGGTCACCACTGGGCAGCCGGAGGGGATTCATCGCCACTTGGGTTTCTCCCGGCGTCGCCAAATGTAATCATGGCTCCCAGAAATAACGGGTCCGTCTGTCTGTCTGCAGCTGGTGGCTCCATGCAGCTGCTGGGGCGGCTTTTCCCGGCCTTAAGTGATCAGCGCTGAAACCTTAGAGGGGAAGGGGGAAAGGTGAGGGGAGGCTGGGGGCTGTGGGGGTGGCTCTGCTGCTGAGCCAGGCCAGCCCAGAGGGGTGACAGTGACATTTGGGCTCCCTGCCACAGCCCGGACCAGGATGGGGCTGCAATTCCCCATCGTGCACCCAGCAACGGTGATGCTGGGCTGAGCCTCCTTGTCCAGGGTCCCCATCTCTCCTTGTTCAGGATTGCCATTTATTTTTGTCCAGCGTCCCCATCCTTCCTTGTCCAGGGTCCCCATTTATTTTTGTCCAGCGTCCCCATCCTTCCTTGTCCAGGGTCCCCATTCTTCCTTGTCAGGATCACAATCTCTTTTTGTCCAGAGCCCCCACCTTTCCCCAGCCATGGTCCCCCCACCCCATCCATGGTCCCCATCCCTGCCCTGGGCTCTCCCCAGCACAGAGGCGGAGGGGGACAGGCAGCCCCGGTGCCAGCACACCCCGGCCATTACGATGCCGTTTTTACCTGCGGCTGGGGAGGGCTTGGCCCCTCGGCACTGGGCAGGGCAGCATCGCCTGCGCCCCGCTTTGTAATTTGGGGCGGCTGGAACGTGGGGACCCGCCAGGCTGGGCTCCGCAGCACAACCGGCCGGCGGTAACCTGCAATTTGAGACATTTCGGCTCTGCTCTGCTTGTAATTTGCTTCACTGGGCTGCACTTTGCTGTGCCAGCGAAATACCCAGGGAGGGACTGATCCTGCAGAGCTGCTCCACAGCGTGCACAGCGTCATGCACGGCATCGTGTCACAGCACCGTGCACAGCACTGTGTCACACGCAGCCCTGTGCGTGACACAGCAGAGGTTTGCCGAGGTGAGAAGCCCCGCGGATCCTGCTGTGACACCGTCCTGGCTTCCTGCAGATTCCTGGGCTGTGAGCTGGGCGATGGCAGCTCGACAGGACCTGCTGACGATGCCAAATAGGGCGATTCCCGGCTCCTGGCAGCCGGCTCGGGCTGTGGTGGTGGAGGAAAGTTTATCCTGCTGCTCACTGGGCTCCCAGAGCGATGGGTGTGAGGACAGGGCTGGTTGAGAGCAGGAGCAATCGCTCTGACCGGCACCCATCCGCCTCCTCGGGACCCACCAGCTTCACCCTTTTCTGGGCTGGAGGCTGGATGAGCCTCCGAGAGAAAGGGCTGGGGGTGACAGTGGCCCCTGTGGGCTCTCAGTCCCCAGCCTGTCCCCACCAGCCCAGGGACACATCAACCTGTGTGCCCATTATGGTGGAGCCATGAGCTCCCACGGCTGCTTTTTTGGCACAGCCGGGTGCCAACATCTGCTCTGCAGCTGCATGAGGGCAGAGCAGGGTGGCGTCACCCAGGAGCCTGCGGCCAGGGTGTCCCATCCAGGGACCGGCCACCACCACCAGCTGCAGATCCCCTCGCCCCCGCTGACTCACCATAAACATTTACATTTGCAGGAGGGAGCAAAGCTGCGCGGCTCCAGATGGAAAATATCCGAAGCTCAGCGCGAATGTAAACATGCGGCAGGGCTGAGGGCTGGGGTGCAGATGAGCTGTGACGCTGCCGCATCCCCGTGGGACAGTTGTCCCCAAAAGTGGCTTTCGAGGTGGCTGCACACCCAGGGACGGGGCGGCACAGCGATGCCTCAAGCGTGTGCCGAAACACTTCACTGCCCAAGCGTGCACAGTGAATGTTGAGGGCAGCACGAGCTGCTCAGTGGGACAGGGATGGGGACATGAGGACAGGGATGCTGAACCTGGCAAGGCAGGGATACGGACACAGGGATGGGGACGCTGAGCCTGGTCAGTGCAGGGATGAGGTTGCAGGGATGGGAACGTGGGGACACTGAGCCTGCCAGGGCAGGGACAGTCCTGGGCCACTTCTGCTCCCTTGGGTGGCTCCCCCAGGATGGAGCACAGGGAAGGGGTTGGGCTGGTGGCTCGAGGGGTGACCAATACCTGCACAGGTACAGGCAGGATGGTGGGACCCTGGGTGGCCACTCATGGCTTTGCTGTCCCTGTCCCTCCAGTCCCCACCAAAACCCAGCAGGGACAGCCTGGGAGGTCACTCTACGAAGCCGAGAGCCTGTGACCACCATTTGCTCACCGGGGACGAGCGCGGCAGTGCACAGGACCACACTGAGGGGCAGTGACGGTACTGGAGTCGTCCCCTCGCCTCGCTGCAACCACAGGACAGGAACACGTTACGCCACGAGCGCACCCGTCCCTGTCCCTCCCCCGGCGTTTCCGCCCTGGCACCGCCACCCTTTCCGCTCCCACGCAGTGGCACCAGGCCAGCCCCACGTGGGGAGGGGTCCCAGGGGCTGCGATCCCCAACTCCAGGGTCTGATCTTATCCCCTTCCCGGGGAGGGGTGGCCACGGGTTTAGTTTCTGCCTCCCCTCGGGGGGCTGCGGAGGAGGATGGAGAAGTGAAATTTTGGCAGGGGGATGTGGGCAGGCAGTGGAGGGGACCAGGGGCGTGGGCACCGTCCCCACCAGGCAGAGACCACCATGTCCAGGTAACCCACCATGTCCAGTAACACTTTAATGGGGTTGGCTCGGGGGCTGAGCTCACTGGGGGAGCAGCTCCCCATCACACCGGTCCAGGGTAAATCACAAACCCAAGGGGACGGGGCGGTCCCCTGACCGCGGGTGGCAGCACCAGAGACCAGACACCACCTCCCCTGATGCTCTGGGATGCAGGACGCTGTCCCCAGGCTCAGGTGTGCTCTGGCAAGAAGCTGCTGAGCGTCAGGTTGTCCCCATCGGCTTCGGAGCCGCCGTCGAGCAGCAGCTTTGGCCGGCGGGCCGGGCCAGGCCGGGGGCCATTGGCGGCCACCTCGCCATCGGGCAGCAGGGAGGAGATGCAAACCATCTCGGTGTGGCTGAGTTGGCGCTGGGCCGTCCGCGTCCGCCGCCACAGCAGGGCCCCCAGCACCCCTGTGCTCAGCAGGAAGATGGCGGCCACCAGCCCCAGCAGCAGGATGGCCAGCAGGCACTTGCCCACCACCCGGCTGGGCTCCCAGGGCTCCATGTCCCAAGGGGCTGAATGTGTTGGGCCAGGGGGAGCCCTGGCTTTCTTGGAACCCGTGGTGGGGACAGGAGCTGAGGGAGTCACCGAGGAGCTGCTGTGCGTGCTGCTGGCCATGGTTCCATCCTCACCGGGTGGTGTGAGCCAGCTGGGGACAGTGGTGACGCCCTTTTGGGGTGCTGTCTGTGTGGCGGGCTCTGCCGGTGGCACAGAGCTCAGCAGCAGATCAGGATCAGGAGAATCTGTCTCATCCTGTGCATCAGCTGTGGTCGGCACCATGAGAGCCCGGTACAGGCTGGTGTTGGTACTGGGTGCTGGTGCTGAGCTCAGCATTAGGTCAGGTTCAGGAGAATCGGTCTCGTCCAGGGGATCAGCTGTGCTTGGCACAACATGTGCCCAGTGCAGGCTGGCGTTGGTGCTGGGTGCTGGTGCTGAGCTCAGCATTAGGTCAGGCTCAGGAGAATCGGTCTCATCCTGTGGATCAGCTGAGGTTGGCACCGTGAGAGCCCAGTGCAGGCTGGCGTTGGTGCTGGGTGCTGAGCTCAGCAGCAGGTCGGGCTCAGGAGAATCGGTCTCATCCAGCGGATCGGCCGTGGTTGTCACTGCGGGTGCCTGGTGCAGGCTGGCGTTGGTGCCGGGGGGTGGCACAGAGCCCAGCAGCAGGTCGGGCTCAGGGGAATCGGTCTCAATATTCTTGGGCATGGCAGTGCCAGCTGGGTCGTGCTCTGGTGTGGCGGTGCCAGGCTGCTGCCCCCCATCGTCCCTCCTGCTGCGGGAGAGCCGGGGGGGCTCAGCCCGTGCCTGCCCAGCCACCCCCCAGACCCACTGCAGGCCCTGGGGTGGCCCTGGAGGGGGCTCAGCCCCACACACCCGCAGGCTGCTCAGTACCAGCAGAACCAGCACGGCCCGGTCCAGCGCCATGGCACCTGTGGGGTGACAGAGGGGAGAGGTGAAATGGGGGTCCCGCTCCCTGTGGGAGGACGCTGAGCTCCATTGTTCATAGCATCACAGAACAGTTTGGGTTGAAGGGACCTTCAGAGCTCATCCAACCCACCCCTGCCATGAGCAGGGACATCTTCACCAGCTCAGGTTGCTCAGAGCCCCGTCCAGCCTGGCCTGGGATGTCTCCAGGGATGGTTCATCCACCACCACTCTGGGCAACCTGGGCCAGGCTCTCACCACCCTCAGGGCCAAGAATTCCTTCCTCACATCCAGCTTGAATCTCCCTCCTCTAGTTTAAAACCATCACTCCCTGTCCTATCACAACAGGCCCTGCTGAAAAGTCTGTCCCCATCTTTCTTATCAGCCCCGTTTAAGCACTGAGACTGGAAATGGCCCCAAGGAGGGACCGCACACGAGTGAATCATCTGCCTCCCCTACCGGAGAGGGGCCCCGGGTTCGGGGGCTGGAGGATGCGATCACGCCCCTCCCCCAGCCCCAAGCTGCCTCCACCTGCGGGACTCGACCCACTTTCTGCTCGAGGAGAAAGTTTTGAAAAGGAAGTTGAGTGTCTGGAAATGGGAAACGAGCCGTGATGGAGGCGGCCGGTACGGGACAGGCAGTTGCAGGATGACTCCCCGTGCAGAATTGAAACCACGGGGATGTCGCACACGTTTCCATTAACCCCCTCCCCAGCTGCCTGTCCTCCCCTCCATCAGCCAGGCTGGTGTGGGGCTCCTGGGCCAAGGCCACCATGTGCCTGAGCGTCTGTGCCGGAGTGGGAGGAGAAGCAAACCCACCCCAAATCCCCCCATTCCATTTCTCAACCAACAACGCCCTTCTCCATCGCCCTGGTGGGTGGAGGTCAGTGAGGTCCCTGCAGCACCGCACCCAACAGCATCCCAACGCCAAATCCCCCAGCACCGAGCATCCTCGGGAGGCTCCACATCCCCAAAGCACCAACACGCCTCCAAAACACCCCAGGGACCAGCGCTGCACGTAAGGTGATTCCCCCCGGGGAGGCATGCATACACCAAAGGGACCCCGAGCATCCCCTTTGCACCCACAGCATCCCTGTGGATGAGCCCCTGGACTCACCTGTGCTGGGAGACACCTGGGACCCCGAGCTGCAGCACCGGTGTGATCAGTGAGGAGGGATGGGAGCGCGAGGGCAGCCCCGGGGCCGGGGAATCGCCGAAAGCCACAGGGCGTCGCAGGCCGCCCTCCGCCCGGGCGGGGACGGAAAGGCGGGCGCGGAAGAGCGGCTGTGGTTTCGGGGAAGGACGTCACACTGGGTGCGGGGCTGCCAGGGCCGGGGATGTGTGCACCCACCAGCCAGGGGGCTGGGATGTGGGGTGCACCCCAAAAAGGGGCCTCTCGCCCCTCCCCGGTGTGCCAGGTGCCCTATGGGAGCCCCCGGCTGAGCTACATGTTGGAGCTCACGCCGCCCCGAAAGCAGAAGTGATGGCAAAGCTGGTGCCAGTGCTGCCAGCCCCCCCGGACACGGTGTGGGGATGAATGGGATTGGGGGGGTTATGGTGCCCCAAGACGGGACATAGATGAACCCCAACCCTGAGAAATGGCGTTCGCAGAGGAGGAGGAGGTTGAGGTCCTGCATCTGCAGAGCCCTTGCAGAAGGGCCCTTGTCCCTGCACACACGGCCCTGGCACAGCTGCCATCAGCCCAGGAGCTCTGGGGGGGCTCAGGGGTCCCAGGTGTTGGCTCTGCTAGGAACACCCCACCCCAAGCGTGGGCACTAGCGATGTGCAGCCGCAGGAAGGTGCTGCAAGAGCACATCCGCAGCTGCTGCTGGGCCAAAACAGCCCCCCGGCTCCCTGCAAAACCCCCTTGTGCAGGCTGGACTCCCCACAGACCTTCCCAAAATCTCCCGGCCTTGGCGGCTGGAGGAAGGTCCCGGTTCCTGCCGGCCCCAGGTCACTCGTGGACAAGCACAGATGGAAAATGGGGTTCAGGGCTGCAGGGGACGGACGAGCATCCCCTGGGGCGTGCAGGGGTGGCCAGGGATCCCAGCCAAGAGCACCCCTGTCCCGCTGGGTGCTGGGAGCAGCCGGAGGTGGCTGGGAAACGCAGGGTGAGAGCAGGGAGATGTCAAACCTGGACAGGAACGCAGCGATGCCGTTTCCAGCCCGGACTCTTTTGAGCGCTGCAGGGTTTCCTGTGCCTTTGAAGGGGTTTCAGCTGGGGAGAAGCAGAACAACACCCACAGCTCCAGCCAGTGCTGTTCCCTCTGCAGACCACACCACCCTGAGACCCCCGACACGTCCCACCTCCAGCCAAACTCCCGGCTTCACCCACAGGGAAATCACCAGCGATCCCACATGTGACCCCAGGGACGGGCCCCAGGTCCCCTGGGACGGAGCAGACACAAGTGGGGGGTCCCCAAAACCAGACCATGCTCAGCCACAACCCACTAACTCTGATTTCCGTCGCTGGCTGTAACGGTAACACCATCATTTAATAACCTGGCCATTGCTAAAACCTCAATGCAGGTGCTAACAGGGAGCAGTGGGTTCAGGACGCAGAGAGCCAAAGAAAAAGCAAACCAGAGGAAGTTTATAATCAATGACTTTTATCTTTTGAAAATGGAAGCAAATATTTTTTTGGACAGATACTATGGCCGCTCTATAAGAGCGCATCTTTCAGGACTTCGCTGGTTCTCTTCTGGGATATCACGGCTACAAAAAGCTTCAGGCACTGACTCCGGTTGAGCCTGGCTAGGCATCAGTTCATTTAAATAAAATACAGGCGAGAAACGAAAAACCAGGGCGGCTTTTCCTCCGCCCTCCTCGGACCGTCTGCCACACACCGATCTCTGGGCATTGCAATCCAGCGTCTCAGAAAACTTATTTCCCTCCAATTAGAAAAACAAGAAAAGGTCCCCAAGCACACAACTCTGAAGTCGCACATACAAGTCAGCACAGAGATCACCATTTGGGGGAGCACTGCGTTTGGTGGCTTTTTAAAAAGAGTTAAAATAAAAGTACACATCATCTCAGCCATTTACTGCGATACAAAAACATCACCGAACATTCAAATAACGCAGAGCGTCTGGACCATGAACCAGCGTCAGTGGCCACAGGCACAGGATGTGGACGCTCGTCCCTCCTGTGCTCGCCACTCAGAGCAAAGAAAACCCACTTGTGTGAAGCTTTCACGCCACACAACCCTAACACATCCGCTGTCTCCTCTGTCCCGTTCTCCTGCCTCTCCAGCTCCACCGTGGTTCCACCTTCACACCCAGTCATTCCTCAGAACAGAGAATCCTCAACCTGCAGCTTCTGAACATGCAAACACTGGGAAAAATGGTGAATTTGAGGATTTCTAGCTAACCTAATGGAAAAAAATAAACAACAAACCAAAAAAACAGATCAGCCTGGCCGAAGGGACATTCTCCCTTTGATCCCAGCTGGGACAGGCAGTGCAGCAGCTCTCAGACCCCCAGTGTCTTTGCCCGGTTTAAACTGGACACCAGTTGCTGAGGTTTCCCCGGCACTGGAGGGACTGGCTGTACTGGGACGGTGGCACCGACCCATCCCTGCCCCAGGGACCCCCCTGGCAGGGGAGACGCCCCGAGCAGCAGTTTGCTGAGCAGAGGCACCAACAAGAAATTCCATGAGCTCACGGGGTCCCTTCCCTAAGGGAGCAGGGGAGAAACCAGTTCCCCAAACTGGCCTCAAACCCACCCTCCCCAGTCCTTTCTGCTCCAAAGACGGGGGGGTCTGGAGGTCACCGGTTTGATCCGGGAACATGGAATTTCCTGCAAAGTTTTCCAGCAGGGTGGGAGAGGCAGGAATGATGCAGAGAAAAAAAAAATACGGAGGCATTTTATTTCCAGAGACCCGTCATGATAAAGTCACCCGTCCACTGCTGATGCTGCTTTGGAAGGAGGGTCTAAATTCCTAACTTCAGGACTTGTGAGGGGCCAGAGAATCGCAAGCTGACGGACTTTTAGAAGCTGTTCTTAAAGTCAATGAGCCGAAGAGCACGGCGGTGCAGAAACAGCACGTGCAGCAACGCACACGTGGAACGGGCACCGCGGGGACTCCGGTGTCCTCCACAGATCCACACACATCTCCTGCACAACAGGAACTCCTGCCTCAAAATTACATTAACAAAAAGGAGAGTAAAACATGCCCATTTGGACACAGCAAGATGAATCCAAAATGCAGGACTATTTTAAAACGGCAACATGATGCGAGTTTGAAAGTTCTTCAGGGTGTAGAAGCAAATTTTGTGGCACGAATCACCCTACTCAGAACTGTTAAACTGTCACATGAGGACGCGTTAGGGAGGCAGGAAAGGCAGCTCGTACGGTCTCCGCGGCCACACTGCAAAGCAAACCGATCTGATTGTTCGAAATCGAGGATTTGTACAAAATAGCTTCGGTTTTGTTCAGAGAACAGTATAAACACCCACCACGCACACACGCACACACACGCAGTGCTGTCCCTTTCCATTTAAAACACAAATACTGCAAAGTGGCAAATAAGAAAAATAAAAAGCAACTTTTTTTGTGTGTGGTTTTTTTTTTTTTTGGCAACTTTAAAAAATGGTTAAGAACAATGTGGCATTGGTCCCTACATCTAGAAAAAGATATTTGGGCACAACATTGAAAGTCAGAATGGATTTGTTTTCTAGAATTCATAACATCTGGAAAAAAAAATACTGTAAAAGTAGCACTTATTCTTCTTGACTCGTTTGACACAGTCACATAAATTCATTAAAACATCAGGGAAAAAAAAAAAATCACTAAAAAGCTTGGCTTTTAATCATCAGCTCTCGTTGACGTGAATTTAGGAGAACAGGAAAGCTCGTACTGGAATGCTGCACGCTGCTGCTTGCCGAACTGGGGAAACTGGAATGTGCCTGGGCCGGCGCTGCGCCCGCTCAGTCTCCGATCTTGGCCATCTGCTGCTCCAGCTTGGAAATGCGCTCATCCTGGTTGGTGATCGTGTCTTTTATAGATTTCAGCTCTTTCAAAATCTCATCCAATTTGGCTTCGTTTTGCTGGAAGACAAGACAGGAGGTGGGTTTGCTCGAGCTCCGCAGACAGTTTGCAAAGCCCAGGGCTGCTCTGATGTGCACCCAGCATGGGCACCGCGGGAACGGTGACGCTCGGGGCACAGACCAGTGTCCCCAGCAGCAAGGACACACTGGGCCAATACAGAACCACAGAATAGTTTTGGTTGGAAAAGACCCTCAAGATCGAGTCAAACATTAATCCACCCCGGCACTAACCCATGAACCTAAGAACCTGTTCTCCGCATCTGTCCAACCCCTCCAGGGATGGTGACTCCAGCACTGCCCTGGGCAGCCTGTTCCAATGCCCCACAGCCCTTTGGGGAAAAAATTGTTCCCACGATCCAATTTGAACGTCCCCTGGCACCCAGTTCCGGGTACTCAAATCATCCACGCTTGAGCTCTGTTACAGCTGCCACTGAAGATGCAGCACCCTGGTAATCACGTCTTGGGCCACCATCCCCAAAACCTTCTGAATTTTACTCACAGTGTTTGAGGCATCAGCTGCTTTCTTTGGAGCATTTATGAGATCACTTTTCTTGTTCGCTGCGGGCTTGTTGTCCAGTATGTTCTTCTTGACCACCTTGAGATCCCTGTTCTTGCCAGGGATGTACCCGTGCTTCAAGGAGATGAGGAGGGGATCGGCGTTCTTCCCCTCAAACCACTCCTCTGCTTCCAGAGCTGCCTCCGGGCCAGCGGTGTCAGGGTACAGGTCATCCTGGAAGAGGTCCGACTGCAAGCCAGAAGAGACGAACTGGTCAAACGCTTTGGGGCTGGAAGACACGAGCTGGCTTCAAACCACAGAACCAACACGGAGCGCTCACCTTTCGAGGAACCGTCATGATGATGGGCTCACACTTCCTCTCGTGAAGCTTGAAGAACCTTTAGAAGAAGAAGGAAAGGTGAGACTCAGATGTGAGGACACCTGGAATACTGTGTTCAGTTTTGGCACCAAAAATCTATCGCTGATATGTTGACAGCGCAGGCTGTAACCGACCCGATGCTAAGTTTTCTGCAGACAATGTATTCTGCTAGGTCTCACTGATTTATAACAGACTCGGCCTAAGGCCCAGTGTATTTTGAGGTTATATCATGTTATGCCCAGCACAAGGATCGCTTCACGTCACAGGTCCCAACTGCAGAAACAACAGCAGAGAGGTCTTTCCAACAGCGGGACTTTTCATTTCCAAATGGCTGAACTTGTACGGGATGGTTTGCAAAGCCAACACGACCCCCCGGCAGCCCTACCTGGCAATCTCACACTTGTTGACATCGAGGCCCCTCTTTGGCATGAACCCCATGCCCCTCTGCGGCTCTTTGCTGCTGAAGGTGTTGAGGTAGTGAACGTAGGGGGATTCGTCTGTGATCTCAAAGTAGCGGATGCTGCTGTCACCCTGCAAGAATCGACAGGAGAACCGCTCTGGAGGGGCCAGCGCTGCCCATGCCCACACATCTGCTCCCCGCCAGGCCAGGCAGCCCTTGCTCTCACCCCAGGGCCTTTCCTTCCAGAACCCCCTCACAGAGCAATGCACATGTTACAGATTATTTTTTCAGGCTTCAAATGTGTCTCACCTCGGGCTGCCGCCCACTGGCACAATCAGACAGCGCACTGCTGCGTTCACTGTCCCTACGGCAGCAGAACCACCAGAAAGCAGATCCCTCCTGTGACCCACCTACATCCCCATATCAGTTACTCTGGGATAAGTGCTCTTTAAAATACCATGGTACAGCGACCTGAGCTCATGCTTCAAGACTGGGGGTGTCAACTTGCACACCTCCCCTTGTGAAAAAGCTAAAGTCTGCCCCTGGCAGACAGAACAGCTAGAAACTAATTTCTCTTTGGTTCCTGGCAATGCTACTACACTAGGATCTCTGACACAGCAGGCGAGGGAGCAGCTATAAAACAAGTATTTCCCATTAGCTGTTTACAAAGATGGGATTCTCGAATGTACTTGCATGGATCATCCTTTGTAATTACTCGTTCATCTTATCTTTGGCTCCTATTTGTACTAATTCCAAAGCTGCGGCACCAGAAGTGGGCACTTCAGAGCACTCAGTGCCTACAAATTGCTTTTGAAAAGGAGCATGTGATCGCAGTTTTCTATTATTTAACCCTGCAAAATTACAGCAAGTGTTGCTGCATGCTCCACCATTCTCAAGCGCAAGGAGGATAACATCTAAAATGTACTTTCCTCCCACACGAACAGACAATCACTCAGGTCAGCACCAACAAGAGGTGTTTTGATGATGGTATCAGACTTGTTGCATTAAGAGCAGCTTTACCTGAGTAAATCCACCTCAACACCCAATTACACACCAGACCTTCCCAGGGCAGAGCCCACAGGCTGAGTGAGGATCAAACCCATTTCAGAGCAGCCTGATCTGTCCGCGGCTCTGACCAGTGCTGACTTCTGGGTCTCCCCTTCTCCATGGGGACACTTAGGGAACATTTCGCAGGCACCATGCATTCAACAGTCACTCCAAAAGCTTCTCTTTACCTTGCCGCACAAGTAAATAATGTTGGTATCTGGATCGTAGAACGGCAGCAGGACCCCGTTGCTGGTGTCCATCTCATGAAGAGCTATTGGCTCCTCCATGTTTTTCTGGAAATAAAAAAGTGCCAGGGATGTTAATGAAATCAGAAAAGTTCATGTTAACACAGGTTCTAAATTATTAACAGCTCTTTGTAGCTAGCGAACATGCAGCGGTGTCTTCACTGCCCTGAGGGACCTGTGTGTCACAATAACAAATGCTGTAAATGTTCGCAAGCTTATCCATTCCCCAAGGACATTCTAATCCCAAAACGCAATAAAAGCAGGACCCAAGAAAATTCACAAAGTCAAGGGACAGGCACGACACAGTCACATTAGCGAGTGTCTTGTGCCAGTGTGATGGGATTGCTGCTGTTTGGCTCTGTATGTGTAATGTTTAGAATGAAGGGACCTTCCCTGAGCTGGGAAGCTGCTCCTGGTTGAGATGGGATTGGTACAAAATAACTCATTTCCTTTAACAAGCCAACATCCAGCCCAAATAACAGCAATACCTCCTGGCACAGGAGGAGTGGGCAGGAGCTGGAAAACGCTCAAGTATATGAATTATTAATTTAGCGGGTGTGGGTCTGGGGTGGTAGCTCCACGGACATTAGTTACAACAACAAAGTAGTGACGGGACAGGAACCTACGGGATTCCAAAGGGCGAGTTGCCGTTCACTCATGCGGCTGAAGCCAGTTGTGAAGATGTTTCCATCGGCGAGGAAAATGGCTCGCATGGGCCGGGCTCCCTCATGGGTTTTCTCTTTCTCCTGAAAGAGATGGACAGGTCAGCCAGGAGCAAGGAACATGGAGCCCAACACGGTGGTGGCTTCTCTTCTGGTGGCACAGAATCCCCAGCAGGACACGCTGCTCCTCCACGCAGGATGGAGCAACACCCAACTATCTTTGCCCGATGTTTGAGGGAAGAAATCCATCACTAAACCACAAAAGAAATGGTCATTCCTGGCGTGTTTCAGCTTTGCCCGTCAGCCTCTCGCAAGGCTGGAGGAAGGCTTCTTTGCAAGCTAAGACACATACACAGGCTGCTAAATCTCCACTTTGCGTACACAACTTTGGAACTGTAATTATACCAAAGGATTAGATGTGGAATTACACTCCTGTAGGTTTTAAAACTGAGCCCTAAAATCCTAGTTCAAACACTAATCCCAGTAAACCCAGACAAATCCTTCAAGCGCTGCTATCCCTCCTGTAATTTTGTCCTCACTTTGAAAAACACAACTAAACATGGTATAAACGAAGCAAAAAAGGTTCTTTACTCTATAAGCTCTTGCTAACTCTCTGCTGCAGTGAAACCCAGTTCCTTCTTTCATTATCACACAAACTTACAGCAACGATTTCTTGCTTCCTGGGGTCAATAACTCGAACTTTTTTGTCTTTGGAAGCTGTACAGATTAGGCTGCCATTGCGATTCCAGCTCACGTTGTAAATCATATCCACGTGCATGTCATCCAAGTTGATGAGGGCTTCACCTGTCCCCACGTTCCAGATGATGATTGCATTGTCACAACCTAAAAATGGAAAAGAAACCAAAAAAAAAAAGCTAAAATCACTGCAGTGGTGTATATAGGAGAAAAAAGGAGGGAAAAAGCAGGTACTGGTGGAGATGGATGTCTGTGAACACTGCTACAGCAGGAGCTTTGTGCAGGAGCTCTTGGGTCTTGGTTCAACTGCAGGATAAAGAGCAAGAGATAGCAAGGGCAAGGAGGAGATGTTCTTGTATTTGGTGTGTGAGAACGCTGGCCGGCAGTCAGTTGTCACCTTCTCGGGTCAGGGGGATGTGTGGCAGAACGAGTCCAAGTGGCACGGATGGAAAACAGGCAAAGTGGCAGCAGGAGAAACGGCAGAACAAAGGGAAAAAAGAATGGCAGGTAGTGAAAGCTGAGGTCAGCACTGCCACAGGGACTATTAATACAGCTCTCGGCTGGGTGGTTTTGTTCAAGGACCAGACAGCAAGAAGACAAAGAATAAAGCTCAAGATAAGACAACAGCAACATAAAGAACAGGACTGGGGGACCAGGTAAGGGAAGGGAAGCACAATGTGCGACTGAGCAACTTCTCCTAAGGATCAGGTGTGAAAATATGTAACAAGGCAAAAGATAATCACTCTAAACTCCCAAAGGGCATGAAAGACATCCCGAATCAGTTTGTTGTCACCAGGAGGAACCCTGGAATGACCTGACAGCATCACTTCTCCTCTGTGTTCTCAGGAGTAATCCTGGCCGGACTGCGTGGACACACACATGCACTGCCTGTGAGCACTGGAGCCTGAGGGAGATACCTACGAAACATCACCTTCTCTTTGGTACGTTCTCACACTGACTTTCATTACATTAAGTGCCACAAGGTCAGGAAGTCCAAGCATTTTTGGAGAAACCAGATCAAAACCAAATCAGATTTGCTGCTTTTATTGGGCTCCAGCCTTAAAGTCATGCTGTAAAAGCCTCAGACCATGTTAATGGAGAATGACTTACCCATTTTATTTCTATAATGTGACTGTTTTTCAGAGGTCTAAAGAATCTCATTGCATAGACCGTACCAGTCAAGGAGACAGTTTTAGAAATGCTGGAAATGAAAACACGTGGAAGGAACAGACTCTGGGATACCTTGCGGGGATCAGTGGAAAGGAGAAACAGTTGAGCCTTTTTTTTAAGGTATACGCAAACAGGGATGAGGAGAGTGCAGATGTAAACAGTTATCAGCGGATGAAGCTTGCAGATCAAATAAAGTCTGGAACAATTTTAGTACTGTAACTCATGCCTCCAGACAATTTCCTGGTCCTCATCCCTGTAAACCAGAGATAAGAAAAGGCCAAGCCAAGGCGGGGGCTGTGAGCCACGTGTCCCGCTGTTCCCATTGCCATTAGTCTTGTGATTCACCAGCCCTAAAGCAGCTAGGAAAGAAGGAAAAGGAGTCAACAAGCTCTTCTCCGAAACACCCGGTGTGCAAGCGCATGTGCAGGAGAGATGCCGGCGGCCCCCGTACCTGCGCTGAGCAGCACGTTGCGCGCCGTGGGGTGCCAAGCCACGATGCCGACTCGCTTGGAATGTCCTTCCAACACCACCACCGGCTCCGTCAGGGACAGCGTGAGCCCGTTCTCGGGAATCTGCCACACCTGGGAAGGGAAAAGGAAAGACGGTCAGCCAAGGGCCGTCCCCGCAGAAAAGCGCGTGACCCGTTTGCTTCGCCACGGCACAAGGCTGAGTTCTCACCTCTCGATATAAACAGGAAGAGAGAAATGGGGAGAGAATCGTTCCCGGACACCAATAAACCTTTGGGTCATCTGCATGTAACATCCTTCCAGCAAATAACCACCAGCTACTTAGGTCGCAACCAGCGCATTATCGCTGTGTCCAGAGATCCATTTGTGTCAGGTGCTGCCTGAGGATTCACCAAAAAATTCAGCTTGCAGCTCCAATTCCATCTGAACAAGCTGCTGTCTTTTCAAATTACGCAGCTATAGTGGTAACTGCTTTTAATTTCTTTCGAAATACTGACAATTGGTTTTCCCATTATGTTTAGAGCCTCTTTTCAGACGCCATTTAACTGGGGAAAAGCAGTTTGTTCCTGGCAAAGGTTAAAGCAGCCCAAGTTAGCATTGCAGGAATACAGCAAACTGTCTGTTTGGTTTTTGCCCGTGTGGTTGCACAACAGTTCTGCTGCAAACATCTCCAGGAAAGTGCCATGAGGAGGGGAACAGACCCCAAGGCTGGCAGAGCGCTGGGATTCCAGTGGTGGGGTCACAGCAGGTTTATGCACCGAAGGAAGCGGCTTGTGCAACCGGCAGGGACTGGGGATGGGAAAGATAAAACCCATCGCCTGTGCCCCAAGGTAGGACCAGCCCTGCCAAAACTATGCCTGCGATTCAGCACCGGACAATCACCTTTGAACTGAGTTTGACCTGCATGTAGCGAATTAAAAATGGAATGGAAAGCCCGTCAGTGAGCAATTATAGCTGCCTATAGCTAGGTGGCAGCATTAGAGCGCATTTGCTTCGCCTTCTTTTGTCTGGTTTTCCCGGAGTTGGCGGACAAGGCTGGGCAGAGCTGCCCAGGGTGCCCAAGCAGCTGTCGGAGCCGGGAGACGCGAGCCCAGCGCGTTTCCAAACCGATGCAGACCGGTGTGAGGGAGGGCGACACGGGATTCTGCGCTAATCCCAGCTTCTCCCTTCTTGCAGGGGTGGCTGCTGCTCAAATCAAACCTCTGACATGTAAAAATTCTCAGCATGTACCAGCTCACCTCTGCACAACCCTAACATTATTTCATTTTTCGCTGATGCAGCTCTCAGCAGCCTCAGCGTCCCGGCGGTGGAACCTGCGACAGACACATCAGGTCAGCAGAGAATTCCTCTGCCAGGGCTGAGAATCCCTCCTTTTCCTCCTGCCTGACAGAACAGCGCTAGCACCCAGATAACAGAAACCAGGGCTTTTACCAGCAAGCACATTTTAAAACTGGGTTGCAAACAAGAGCTGTTCAGCCTGGGAAAGCAGAACATTGTCCTGCCAGTTCTGCACCAGCTTTGTGAGCGACCACAGCACGAGATGCTGAAACACAACGCGTCTTGCAAACGGCAACAAATCACCTCACCTGCCCAGATAAAACCCAGTTAGAAGTTGTAAAGAAGCAGCTTTCTCCTTGCCAGTCAGGGAATAACAACCTGACAGGAGCAACAGTTGAAAACACACCTGCTGATGGGAGAACTTCAATATCCGCCTGCTAACACTGCTCCCTGCACTTAACGTCACGACTGGCTGCACATCTCTCAGATGAGCCACCTCCATTCACAGCTGTAGGCAGAACACAATGCTGCAGAAAACAGATTATTACCTAAACCAGTAAAATGGTTGGAAAGAAAGGATGGGAGCTGGGAGATGTCAGCAGAGAAAAGGCAGGGGAGCCAGGGGCTCTGGAGCAGAGGGACGGGAGGTGACACCAGCGCAGGGACCAGGGGATGCTCGACACGAGCAGCTCGGGTCCAACAGCTCTGCCTGGCAGGTAAAAAATTGAATTTATTCACAAAAAGGCCCAGGAGCAGCACGAGCTTCTCGGCCAAGTGTGAGCTGGGGATGCAGGGACAGCAGCAGGGTCAGAGCAGCCCCAACACCTGCAGCCAACCGTCCTCCCAGCCGAGGGACTGTGTCCCCAGGGTCCCTGTTTCTGATCCGCGCTGTCCCAGCTGGGAACAGTGTGGGGATCCTTTGGTGCAAGCGCTTCATAGCAAAGTAACTTATGAGCCAGAAAACTCCAGGACCAAGTTTAAAGGTGAGCCAGCGAGGGCAGGGGGTGGGAAAGGAAAGGGAGGTATTTGAGGCAAAATACAAATGAAAAGGATTTTTTAAAAGCCTCCGGAGGACAGGTTTTCTTTTTAAGGGAAAGCCCCTATAGTTTACAGCAGCTGCAGAGCAGCGTCGTCCTCTGCAGATGACAGAAACTATTGACTTAATAATCCTGCTTGGTATTGCAAAAAAACCCCAAAACCCAGGAGTGTGCAGGGTCGGGGTGTGTTCCTGAGAGCCCCGGCCCACTCATTCCAGCATGGGGTGGGAGCCCATTGCAGCGGGGGTGAAATCAGATTCACGGGGCAAATTCAGGCACTTTCACTTTTGAAGCAGGACCCATCCTGGGGAAGGTGAGGACTCGGGGTGAGCACAGAAAGGAAACCTGGAAACATTGCAAGATTAACTGGACATCAGTAAGTTTGTTAGATCGCCCACCTGTGGGGGTTTGGGGGTTGTTTGGTTTGTTTTTGTGGGTTTTTTTAAGTTAAAATGGCTGGTTTGTTTGCGATGGAGGAAGTGAAGTCACGGCACGGTGGTGCGGAGAGGTTTGGGTCTCAGAGGAAGAGCAGGAAGGGAAAAGGTTTTGCACAAACAGCGTGTGAGAAAGAAAATGAAGCCAACTTTTCCAGCAGCTTTTTTATAGCCTTTAAAAAGAATCAAAACCCATCTCTTCTGGCTCTGCACCGACCTGCAGAGACCTTTAAGTCAATTTCTAGAAATGACATTAATTCCTAAATCCACATTACATGTGAAAGAAATGAGTTTGAGCCCTGGGTTTTACCTGTGTCACTGCAGGAAAATGCACTTTGTGCACCCATTTTTCACGGCTACAAGACCTTCTCCTCCACTAGCCAGTCCCGATTCATCCTGCCCGGGTACCACATCTGAGCTGTCTGCCACCAGTCTGCTGTCCCCGGTCATCGCAAGGAATATGGATTAATGTTTAAAACAATGCGCTCAATCAAACTCACTCTACTCTGGCCATTACATGTGATCTTATTAGTATTCACCTTCTGATGGAGCAAATTCTCCATATCTGAGAAAGGACACCTCATACCATCTACAAGCCTCGATATAATCAAACATTTTCTAGCTGAATTTAAAACCTGCAGTAAATTACAGTCACTCAGCAGAACAACCACCATTAATATTTCAGAAATTCCTTATTTGTTGGCACAAGAAAATCCACTCGTCAAAGAGAACACCAGCAGAGGCCACAGAAGGTATCTGCACACCACAGGGGTTTAAAGGATGTTTTCCTGAGAGCAATTCAGAGTGGAAGAGATGGGGTCCGTTCTGCTTTTTCCTCTGCTGGGATCAGTGATGTGCCCATACCCACCAGCCCCGGGACCTGCACAAAGGTGGCCTTGCGAGGCTGAGCTGCCCTCAGCATCATCTCCCACCATCTACTGCCTCTCTGCCTCCACATCATTTCTGAACGCACCAGATGTGACAGCAAAATAAATGAGTGTATCATCTGAAACTGTCAGATCACACCTGTCAGTTACCTCCCATCGCACAAATCTTGACGCAGCTGCTAACAGTTAACTCTCTAGAGCTGCCCAAGCCACAAAGCCCAGTGGTACCAGAAAACGATCTTTCTTTCCCAGCCCCCTATTTCAACCCTTAGTCTCAGGATCTCAAACACCAGAACCTGCTCAAGGTTTACGTGCAGTTCACAGGGTATTTTCACCTTCTGCAAATCTGAGGTTTTAGATGTATGAAAACGCTTCTAGCTGTTGAAAGGGCCAAGTTCACCTTCCCTGCGCAGCACAAAGGCTGCAGACGGTTCCAAGTGGTGGCTGCAGAGAATCGGATATTTCTCACAAATCAGCTGGCACTTGTGCAGAAAGCCACGCGATCTCCTCTGCCACATCCCTTTTCTCATTTCACATTGGCTGATGAAGAGTTTGGAGCTGCTGAACAACCACAGGTCCTTTCAAGCGAGGTGTGTTCAGTGCCAGGCTGTTCAGGAAACAGGACTCCAAAACCTTTACTGAAGAAAAGCAAAGAAACCAGGATGCTAAAATAGCTGTGCCAGGACAGAAAAGCAATTAAAAATGGGGAGGTCCATTAGCTCATCCAGCTTTTTTCCAAATAGCCCAGGCCAGGTTGTTCTTTACATACTCGATCTCTGTCCAGCCAACAACTATCCCAAATGATTTGGGACACATCATTTCCCACCAGAAGTTCCATGATGCTAAACAAGAAATTCAATTTAAGTCTTTAACTTCAAGGCTGGACCAGATGATTCTTGAGGTCCCTTCCCACCTGGTATTCCACGATTTGATGATTCTTTAGCTGGTCTTCTCTGCATTCTCCATCGCTACAGCTGGCACTCAGCTTCACCGCATTTTAAACCTCCAGCTGACATGCACCTAACACCATGAGCTGCGTATTGCTTGTTCCTTTGAGTGCAGCAAGGACTCATTTTTATTTCCCCTTCCCCACTGCTTGCTTCCATCAAGACATGGTCACACAGGAACATGAGCATGCAGACTTGTCCACATTCGTGTTGCCCCCGGGGCCGCAGAGGAACTCATCCCTCCCATGCAGACAAAGCAGCAGCCACAGCAAACCCAGCGCGGCCCACAGAGCTCGTCTGGGCACTCGCAGACGAGTTTGTGTCTACATTAGGAGCATTTGGACAACTTGTAATTGAACACTGTTGGTTTTTCTGCATAATTCAATCCCTCTGGAGCCTCACAACATACTTCTCATTGCACATGGATTAGCGACTTATTTTGCCTCCAAGGCGGCAGCTACGGACTCTCTGTCGATGCTCATGTTTCAGACACCGACTCGCAGCCCTTCTAGATCCTGGCTTCTGGAGGAACATTGCTGCATCCTCCGAAGCTTAGTTCTAACCCAGTAGCGAACGTTACAAACACAGAAGCTTGTTGTTTTGTTTTATATTAAATATAGCACATTTCATTAACATGCTTCAGCTTCCAAGACTGAAAGATCACAGGATAATCCTCTTGGGATGAATCCCCTCCCAAACATTTTAACGATGAACAGAAGCAAAGGAATTTATCTGACATGATCTATAATAAGATTTCAATATAACATTCAGCCTACAGCATTTCTAAATATGGCCAAAGATCACTGAAGTTATTTGGCATTATTTCATCTTACAAGGATTTTCTTTCACTTATTCTGCTGTGTTTGCATACGTGGGATTCCACATCCATCACGGAGCAAGGTCGTCTATTGTTCACTGGGCCTTGACTGAGGTAAAATAGGTCTCAGGACTAAGGCTGGCAGGTGCAGAATTTGGACTATTTTTAATCTATTCCATTTAAAAGCCCTTTTGACATCTACTCACAACCTGCAAGTATATGAAATAAATTTAAGCCTCACCCTTAAATCAAGGGGTGAAGCAATTCTGAAACCTGATGGGCTTGTTCCCCTCCAATCCCCACCTCTTCCCACCGCATCCATTGGGATATTTGAGGTAAGGAACCACCTCCATCTTCTGCAAAATCAAAACACCTCCCAGCACTGACTGGCACGCTTCTCTTTCCTCTTCCCAAACATGAGACAAATCCCCAGGGGAAGGAAAAACAGAAAAGCAATTGAAGACAAAGCCAGGAAGACACGGGCCAAGTCCGTCTCAGTGCTGAAGAGATTCTTCTCGGAAGTCTGAGGCTGCACCTTCTCAAACAGTAACACGAGAAGAAAGTACCAATTGTGAGAGTCCAAATTCTGCTGTTCCACAGGTAATAAAGCCCATTCTGCTATTTTTGCTCCAATTTTTAGCTAGGCCCTGCAGCCCAGACAGCATTATTTCTTAAAGCAAGACAAAACGTGCATGGTATCACGGTACCAGGGTACCAGCAAGGACTCTGCCCTCAGCATCAGGACAAGAGACGTCTTCAGACTCATTTTTAGTGTGAAGCAAACGCCACCCTGCAAGATAAAGTAAATACACTCACCATGACAGTGCAGTCCTCGGAGCCACTGGCGATGACCTGGTCATTATGGGGACACCAGTCGATGTCCAGCACCGGTCCTGTGTGGCCGCACACTGTGGGGTAGGACTTGTCGATCCTGCCTGTCTGAGGGGGGAAACAAGAAACAGAGCTGTAATACACAGCCAGCACAGCTCGGAGTGGAGGAAGATGTTTCCAAACTCCCCATTAGCTCTCTCAGTATTCACAGTTGCATGAAATTTGAATCATATGATGTATGGGTAGAGGAAACAAATCAGCAACTCTCTTATCCAGCATCAACCAGCTGGAAGCTCCTGATGGTGAAAGACAAGGTTCAGAGGCTGGACTCCTCGCGGATGCAGAGATGCTTTGCTGCCCGTATCTCAGCACCTGCTGTGACACCGTCCCTCCGCCTGTCCCCAGCGTTTTGGGAAAAGGACTCAGCCCGACCACTGAAGCTTTGGTTTTGTCTGCGCTTCACAACAACTGCCGATGACAGCTAAAGATAACCAAGCTAGAATTTTAATTGAATTAATTCTAAATGAGACAAATCTAGTGATGCCAGCACAGTTGTTGCAAAGACATCAACCTTGCCAACTAGATCTACATTGTGCTGATGGGGCCTCTTAATACCCTGAAGCACTTGACTCCCCCAAACTGCTGATGGACCCAGCTGCACCATGTGAAAGGAAATAAAAATCACTCTGGCTAATCTTCGTTATCTCTCTTGGTCAAGTCCTTCTCCGAGGGGTTTTGTTTCCAGGGAATGCTGCGATGGCCTTTTCCTGAGCGCTGGGAGAAGAGAGACAGGAGGGAGAGGTCTGGGACTGGGTCGTCGTCTTTCGTGTTTAAACACGCAGAAGAAATGGCTGGTATGTCACTGCTGCCACTCCGCGGTGACATTCCCCAGCCCTGGAAGCTGCACCTCGTAATCTATGCCTCCCACCCATCTCCACGCGCAAGGCTGTTCCTATTCAACGCTGTCGTACGTACAAAGCATCGGAATAATGCTGGATACTGGCTTTGGAAAACCACTGACCTGAAGACCTCTACTTGCAGCACAACAAGATGTAGATCCAAACAAAGTTACAGAAACAAAACCACTGCTATTTCCGAAATAGAAAATTTAGGTTTCAAAAAAAAGCCTGTCTCAGTGATTCAAATGCTTTTAAAATGATTAGAAGTGAAAGTGTTGTAGATGAAAAGCCATAAACCAGATATTCAAAAATTAAAGTCTGTGTAATCCCTCTTGGATGCCATAATGTGAAATAGGATTTAAAAAATTAATACACCCAACTGACATGTATAGTCAATCCACTTTAATTTATCTAATTAAAAAAAGAACCATGCAGAGCATATGCAGACGAACATAATTCAGAAGTCGCATTACTGGCCAGATACAAACATAGACCTAAACCAAAAAATAGGACTAATTCTGTGAGGCTGAGTGACTACCTGATCTCGCTCCCAGGCAGGGCTCAGTAATCCTCTAAGAGGAGCCTACGGTAATTATTTGCAGGCTGCACGAGTGCTTGTCAGTTTAGTTTAGAGTTTTTACAGTAATTTATTACTGCAGGGAGGAAGGGAAAAAAAAATTCAATTTGAACAAATTAAACCACAAACTTCACCTTTCAGTTTTGATCACGATGAACCTGAACACCAGGAGCTGCAGCAGCCAAGTGCCTGTGACAGCGGGGACCAGGCAGCCCCACCGCCTGCTTTTGATCACCTAAAACCCAGCTCATTTTTTAAACCAGCTATCTCGTACATCCATTAGCTCTCTAATGGGCAGCGGGGAAAATGAGATGACAGAGGCTCCATGGGAGTTCTCGATGCCCGAAAGCAGAAGGGAGCAGTCCAGCCATGGGCTCAGCGTGGTTCTGCGGCAGGTGAAGCTCAGTGTTGTCACCAAGCTAGAACAAAACTCAGCCTTGACACCGAGCTGAGGAACTTGAGATGGATGCACAGGCGTGGCCGTTTTGGACAAGGACATGATGCATTTCTCAGCCCAGAGCCATCTGGATCAAGAAGAAACACCAGATGCACAAAGGAGAAGTTAAACCAAACTGAGCAGAAATACCTTCGCACCACGTTGCAGGTGAATAGATGTCGACCAGCATCACCTGCAAAGCTAAGCCTTTTCCTGCCTGGATGTGGCCAGTGACACACAAAACCCAGTTCTAACAAGGGAACAGAGCAAGGATGGGGAAAACGAGATGTTATTTAGGAGGAGTGTGGGGGATGTGATAACTCCAAGCAACCTCAAGCGTATTTATTCACAAAAATGTGCAAAACCATGCAAGAAGAGTATAAAAAAAAAGAGATGTCACGCTGCTGCAAATACAGCAGCTCCCAGGGCTGGCAGAGGAAGACTCGGCTGGGGGAGATGCCGAGATCAACTCCCACCCCTGGGCACAGCACTGCTGCACGAGAACAGCCTCCTCTGCCCACCAGCGTTCACAAATAGTGTCAAAACAGCAAAATGAGAATAAATAAGGATGCAGAGGGACAGAACAGGCGAGTGTAAAAGGCTGCAGCACTGCTCCAAGCTGCAAGAAGTTCAAGCACTTTCAGAGAAGCCGCTGACGTGCGGTCAGAGACACAAAACCATCCTCACAGGGCAGAGGAAACCACGGTGCTTTCCTGAGCACACAGCGAAGAGCGAGAGCTCTGCTCGGCAATGCTGACGCGCGCTTCATCTGCTCCATTTAAAAACAAACACCACTTCTATTAGCAACTCTGACCACTCAAAGGGGATCGAGGCAGGGTGGGGTGTCACAGGACAACAACCCGGGTCACCAGCTCGGGGCCTGGCCCAGCACACCTTCCCGTCCAGCACCCCGCAGGGTGAGAAAGGAGGGGGTTTGAACTCATATGTGTTACTTCACCACCGATTTGTAACGAGCGTCTGTGCAGGACACACCGCAGGTTCCTCCTCCCAGCATCGTTCTGGGGACCCTGTTCATGCCATCAGGCACAAAACAGCTTTAAAAACAATATTTGGGGGGCTTTGCCAAAAAGGTAAAGACCAGGAAGCCTGCAGAAGGGTATTAATGATACACCAGCTAGTAAAATGACCAAATTCTATACTTCTAAGCACAATTCCTTTGAAAAGAGACAGCTCTGCCACAAGGACACCACAAGGTTTCGCAGCTTTGCGGCCAAATGGGAGTGTTTTCACACCACCATAATATTCGCAGGTTTGGGGGGTTATTTATTTATTTTTAAAATGTAATCTGTTAATTAGTTAAGGATTTTAAATAAATCTCAAGTGCTGATACACAGCTTAAAATTAACTTGGAACGACTTCAAGAAATTAAATCCTCCTCATAATCCATCACAACTCTGGCTGAGCAACACACCACAGTAACAACTTCTGAAACTCAGAGTTGTGTTTTTATAAAAAGTCATCCAAAAAAGGTGAAACTGAGGATTACTATTAATATGCTGGATGGTGTTCACTAGGAGCACACTCAATATTCAAGCCCTGCAACAGGTGGTGAGATGATCTTACCGAGTGAACTCATTTAGTGCTTCCATGTATCCTGGATCAGGAAAAAAAGTGACAGATGTGAAAGAAAAAAAGCAATGAAATCCAGAAGGGCCAGGTAAGTGTCACAGGAAAACTGCTCCTAAAAGTGGTAGTTTTATGAATTAATTTGACTGCCTTACGATGGCTTCTCTGCCAGAAAAGGGCAACTGGTTGCAGGAAACAGCTCATGGATTATGGTAAAAATATCGGGGAGAACAGCTGCTTCCCCCAGCCCCTGGTTGTGCTCATTCAGATCCCCATTTAAAACAGGGAAGTGGCATCAAGTTGCACAAGCAAAAGCAACTCCCCCCTCCCTGCTTTGCAAAAGTTTGAGGAAGGAAATCAGGTCACCATTGCAAAGCCTGAAATACAAACACACCAGTACCTTTTCTCTGCTAGAGAAAATATTCCCCTTTTCTCAGCTAAATTGTCATTTTTTTCTCCCTGCAACGAGCTCAAGTTTCATGAAGTCCAGTTGAGTTTAATGTGCTCCAACCATGGAACCCCCAGCACTGGTTGCAGCAGCTGGTGGTGCAAAGGCGGTTGGGGGAAAATGCTGCACATCGCTCTCCCGTGACCGGGGCAAACAGCCATTAGTCACCCAGCAAACCAATCAAGGCATCCAGAACGAATTGGGAAGGTTATGAAAAGTGTTACTCCCAAAAGCTCTACTGTAACGTCACGCAATAAGAGACTTCAAGGGATAACTGCATGCTGCTTTCCAAACATCGCTTGCGCCTCCGAAAATCCCTCTGTGGTGCTTCTGTTCTCATTCTATTGCCTTGATGGTGGCAGGGCTGTGACATTACAGGTGCTACAGAATAAAGGTCCTTGTTCTGAACATAAATGGATGCACAAAGTGAAGAAAAACATGGGTGCAAGTTACTCCTGGGCAGATTCTGCTGGGACACAATAGGAAAATTTTTCCTGATGAGAACAAGTGGCCATCGGAACAACCTCCCCAGGGAATTTGTGGATTCCCCAACACTGGAGAATTTTAAGGTTCAGCTGAAAAGGAAGCTGGCCCAGCTTGTCCAGACCGGGCTTTTGCCAACACAGTTGGACCAGGTGATCCTTGAGGTCCCTTCCAACCTGGGATTCAATGACTCAACTGCAACAACCACCTACTCACACACTAGCTTTAAAAACTGAAAAAACCAACACAAACAACCCCCCCCGAAACCCAGCCTGAACTGCTAATTCCTGTACCTCAGCGCTGGGTGCACAGCGTGACTCTGGTATTTCACCTGATGTCTAGAAGAAAGCTCTAAATACAATTCACAATTAAATTTCAGCCTCAGCTAACCTGTAGCTGAGAAAGCCCTTCAGGCAGAAGATGCAGAGATTTGAAACAAAGAGACCTGCTGCCCAGAAATTACATTAAAAAGACACAGAGTCACTTGTTTGTTCTGTCCCTAAAGTACAATTTCTGAAGCAGACAATTCCCCCGTTAGCAAAATGGGGAACTTTCAACTGAAAACCGATCCGTGTCTTAAATGTTCCAGGTTCTGGGATAAGCGGTGAAACCCCTGCAGAGCGGAGAAAGGAGGCAACGCCTCTCTATGCACAGCAGATGGACGAAAAATCTGCAAGAAACCAGGATTTAGCAGCTCCACCAGTCACAAGATAACCTGGATATTTTAAAACCACCAACGTCTTGCTTTTTAGTCAGTTGTTACAGAGTTGTCTTGAATTTTAATTTCCTCCACCCAACATTCCAAACCACGTGGAGCTGCATGGAAGTCTGACCAAATTTTAGGGGGAAATACCCCTTCATAGCATCCCACCTTCAAACTTCTCTTAGAGGGACATTGCTACCAATATGAGCTGCAGTGCTAGCACTGACATGGCTCCACGGCAGCCGAAGCAACACATTAATTCATTTTAACTCATGTACTTCCATCTACACTCCACCTAAAATGCTGTAAGGCCTCAACGAGCCTATCAGAGCGGTATCTCTCAAGTTTATTTTACATACAGCTCAGAAAAGGGTGATTTTTCGCCCCCCCAGTCCTTCCTGGAGCAATGAGGACCCGGAACAGCTGATTATCAACCTACATATGGCACACTGAACGCGACAGCGTGTCGCTCGCAGAACAACGTATTCCTTCCCAAAGATCATTCCCGAGGTGTGCGCTCGCCCACCCACGTGCTCGTTGCCTCAGAGCACCCGTCTGATCGCGGTCTGGGCAAAGGGAGCACAACGAGGAGCCAGGCACACCAGTGCAAACATCTAATACAAGGTACACCCAAAGGGGACCGAATAAGCCTCTTCTGAAGGCCTTACATAACGTGACTTTCCGCTGTGGGCATCTTTCTAGAGGAACTGAAACACAAAGGAATCCTGTGCAGCAGCTTTATTCTTTGCAGATACAAACAGCACAGATTTTTCAAGGAAGGGGAAAAAACCCCACTCTTCCTTAATTTCCTAACACCCACCTCCCCCTAACCCAGCAGCACGTACCCACCAGCAAAGGCTGAAGAGTTTTATCTGGGGGTTACCTGTTTCACCTGGTGTAAGGCTCAAAGAAAACCAACTCTAAAAGCCTGCAAGCTTCCAGTTTAATGGTGATATTCTACAGTAATGCTTTGCTCAGCACCAGTCACCCACAGCCAGGATAAGCAGCCGCGTTTTCAGTTTTTCCCTGGTGTGTACAGTTAATGCTGATTAGCTTGACTTTCATCATCTACACATCATTAACTGACATAAATCACAGCTTTTTGGAAACATGTGCTGCGTTCCAAGCGAGACCATCTCTCTGCAGACCGGTCAAACCTGTGGGAATTGCAATTTGCAGCAACTCGGACGGCGGCTCTCGCTGGAGCATGGGAATGGTGAGGTCCTGGCAAAAAACCCTGCACATGTGCATGCAAAAAAAACCAAAAAAAAACACAGAACAAAACAAAAAAACCCACAAAACAAAACAGGAAATTCAGACAAAGCCTTTCCCCTGCCAGCAAACCCCGCTCGGCTGCAGCGGCCCTGGCTGCTCCTCCGCACCGGGGGATGGAGGAGGACGCAGGGATGGAGAGGACGCGGTGCAGCCCCCCGGGTCTCCGCACACCTCCCTGCCCCGGGGGCTGCCGGAAGGTCCCCCACCGCCCCCGGGCTCGGTCGGGGGGTCCCGGGGGGTCCCGGGAGGTCCCGGGGATCGCGGGGCGCGGGCGCTCAAGGGTTAACGGCCGCGCACTTGCCGCGCCGCGCCCCCGCCCCCGCCAATCAGCGCCGGCGGCCGCGAGCGCTGCCATGACCATATAAGGTAAAAAGCCGCGGCAGCCGCAGTGCCGCTGCGGCGGGAGCGGCTGCGCGCGCGCGGCGCGGAGGGCGGGGCCGCGGGGGGGAAACTCCCGCGTTTTCCGCCTCCGCACATGGGTGCGCGGAACGGGGTGTGGGGTGTCCAGCCCTAAAATCACCCACACAGAGACCCCCGACCCCCAGCGCAGGCCCGGGGAGGGAGGCGGGAGGCACCCGCTTGGGTGCAAAACCCACCGCCACCGGGAAAAAAAAAAAAAAAAAAGACTTAAAAAAGCCGTTTAAAATGAGTAAAAACCGCTTTTTTGTGATGAGCGGCGCAGGATCCGCTCACCCCGTGCGGAAGGTCAAGCCACATGAGAAGCCATCCCCAGTGACCCACACAAGCCGGGGCTGAGCAGACACGGTGCAATTAAGTCGCAGGAGGGTCATTTCCCTGCAGAGCCTGGCAGCCTCCGGAAAGCTCCAAAATGCAGAAAATCATGTTTTTATGGCTCAGTTTTAACATCATCCCAAAACCATGCCTTAAAATTAATCCTTTTCCCCCACCCCTGAATATAACAGAGAGGTTCTGGCTGTGGGAACACAATGATGTTCTGCTAAATGGGCTCAACCAGAAATCAGAATTTTCGGGTGTTGAAGGAAAGATTTCATCAGCTGTGGCTATAAAAATAAATGAGGAACACAGGAACTGGTTAGAGCAAAGCCAGCAACACGTTGCATTGCAAAAGAACGTGTCAGGCTGGGGGGTTTCGGAACCAAGTTCCTCCGGCTTTGCATGAAACATCATCATATCTGAATATTTAACAGCTGTGTGAGACCAGAGCGTCGCTGAGGGCACAAAGGCAATGACAAGAACAGAGGAGGGCAGGAGGAATCGCCGAATAAATATAAAAAATAATCAGTCGTAAGCTGGCACTTAAAAATGCAAAAGGCCAGATCGCTCAGAATTAGCAGGAATTTCTGGCAGGAAATTAGAAAACTAAGGAATTAAGAGAAAATGAAGGTTGTGCGTCCTCTGCCACCCGCATTTGATTGCACCGTGATGCAACACGTGTGCAACCGCGCGCTGCGTTGAGCAAGAAGCTCCTGATCGAGACCTGCGGCTTGGGCAAGAGCAGGACTACGATGAGCGCAAAGCAGAATGCCCACAAAGAAGGGCTGTTAACGAGTTATGAGCCAATTGAAGAGCTATTTCAGGACGCCAGGGGGTTGAGGGATAAGTGAGAAACACCCCCTCTGCTCCTGTAATGCACTCGCCACGTGGGATGGATGCTATATTGAATTCTGGTCACTATTTCTATATATAAACAGGGCAGATCTGCAAATGGAGCTAGGGAAAAAAGAAAAAGACAAGGCTGATGACAGACTGAGGAGAATTGAAGTGTATGGTTAAGAGAGAAGCCTGAGGGTCACAAAGAAAATAATGTTCCGGAAAAAGACTTTCATCACAAGAATTTGCGGGTTGAGCATCAGCAAGGCAGACGAGAGCCCCGCTCTCTGATGAGGGTGGAAAAAAAAGATGCTCTGCAATTTTTTCCATGCAGTGTCAGGGGGCATCAGGAATTCATTTCAGCCTGAAACATCACTCCTGCTCATTTGTGGGCTTTTATCCCACCGCGCTGTAAGAGCCTGCCAGGAAGGCGTTTGTACCCGGCTGTTCAGCCTCCCTCCTTTGATCCGGCCATTCTCGTGGCTCACAAGACAGCGCCCCGACTTTGCCGTGTGTTTTGCAAAGCACGCCCCTGGGGCTCTACAAATAAATTCAAAGGAGAAGGGAACAAAGTAGAGTGGATATATGTGCTCACTGAAAGGTTATTTATTGCAGAATTAGCAGCATTTTGCACAGTGGAGGCTGTAAGGAGTGTTTCCCAGCCAAAGATCAGATGAAGAAGCCTCTCTCCTCAGTACGCCAGGTACTAGGGGATAACAAGATCTGGTAGTATAATAAAGTATATATGTGTGTGTATATTTATACTATATGGAGTATAATAAAGCCTAAACACAGCCCTGTGATCTGGGAGGACCTCAGGACAGCTGCGATGGTATTTGGAAGAGCTGTTTTCTTACCAAGACTATTCCTGTTTTATACCATATAGAAAAGAGGAACTGGAGGGTTGGCAGCACCAAGAGCAGCTCAGAGCCCAGGGCCACGAGGCTGCTGGAAACCCCTTCTCAGCACCACCTCACTCCTCTGCATCCCTCTGACAGGAGTTGGGCTCAGGTGCAGTCCTGAATTAAGTGATACCGAGCTCAAAAAGCTGAACCCCTGCCAGTGGCAAAACCTGCCTGCTGCTGCCATAAATCACAGGGCTTCATTAGGAGTATGATGCTACGCTGAAACTTCTGCCATAAAGAATTGGCTCAGACTGACTGAGCAAAATGCTTATTTATCGTGTTTAATGTACAGGAAGGATTACAGTGATTAGAGACATTAAATGGGTTCTTACGTGGCATTTGTCACAACACAGGCTTCCCAGCCTTAACGTCGCTCATAAACAAGCGCCACACTGAGCAAGCAACAGGGAGAAACTTCCAAAAATAAGCACTTACCTTGTGCAAAGGCAGCACCAGGAAGGCTCCGCCGCCGCTGGCATCTACGATGATCGCCACGAAGCGCGGGTTGACGGCGCAGAACGAGCTGTCCCAAGTGACGCGGGAGACGCGGATGTCGTCATAACACTGATCGTTTTTCACCGCTTGGCCAAACACGTGCCGGAATTTGCTCTGTCGTACCACTCGCCTCATCGTGTCTGCAGGGAAGAGGAAAATAGGAAAGTTAAAATATCAGTTATGGCATCCACCAAGAATCGCTGCGGGACCCTCTCATCTGCTGCATCATCCGCATCCAGCAACACAAATATACAGCCTCACCTCCTATTCCTGCACCTTGCTTTAGACCTGCTGAGTTCTCACTCATTTTCACCTTTTTCTTTATTCTTTTAAATAAAGTTTCAGTCTTGCACCAAACACAACTGCACTTCTGAGGGTGTTTTACAGAAAGAATTTGCCAGTTATGCATCAGTTTTCCCATTGTACATGTATTCTCTTATTGCAGTAAAGGAAGTTCCTAATCCTAAAAGCAGTTTCTAGACACGTCTCTACGTATTTGCAGGGATAAATCTGGTCTCGGATTGAACTTGTTTACTTTCAAGTCAGACAGGGTCCAGGAGATGTAAATAAAAAGGCACGCTCTCAAAATCCGGTGTTCCTGCGAAGTGGTTCCACATGTTCGCTGGCTTCCATTTCTTTCTTCTAACTCCAAAATCTCACTAAAAATGTAATAAAATTAGTTTCCTAGGCAGAAAGGAGTAATGGAAACAAGCTAATGACTCAAATTAACTTAGTGTGTCTGTAGCACTTCTCCTGAGGAAAATAATTTTCAAGAAGGCTTGAGGTAGAATAGAGGGAAAGGGGAAGATTCCCTGGAAGGAGCCGTGGGCACAGCCCCACGTGCAAACAGCAGCCCTGGAAGCAAGAGACTGTCCTGCCTTCTGTGGATAAAACCTACAGAGCCCTCGCGCTTGGGAAGGACTTTTCCCATCACACTTTTCTCCCTCAATCACGGTTTGCAGCATGAGGAGCCTCCATACAGCATCTTGCTTTTACATATGAGAAAAAAGTATTTCTATGCTGTCTCTAGGGAAAACAAACAAAAATGTAAAGAGTAAAAATAAGCAGAGTCCACCTCCTATCTTGCCTCCCCCAGCACATGGAGAGGCTGGGAAAAATTGCTCAGCTTGATGGAGTTCTTTGCTCCCGACCCAGCAGCGTGATGCTCTGGAGACACCGATTCCCCCCGCGCAGCCTGTCTGCAGCACGGGTGATTAAAGGGTGTTCGCTGTCTCTGACTGCAAAGGCTCTGTGTGAAAGCCTAGTCAAAAAAATAGATTAAAAAAACCAGACTTCAGAATGATCGCTGTTTTGTAGTCTCGGAGCTTGAAAAAAAATTAACAGCAACAAAAAGCTGAATAACTAGAGGAAAGCACTTATCAGAGCTGGGAAATAAGCAGTCGCAGAACATGTTTGAAGAGGAGAAAAATGTTACCATTAACATAACAGACAGCCATCGAGTGGAATACTCCAGTTTCTGCAGAGATAAGAAAAAATAAGCAGAGTATTTGTTTTCCACCAGCTCCTCCCATCACATCCAGCTCTGAAGCATTTGGGAAGTGGCTGCTGAGGTGGCAATGCCACCAGTGTCACCAGTGACACCAGGAACAAGCCCAGACCCACAGTCACAGCCCAGGCAGCAAGTTTGGGGAAAAAACCTCAGTATTCTCTGCACGCACCGATAATGAATGCACCGATTACGGGGTCAGTGACACCGGCACAAAGGGCTCTGCATTTGTTTCCAGCATGGGCGAGCAGGTGGGTTCTCCCGGTACCATTTCTGTACCGATCTCCTGTTATATCTCCCCAGTTAATTCAGTCATTTCAAAGTGGCACAAACACCGTTTTACTAAGGACTCACACAGTTTATGAAAAAAAATAAAAGGTGTAGTTTTCAAATGCAAAAAATTTTGTAAATTATTAGGGTGCTTAAGATGTCCACGTGAAAAAGCTGTATATAATTATTAATAATTACTATCATGAACTTAGGCTTCCTCTGTACTTAACATCAGTTAACAGAATTGCGTAATGCATTTCCTGCCAACTATTTCACTGACAGCACAACTAAAAGGCCTCTTCCATCCTGGGCACGCCCGGGACATCGAAGTGTGATGGGAAACAATAAACCAGCCACGCAAGGCTGCAAAATCCAGATTTTACACTTAAAATACACAGCGATACCCTGAGAGATCATGTTCAGCTCCACAACGGGATGGAGCAGCTGCAGACAGCACCTTTCATGCAATGGGACTATGAAATATGAGGAGCAAACCATTATGCACACCGGACAGATCATTCATCACCTGGCAGCAAAGCTGCACCCATTTTTTGGGGGAAAAAAAAATACAACTGCTCCACCTGCAGTGCAATGTGGGTTTTGGTTTTGTTTTCAGGCAAAGGAAGAGATTAAGTTATCCAAAGTACATGGGAGCAGCTCTGCCAAAGCTGATGGAGGTGGGATGCTGCATCCCCGGGTGAGGCAGAATGTGGCTCCATCCCGGGTACCAGCCCCTTCCCGGGGGATTCAGAGCAGGAGCATCAGCCCTCTCAAACACACACAAACAAAACCAAATTTCAACTCAAAAAGATCCCCAAAAGACAAGAAACACGCTGTACTATCAAACCGCCCGAGGCCCAATTAAGATACATCATAAAAAAATGCAGTTCCACACCCTGTTACTAATTTGTTGCGTAGACTCACTCAGAGACCTGTCAGACGTTTCCATCCCAGTCGTAAGATGTTCGGGGTTGCCTGGACTTTTGCAGCCATGGCTTTGGTTCTGCCAAACCCTGCAGCGAGCATCGTGCCAGAGCATCATCCTCCTCCTCCTCCCTCCCCGCCAGCCGCCTCCATCCCTCGCTGGTACCCAAGGTGACACCAGGTCACCCTGGAGAAGCCAGGATGTGCTTGCAGAGCCCAATGACGTCCTTGCAAACAGCTCAGCCCTTTCCCCTTCTGAAAACACACTTTGTATGTCTTTTTGCAGCAAAACCCTCCTCAGTCACCTGCCTGGGGTGCACAATTCATCTCAAAGAAGAGAAAAATCCCCTGCTTTGTGCACGATTTTCATAACTCCTCACCCACTGGCAATGTTCCCATCCCACTGTGCATCGAGATTAATATCTGATAGTTTAAATAAAAGGTAAAGCGAAGGCTTAAACCCACCTTGCTGAGTTAACGTGCAGCAAATTGCCCGGTGTCAATATATCATGTACCCAGGGGTTTTGCCATTTGTCCCCTTTAACGCTGGGGATGTGGATGTGATAGTTAAGGAGGAAGATTATGTGTATTGTTTGGATAATTCTATCTTTCCTTTGCTTGATCAACCCCTGAACATAAAAAACAAACACAAAAAAAACCCAAAAAACAAACACCAACCAACCAAACACAACACAGAATCATCTCAAATATCAGATACTAGGTCTGCCACCCCTTCCACTCTAATGGAAGACAAACACCCTTTATCTATGGTGAAATTTTACTACTTTATTTCCCTCATTTTTACCATTTTATGGAAAGGGTATTTTTTTGTTGGTTTCCCTTCAGAGACTTTTAAAGAAAATGCAAAGACTCAGATGTATCCAAAAATATCCTTGTTTGTTCCAAGCGGAGCACACCTTCGCTGCCCTGTTCCCCACCTCCGGCTCATCCTCCTCAGCAGGAGCTCTGAGGAACACATGGCGAGCAGCCTCCCAGTCCTCATTTCCATAGCAAAGGGAGCGATTCTTGGCATTGGATCACAGCCATCTTGATCTGGCTGCTCTCCAGGGAGAAAAAGGGAAAGAAAAGAATATAAGCACGGGCTGTGGTTATAAAGGGCGGCGAGCGCGGATCTTTCAGCACAGCACAGAAAGCGAGCAGGTGAAAAGCAAAATGGGATGAGTTCCATCCCAAGCACCAAAAGGTCTTTTTCTCCCTACCCCATCCTAAGAGCATTTAGTATCCTCGTTTGTTTCTCAATACTGCAGTGCAAAGGATCCCCTCCTCCACCATCTGCAAAAAGACACAGATGAATTTGGTTGCCACAGGTTGTCTCAGCCTGGCCACCTGCCAGCAGCGGCTCCCAGGTTGGCCGCTTGTGGGATTATCAGGTGAAACACCCAAATTTGAGATGATTCACCCCAAGGAAAGGCTGATTCAGCCTCTGTCACACATGTAAAAGCAAGACCTGGGACCCTGGGGAAGGAGCTTTGGAAATACCCGAGAGGGCAGGAAAGCGCATCCCTGGCTGATGGGCTGCGTGAGGGATTTACTCCTAGAACTGGGCACGGAGCGAGAGTTTTAAAAAAGAAACTTAATTAGATCGTTGTCTGCACTGTTAAATCTTCGCTAAGGAGCTGGAACGGTCTCCATACACTTGCTAGACAGGAAATAGATTTTTTTTTTTTTTTGTAAAGTACAAATTTGGAGGATTTAAAACCTCATGACGAGGAGTTGAAAGGAGTTTAAATTTTGCCAGAGCTCCAGCCCTCAGCGAAATTAAACCAGAAGCGCCAGACACCCTGCAAAGGCCACCACAATGGAAGTGCTGATAGATCTACGGCCACACTGATCTCCTGGATCCCGCTCTGCGACACGCAGCATCTTACACGTCCTCACAGGGACGGAGGAAAAGGCCTTTGAAACTCATCTTTTGTCCCCAAAAAAATATCAAGTGACTTCCAGCTGAACTTTACCAACGATTTAACTTGGTCTCCCACTGTCTGTGCCCGCCGTGCAGCTTTTAAAAGGACCTTAGAAACGCAGGATGCCGTCAGCCGGGCCCGCACAGTGATACTTTTCATTCCATTTCTTTCTGATCTCCCATCATGATGTGTCACAAGAGTGACCATGAGTTTGCCCATTTTCCTGTTTATAAAGGATTTATCTGTCTCCAGAATCCAACAGATGTATTTCTGTGGCTTCGGAGGGTTTTCAGGCTGCTTATGCAAGAGGAAACGCATCCTGCGAGGGAACACTGGCAGGAAAACCCCCCACTAATGGCAAAATCCTGCTGAGCCCATGTGATCCTGATCCTTTCTGGAAAGGGAGGCGCTGGAAATAAAAGGTTGGTTTAAGTCACAGGCAGCCAGAGGCTGCTATCAAAGTGGGGGTGAGGAGACAGAAATTCCCTGGATATGGGAATGGCTCTTACAACAGGGTGGTACTTGGGACTGGAAAGGCTATTTAAGTGGAAAATGTCAAGGTAAGTTGCAGCTGTTGATGGTGAGAGCCCCCAAACTCGGAATTACAGCCTTACTGAAGAGGCTGCGTACGCTTCAATGGTAGCTTTGGAATAAAGGTACAGTCTCAGCTAACTATTAACAAACTAGAAGCAGATACAGACAATAAAACAAAATAATCAAGCCAGACTATAGGCAATGCCACCAGCACCAGGCATCTGAAGCCCAGGGGTTTCTCCAGGCCCCACACATTGACCAGGCAGCCCAAGGTCCCTCTGAACACCCAGGCTGAGACACCCAGGCCGCACCTGCAAAAGCGATGGGCCCTCAGAGCCGAAACCTTTTCAAAAAGTAACAGAAGGTGTTTTATAATCCTAAACCAATAATCCATCTGTGGATGTTTCAACCTGAGGCCTAAGTGCCCCAGCATGGAGAAACCACCTTCCCACAGCAGGACTCAGCCCCATCTGCAGAGCAGTTGGCCGTGATGGAGAGAAGCACCAGAGAAAAGCCCACAAGGAATCTACTGATTGACCCTTCGGAGCACTTCGAACATCATATGGCGGATAAGGTACAGAGCTGCATATGGAGTGTGGAAGCATCCAGAGGTTTTAAAACCATGAAGACGCCACCATTCCACCGCACCTCCCGCTCCACGGGGGCAAGGAGGGCTCCATCCCACCCCCCTGCCCACAGAGCAGAGACCGAGCCCACAGCCTGGGAAAAGGGGAACAAATATCACCCAGGTTATTTCCTAATCACTCACTTCTGGCATTTCTCAACTCCGGAGCGCTTGGTTGTGCAACCTCCACGGGTTCTCTGTAACCCACATGTGCACACGGCGTGTTGTACACCAGCACCAACACACCTGTGTGGATGTAGCTGTACAAGCAGTCCACATAAATACTATGCCTTACCATACTGCACAGGACAGTGTCCTACAAACGTCTCAGAAGACTCACTCATTGAGAAGAAAAGTCCTCCAGATCACTTTAAGGACGTAATTTTTTGAGACAGCAGGGACAGTGAAGACCATCTGCTCTTTGAAACCAAATGAACACGGACCAACAAGCCCCAAAGAAGCAATGTAACCACCATGGGAGACCAAGGCAAAGACGCGTCCTACAGCAACTTCAGGCCATGACTGGTGTTAGACCACAAGAGCAGCAAGTTGCCACCACTGTCACACCAGAGAACCGATCTGCCACCAGCGAGGCTGAAGGACAACTTCATCTCCCTCACCAAGCATGAAGGGAATCCATGAACTCAGCCTCGTGATATTAAGTCTTGAGATATTTGGGCAAGGGAGGAAGGGGGGGAAATAATCACATGGCCACAAAAATTTCATCTCTCCCCACGACTTCACATGAAACCTCTGGCAAGAAAAAGGAACAGGCACCAACACCTTGACACAGTCCTCCGCTTTCAAACATAAAGCTACTCCCTCTATGGTATACTGTTTCAAATCAATTCATATTAAGTCCATTGCTGACAGAACTTTTGTTTTCAGATGTTCAGAGTTATTTAAACCAAGGGTGAACACTACTACAGATGGTCACAATTCCAAAATACATCATATTTGTGCACAGATTATTTTCAGTCTTTGGTTACTTTAGTCTAGGTTGAGCAAGACCCTGCCATCTGATTTCACTTCATTTTAAAGACAAAAAGCTGGAATATGAACATAATACTGAAATTTCCAGCTGTTGCACCACTGGCAAGATGCTATTTTGGGATGGGAACCTAAACCACAAACTACCAGGGAATTCGATTGTATCTCAACTGGGGAGCCCAGCACATTCAAAAATGTAACACAACCCCAACTTAAAATAAGCTGAAATTGCTCTTCTGGACAAAGCGCAAGGTGTTGGTTCTAACCTGTGAAATACTTGATACAATTCTCTTATTCAGAGCTGTACTTTGAAACAATCATAGTAAGACCGTTATAATATGAAGAACTCCAGGTCAGAAGTGCCTATAATGTTTAAATCCTCTAGGTATCACCAAGAAACACGTGTTATTTCCTCATTTTCACATCTCCCATGCTGCAGCTGACACTCCTTTCACGTGCACGTAGGGATGCAATGGGTGTTTTCACTTAAATATTTCCAGGTATGAAATTCATCTTCTTAGGGGATCTTACTCCTCAAACCATTTTGTCGCTTGTATCTTCACGGTCTGACATTACATCATTTACCATAATTTATGGTGACAAAAGGACACCGCAGTTGAAAATCATTACCCTGAAGAGAGAGCATTGTCTGGCTTCATTTAATCTGTCTCATCCACCATAGAGCTACAGCAGTGAGCACGCACAAAAATCACTACACAAAATAATTTACCGGGAGGCCATAATGGGATGGGTAAAGAGAAACACTGCAGCAGTTACACAAACCCTGGGTCTGAGGAACAGGAATGGGTGTCAGAACAACCTCCACACCAACCCCCTCTTTTGGGTTTATACCTTTTACAACATCTCCTGGCAGCTGGCGCTGAAAGTACCAACCTCGCAGGCAGCAATGGGTGACGTACTCGGGGATATTTAACACACGCTGGGCTAAAAAAGGTCGGTGACAATGAAAATAGAAGACACAGGAGAGCAAAGTAGAGAGCGAAAAAAAAAATCAAAACCTAGGACAAAACCTCATAGAAGCAAGTAACATACATGGGGAAAAGAAGACCAGGGTACCTATGGATAAAGCATCCCAGATGTCTGAGCGTACTTCTGCATTTCAGCTCCCACTATTGCTGCCCCTGAAGACAGTTCTAGAGTCGGGGGCACCAAACGAGCTTTGCTGGGTAAGGAAAGGGAAACCTCGCACTGGAGCAGACAGACTCCCCCCTTAAGACACCGCTGCTCCAGCCTTTCAGCCTCCAAGAGCCTTCCTTCTCCTCCACTTTCTGCACTGGAATAAACACCAGAGATGCTTCTTTGCACACTGAATCCTCACCCAGTGCCAGGAGACGAAGCGATTCACTTCAAGAGCTGAACACCAGCCAGAGACGTTACACCAGCACCATGGAAGATGCTCCTTCCACCCCGAGGGACCGACTGCATCGCCCCCCTAGTGAAAGCAGCACATGGCACAGAGAGAGGCAGCAACCGGGCTCCAGAGCACGCTGTGACCCCGAGGAAAACACGAGATGGGAGCACAAACCCCTGCGCAGAGCTGCAAGTCAGCCAGCCGGTTACAACAGCCAAGCACCGGGATTCCAGCTCCGAGAAGAATGCAGATAAAATGCCTTCTGCACAGGGCTGACCTAGTTCTCTTATCAGAGCGGCCGAGCTAACGAGGAAGTATCAGTCTGTTCAGAGCTGCTACCTCAGTTTGCTGAATTCTTCTGCTCTCTGGAAGGTTACGTGCAAGCTTCTTCCAGGCTACATTCCTGAGACACATCACAAGCTTTTATATTTAACCCAGGAAATGGGCAAAAGCATCATACCAGCTAAGGATGGTGGTTACGGAAGGAGAAAAGCTCTTGCCCAGTGATTTCTCACCAAATCACCACCCACTCCCACCTTTCCCAACTAACCAGCCAAGGAACAAGCACTTTTTCCTAACACAGCAGAGTGCTAACGGCAGAAAACGACTGTATTTTCTCCTACAACATGAAGCAATCAAATGTGCACAAACAAAATAAATGGCAAACGTAAGTCTACATGTGTGACAGAGGAGCTCCCCAGTAGCTATTAGACCTGAAACTCAACTCCCAATGCAGGATATAGTTTGTACTCTTCAGTGATGAACTTAAGCTAGAAGCCAAGCAGATAGTAGTGTGTGTGTGTATATGTGTATATATACACACATACATACATATATATATATATATACACACAAATAAAACATGCAGGATTTCCCATCCTGCAGAAGTCAGAAGAGGTGCAGACATGGATGTAATTTGATAAACACAGGATTTTCTAAGGTAAGCACATCTCCTGTTCAACTCCAGTGGCTTTTAAGACATTATCTGAAACATCACACTGCTTCTCATTGCTTACAGTTAATTGGATCATTCCTTAAAAAAAAGACAAGAAGATTTATCAAAATGAGAAATCTCTAAAGGACTTGATTAGCTGTTTTCTATTCCCCCTCAATTACAACACGCCATGGTATCCACAAGAAGAAACTATAAATGTTAAAGATGTTTTAAGGAGATAAACGGTCTCACGGATAAAAGGTCACAGGTCCCAGTTCTACAGGAGCTCCAGCCTGATATCCACCATCGGGAAACCGAGCCCTCTGCTATAAACACCGAGTTAGCTGGGACACGAATTCCTCACAACTTAGAAATAAAGCAGAAACAACACATCAGCACAACCCAGGCTCACAGAGAGACCGGCCAAGTGTGAGTCAGACTGACCAAGCGAGGACGCCGCGTTCTCCAGATGGTCCGGCCTGACCACAAAGGGGTTTGCTGGCCGGAGAACGGTCCCCAGACCTGCCTGGAGCCCACCGAGAAGACCCCGCTGCCTCGGGGGACGTGAGCGGAGAGGAGTGGGATGGCCAAGGGGAATGGCAGCTCCTCTCGGGCAGCACTGCAGCCGTACACCACCATCGTGTTGTCCAAAGATTGTTTCCAGCCCTGTCATGGCAAATGTGATGGGCCAGCGCGCTGGACAATGTCATGGTTGGACTGGAGTCTCAGCACAGACCAGTGTGGCCCAGCACTCTGCAATTTGGAATGGAGACACTCTCCTCCAAAAAGCAGTAACGGGCTTGGTTAGCATACCCTAAGAAACGCTTTCATCCAAATGCTACTAAATCCGAGCCCAATTTAGCAACCTCCACTTCCGAAGCTGCTCAGTAACACCCATCCAACAGGCCAGGCATTCGTATGGAACTTCTGATGTTCTCAAAATAAAACCAACACCGGTTAATTGTCAAGGACAAGACAATATCCTCAACATAGAAGAATGCAGAAGGTTCAGGCTGGACAATGCAAACGCATTTTGGATTTTAACGCTGTACAAATAAGCTGCAAAGTGAATCTCAATTCTCACAGTTGGAACTGGCGTGTATTTCTCCAGATTTCCATTTGCTGTCCTGCCAGCTCTTCTGGCTAAGCAGCCTATAATTCAAAGAGTACCATTGTCATTCTGTCCCGTTTCCGCAACGTGCAATTTGAAATCAGGGCTGGGGGAGGGAGGAAGGGACCGGAGGAGGCTAAAACTCCAATCCAGATAGCTCATTCTGCTAACTTGATTTTAAATCTCTATCTTGTGGTACCAATTACAGCCCCTCAAACATCTGTTTCAGCAAAGGGTTCCAAGTTCAAACGCATTTCCTCTGTCATACAGATGTTCTTTGTCGCTGCTCCATGTCAGGCCGGGGCTGCCGTCCTGCACTGCAGCAGCAACCTGGGCAAGCTGCTGTCAAACACAACACAGAGCATCTTTATCACCTCTCCAGGCAGGCAAGAAAAAAAATTGGCTTAGGAAACCATATGTAGTTTAGTAAGCAGCTTTAATAAACATTCCTGCTACACTATGAAGAAAGACTTTGGATGCAAGAAGGAGAGAAATACCTTCCTACACCCACGGGCTCCCTGCGCCAAGGATGCGAGATGTTCCTGCTGGAGAACTTGTTTTCAACAAGGGGCATGGAGAATTACAGCCTGTGTTTGATGACCTTTAAGCTTTACTTACCTGTCAGCTTGACAGTCACGTTACCGCACGTGCAGCCCACGCTTCCAGCCCTTTGAGAGTCCCTGCGGCATTTACAGCGCTTCTGGAGGAAACCAGCCAAAACAACAGGCACTATTATGCCCAGATAAGCCCCAGCTGGTTTTTATGTCATCTTTCATAGTGCTTAAGAATTCCCCTAGTAGACCAGAAGATGAATGTGGCAAGCAGTGCACGTAAAGAGCAAAAAGATAACCTTTACCCCCCGAGAAACATCAAGGAGCAAAGCGAAGAGTAGAGAGATAACACCCGCGCATCCAAAGAGGAGGCCACACCAGGGTAGCCCACCTCTAAACTTCAACAAATTGCTCCAGAAAGCAGCAGCAGCCAGGAAAAAGATGCTGGAAGGCACAACGACACTCCGCTAGAAGTGTTTCGTGCCTTCACGCCGTGCTAAAGCAGAAGTAGATATTGCTGAAGTACGTCTGGCAACTCCTGTTTGTCTAAGCTGGCTCGGGATTTTTTCCTGCCTTGCAAACCCATCTCAGCAGATCCAAAAATGAAAATTAACCTTAAAAAAGATTCACTGAAAACTCACAAAAATGTAATCCACCTCCTATTCTGAACAAGACAGCTTCGTGCCTATTTACTCCAACCTCCAACATACACTATAATTAAGTTTAAGCTAAGTGCAGTAAGAAATTAAGAGTTCAAAAGCTGAGTGTGAGAATGGCCATTTATTCACACATACACATCCCACTGTGTGTGCTGGTGCAAATACATGAACCAACTGTAAAACAAGTAGTATACTTAGTGTTATATGCTAGAAGTACTTGCAGCCTCACACCTGCAAGACCCTGAGCAAAACACTTAACCTCGCATTTCCCATTTGGGAGCAAGGACATCAACCTGCTTCACAGGGGCAACTGCAAGAAACAACCGTAACGCCGACTGGTAGGATGAAAAATGCCAAGTAAACGCCAAACATATACCCCAAATCAGTTGGGTGTTTGAGATTCCAGCACAAACTAACCTATTGTGAGGTTTTTAAGTATTTAACACGAAGAGAAAATAAATATACAGTTTCAAGAGGCAAGAGTAGCACTGAGCTGCAGCCGTCGAGCCTTGCTGATGATATCTCCCATATCGAGTGATCATCTGCCCAGCATTGCCAGTCTGCCCGGCTCCCAAGGGACACAGTGCTTGCTCCAGCTTGAATTTGTTCCTGCCTGCTAATCCCTGGTGGTGCTAATTATACCCATTATCAGTCCGTCTGATTGTGCCTGACGCATGTCCAACATCCAGACCTGCAGCACCGCGGGATGTCGAGTCCCTCTCAGGTTTGCAGGGGAAGGGCATGCTGCAAGGCACAATGTTTCAGTACAGCAGGTTTATACATTTATGCGAGATAAACAATGGATTTTCAAGGACTCCAGAAATACAGTCTCTATGGCAACTATATGCAGAACTAGAGGGAAGGGAGGGGAAGTTCCCACATTCCTAAATACTCCCACCAGAGTGATTTTAAGTCCATTTTCCAGGGACTGTTTATACCAGGAATGGCAGGTGAAATGTATTCCCTGGGCTCAAACCTGGGTGCAAACATGGTCTAGTTTTAGTCACACCATCCCCATCCAGGTTTGTGAAATCCTGCTCGGGCCTATTTGATAGGACTGCAGAAATGGTCACGTCAGTATTCAGCTAAAAAGATTTGTACATTGGTTACATATATGCTTGTACATACCTAGATTATATACAAAGAAGCTGTGGCCAGCCAAGGTTTGGGGAGCCAAAGGAAATTGGGTTCCTTCCTAAAGGGAACCCTTGGCCTTAAGCGCAGCTCAGCGATGCTCCAGACTAGAGCTGTGAGCTCATCTCAGTGCGCCTGACCGCACCAGGCTGAACCTTAATCACTTTAAGTCAGATCCCACCGCTGTTTTATTTCCACTGCTTTTTTTCAAATTCAATTATTAAAAGGGAAAACAAGAAAAATCTAATTATGATGGATTGAGAGGCCCAGCTCAATGTCAAACAGTCACTAGAACTGATTCATCCACATCCAGCTTCTCCCACTGAGAGCCAGACCTCAACAGTCATTACGTGCTGGTACAAAAAAGCACATTGCCTATCATTTATTGTTACCATCAAGAAAATTTGGATTAAGACAGAGCAAATAACGATGCAAAGTGACCATGCTGATGAAATGCTATTGTCCTTTCTCCAGTGCAGGTGATTCTACCTTGGTACTGAACTCATTAATGAAGAAAAATGAAGAGGAAAAAAATGGTCAAAGAGCCTGTGTTTTCCTTTATCATCTCTAAACCAAGATGGGCACCACCAGAACACCAGCAGGCTGGCAGCTTTCAAAAGAACAAGTGGGATTCCTTCCCCTTCGGAGGCAGATTCCATTTTCATTATTTCTCTGTCAAGTTCCTGACCTACAGACCAGAACTTTAAAGCTTTTATGGTTTTCCACCACAAAAGCCTCTTCCATATCAGGAACATCTTGTAACTTGTTACGAAGATGTCTGCTGTAAAGTCTGTTTTATTGGCATGTAGAATTGCACAGGAGAGGCACAAAATAACATTATCTATATGCCCACCAATCACCTTCTACTTCATAGCTGCATCATCACCTCCAAGCCGTTAATTCTGATCAGATTTATATTCACCACACAAAGCCATCCAGGCACATACACATCTAATGGTTGGTAAATCCAACCAAGGGCTGGTATATTCCCCAGTTTGCTCCTCCAAGGACCATCAGCACATCAGAGCAAAGCTGAGACGCTGAGTAATTCTAGTGTCACCACGGTGTTTTATATACCTAATGCTATCATCTAAAAACACAAAGTCATGTACTGCATGATTATAACCTCAAAAACAAACAAATAACTGATTTTTAGTATAATTACTCACATGGGGAAAACAGAAGAAATCAACCCTACTAGTTAAGGAGAAAGAAAGGGCCCAGTAACTGTATCCCAACTATACTGGTGCTCAACACATCGGGAATAATCAGCTTTCAGTGCTGGCTTTCCTGAGTCACTTCAGCTAACCAAAACCTTTTTAGTTTAGATGTGGTGTTCATCCCAGCAATGCCATCACCATCTGCATTTCTGCATATTGTGACAAAAAAAGAAACCAACACAACAACAAAACACTTCATGTCCTGTCATCCTAAAGCCACCGATAACCTGACTTTTCACATGTGGCCACATAACCAGCGCGACTGTAAACTAAAGCAGCTTCTGATCAGACTGATTTCAGAGTTAAAAACCAGAATGTAAGCACACCAAAAATACAAGGTGCAGGAGACTACAGGGACAGAACTAGACAAGAACAGACATTTAGTTCTTGTTCATATGCCCTGCAAACGCTTAAACTGGGGCACTTCAACTCCTCAGTGAGTTTCTGTTCCAAGACATCCTTAAGAGAAGGGCTGGGATTATCACAAAAGCATCAGTTTAAAAAAAAAGAAAAATCAAAACAAACCAATCCATAGTTTAAAAGTGAAAATGTGGCTGTGAGCGTGGCTGAAGGACGTTCCCGGCGCAGGGAGGGGTGCGCGGTGACCTCAGCTGGGCCCGGCAGCGCTCTGTTCTGCTCATGTCTTCCAGACAGGCAGCTGCCATCCAAGCCCTGCTCCTCAGAATCAATGAGCAAATTAAAACCAATAACATAAATTCTCTTGCGATCAAAAGGCAGCATCGTGCTTTAATGAGCCATTTTATGAAGATGTCATTAAAGTCCAATATTAATCCTGAACATGACGCACAGAAGAGAGACCGAGGGCAGATCTCTCAGTGTCCTTTGCTGCATCACTCAGGAAAGCTGATATTTACCCTTCTGTGCATTCCTTCCCATTGCCATTGAACTGAATCTCTGCCTTTCGCTTGGAGTGAATCCCAGAAGTGACAGATGCAATAAGCATGAAGATTTAACTTGAAAAAATCCAATGATGTTTGAAAAGGCAGCTCACTAGAAGACAGAGTAATGCCAACAGAGAACACAGGCGCACACAAATGCTGATTAAAGCAATCTGTACAAAAGGCTACAAGTGACCATTGAAAAATTACTATTATGAAGTGTTATATTAAAACAAATGCAAAGCAAATATTGCTTGACATGTACCTCAGTGTGTCAGGTCTTACTATGGCTACTGAAAATACTAGATATATATACACAAAATAAACATGCATGGGCTTTATCACAACAGTATTTGATCTTCTACCTTTGTGTACACAGTCTTTAGCAAACACGAATATTAGCTGCAATAAAACGTCTCGGTGAGCGCACAGCCATCTGTTTTTCCCCTTGAGCAGAAAAGATGATTCAAGGCTTGTTATCGAAATGAAAAATCGAATATATCCTCTCCCACCTCACACACAAGATACCCACTGTTCTCTCCAGCCACCGCACATTCGGCACATCCGAACGCGCTTCGTGCAGGACAGACTGTGCCAGTTCACACCATGTGCCCACACTCGAGCAGCACCGCGCTCCTCCCCAGCATGTGCTTATCGAGGCACACGGAGAGAGACGATCACGCTGGGTTATTTGGATACGGCCTGGCCTAAAATTAAACCAGAAACAGTCTCAGCAAAGCTGGAAAGCCAGCCACAGCCTAGTACGTTCACAATGTCACTGTTTCATTTTGCTAACATCCTTGGTCTTGCTTGCGTTAATCCACGCGCACATCTGCATGAATAGGCTGAACAGACCTGCTCAAACAAACACGCACAGGGCTGAAACTACAGCTGTTCAGAAAAACACACAACGCTAATGCATATCACTTATCTTCAACAATAAAACTGCATCAATCAGTTTTACTTTTGTTCCCAGACAGCTTCCAGACTCTGGGTTTTTTTTAAATAAAAAAAACCCTCTCTCCTGTGCAGTCACAGCATCACATTGTCTAGACCCGGGTACCACAGCGGAACGTTTGTGTGCTTGTGCACTGGATGCCTTTCCGTCTACCGTGAGTGAAGAAGCGGCTTATTTCACAAAGCACAGATAAACAGTACCCTTTAAATATCTGGCATATTGCTATTAAAACAGTGCGGCTTTTTGTATAGAAAAACAAAGCCCAGGAACACGTCACACAAGCCAGGACTTCACACATCCCCTGAACAGACTCGGAAGAGCCAATAAATAATGGCGTGACATGTACCCGGCCAACAGGAGTGTAAATAATAATAATAATAATAATATTAATTTTAAAAAATTAAATCCTTTAGTCCTCTGCAATGTTACATGGTGGCAGTGGGGACGCAGCGGTCTGGGGGCGAGAAACACGCCGGTGCCAGCGAGCTGCTGCTGCATCGCCATGAAAAAAAAAAAAGAGGGGGGGGGGGGGGAAAGGAACAAACGTGATGAACTGAAGGAAAAGGAAAAAAAAAAAGAAAAAAGAAAAAAAATACATTAAAAAGCACAACTGGTCCTCTCCGTGCAGGAAGCAGCCGGGCTGGCAGTGGCATCAGGTGTGTGTGCGGCGGGAGAGCCCGGCCCCGCCGCCCCGCCTCGGGCGCGTCCCGCCGGCAACCTGCGAGCCCCGGCCGGATGCCGGACCCGCCGCGACCCCGGGCGCTCCGCTGCCTAAAAAGGCGGGGAGCGGGGGAGCAGCCCCGGGCCGGGGAGGGCGCTTCCCCCCGCAGGCCCGGGCGCTGACAGCGGCCGCCGCTTCAGGAAGGGCTCGGCGGTAACAGCCGGCCCCACGCAGGAAGAGCCAGCCCGGCCGGCCCCGCGCCCGCCCTGCCCTGCCCTGCCCCGGCGCCCGCCGCCGCCCTCCGGCGGGCACCGCCGCCTCCCCTCGGCGGGCCGCCCGCCGCCCTCCCGCCCAGCCAGCTGCCGCCCGCCGCGCCGCAGGGCGCCGTGCCCGCTCCCCGGTTCCGTTCCCGCCTCACGCCGCGCACCGCGATCCCGAGCCGCCTCCCCGCGTCCGCTCCTCAGCCCGGCGGAGCCGCCTCCGCCGCCTCCCGCTGCCGCCGCCGCCGCCCGACTGACCGCGGCGGGGCGGGGGCGGGCAGCGCCGGCGCAAGGCCACGCCCCCTTGAGCCCGCCTCCCCACGGCGCGCCACGCCCCCTCCCAACAGGCACCGCCCAGTTCCGTGCCTTCCCGTCCCGCCTCTCCCGGCGGAGGGCGGGGACGGGGAGGTGAGTGGCGGCTCTCTCAGCCAATGGTGGCGCGGCGCTCGGCGCCACGCGTGGTCGCGTGCGGCGCTTCTTCCTCCTCCCCAGGGGCAGCCGGTGTCACCCACGGGACCCGCTTGAGGGACCTGGGGCCGCGCTCCGGCCCCAACGCTCCCCTCGCTCCTTCGCGGCCCCGGCGGGGACGCGGCAGGCCGGTTCCCTTCTTTCCTCAGCCCCTCGGCGGGTCAGCGCCCCGCGGTACTCGCGCTGCTCCCCAGCCGGGCTCAGGCCTCTCACAGCCCCACCTGCCGCCTCTCATCCTCCGCCCCGCGGTGTGCGCAAAGCTGGGATGTACCGGCGCAAGGACACGGGGGGTTTGGGGCACATAAACAGAAAATTGTGAGGTACAACCCCACGGATGTGGCCCCTCGTGCCCAAGCACAAATGTCGATGGGTGCAAAACTGAAGAGAGCCAACAGTTCTGCAAGAGAAACCAACCATGTCGCCTCGGTTTGTTGTGCTGTGGCCTGTTGCTGCCATGGAAAATGTCATCACCAGCAAGATGGGGACGAAAGGAAAGCTTAAGCCCCTGCTAAAAATCCCACTTTAATGAGAAGTACAAAACAGTGACTTGAAACCAAAGATTCTCCCCATTGCACTAAAAGTAAAAATGCATTTGGGAGCAACACGCTCATAACTGCTTATAATCACAGTTTGGAGAAATACGCGTGTCGTGATGAGCTGAGACCCCTCCTGTCACCCCATAAAACTGGCTTATATGTTTTTAAAGATGGTATTTTTATCGCTGCTGTTCAGTGGAAGGAGCTAATGGTTATTAATACAATATGCAGTAAGAAGGTGGGTGCCTTTGCAGCCAGAACCTCAAGGCACGCAGGGAGATACCTCAAATACTGTGATTTTCTGTTCCTCCGGGGAACTCAAAGGGCGGACGAATGATGCGCGATCAGGGCCCACATCGCACAGTGTTTACCATACATGGCCAAAACCAAAAGCTCGTCTGACTTCCTGATTCGTTTTGACCAATATTTGCAAATTCATTTGCATGTGGTTAGGTGCTTAAAGGGGCCTAATTTTTCAGGGGAGCGACACACCCGTAACTCTGCTTATAATCAGAATTTGGAAAAATACGTGTGTTGTGATGAGCTGAGAACCCTCCTGACACCCCATAAAACTGTGACAGCACTGTGAGCCCCCCTGTTAGGTGATAGTTGGTGATAAAACATGCAGAAAACCTCGCAGAGATACATGGTCATGGGCAGACTGATCACAGCTGATGGAAACATCAGCTGCCACCACAGCTACAAATTGAACAAACCTTATCCAGCATTTGTTAAACTTTGGCACTAGTCTAACCGCTGATTCAATAAGCAGGAAAGTCTCGCATACTGAAGCAACACCTTGATAAAAAGAAATCCTACACCCAACGATGAGAGCTGCGATTCCGCATCCCTGCCACATGCTGCCCACAGCACCAATTCCTCATAAATTCATCCCTTCCTTCCGACAGCCAGTCCAGCACACGCGCTCTCCACCCTCCTCCCTCAAACAAGCTCTTGAAAGCTAAAGAAGAAGAAAACAAAAGCAGTTTGGCAGCCTCGGCGCAGACCTGCAGGTAATCTGCAGTTTAGTGGGTTTAGACTGTGATTCATATTTCCTGCGTAGGTACGTGACTTGCTGAAGGTCACACAATGAGTCAGTGACAGAGCTGAGTGTCTTGACTGCCAGTCCCTGGGCCATTAACTTATTAGGGTTAAAATTTTATAAAGCACTATTAAAACAAGCATATGAAATGGTACTTAAAAGCGTTATGCATATGTATAGCTCCTTCTAGCTCAGAAGAGCGGGCAAGCTTGAAATGACATTTGAATCGTGTAGCAGGTGATGCTTCACCCTGGACTGAAAAACAACAAGAAGGCAGCAGTACCCAGCATTACCCAACCAAGGAAGGCTTTTAGCATCCGTCTAAAAGAAGGGTGATGCACAGAAAGACACGAAGTTAATTTTTTTCCAGGGAAATCTGATTGAAACCTAATGTTCTCAAAAACTGCCACCTGAGCAGTGCACATTGTCGTTTCAGGGATGGATGTTCCTGCACACCGCTAGCTCGACATGGCGTTAGGGGGACTCAGAAGGAAATGATACTGTTGAATTTTCACTAGACCTTCCTGAAATGTTTGGATGGAAGTGCCCCAAAGATCACTGAGATCCTGACCTGGATTAACGAGCCGTTTAGATCACCAACAGCTCAACGTGTGAGGTGATGAAGAAGTGATATTAATTTCAGGCTGAAGTCTTCAACAGCAGGAGGAAGGCTGGGAGTTTACACATGCTCTTTGATTCCACCATAAACAGTAATCTTCATCACTTCAGCTGACTAAAATCACTGCAACAAACAGTACTTAAATTATAGCCAGAGTGATGTAAGCCTAACAACTTGTCAAAATATGTCACAAATTCTCATTTTTGTAAAGGAAAATATCCTATTACCAAATTCTTGCAGCTACAAGGAACCACACAACAAAGTTTGTCCCATTTTATCACTACCAACACACCTGATTAGTAAATTTCACAGAAAATATTCAGAATTTACTCAAAACTACATTTTGCTACTTTTATCCATCCCCCACACTTTACCCTTTGCTACATGGATGCACGATTGCTGCAAACGCCCTGTCTCACAGCTTTATACGGAAGCAGTGCCGTGTCTGCAGACTCCACCTCTGAAACTTATGTCAGCGGCTAAATTTAGCGTCCTCACAAATATGCATCAATTCCATCACTGCAATAAATCACGCTGGTGTGTTCCTGTGATGAACTTGACGTGCCTTTTAGGTAATGCGTTTGCTGTGCCCGACCATCTTCCTCGCCAGTGTGGTGGTTTTAGTTTGGAACAGCAAAGAAAGCAGCACCAAAAGGTACATGGGTTATTTGCAAGTCTAGAGCACAGCTCATCGCTGGCTGCCCGGAGATGTGGTACCCAGCACAGCTGGAAAGCCCCTGCACCTGCAGCACATCATGGGGCAAATCAGTTGCAGAATCAGGTATGAAAAATCCCAGAAATGCTTGTTTGTGAGTCCCCTCCCTTGATGCTGTGTGGGGTTCATACTAAAAAAATGAGCATTTTTAGACAACTAAATAAGACATTAAAATAAACCCTTAATGGAAAATAGTGCAGTATAACCTGTTTGCAGGGGACTTCACTAGGATGGATGCAAACACCTCTTTCTAGGAGAAATTTTGTTGGCTTTGCCCTTTGGCTGATACGATGCAGCTCTGAGCAGCCTTGGGTGGATGCAAACCCGGCCGTTCAGAGCCAGTAAAGTCACTTGAGGCATGAATTTGTCTTGAACGTTTCAGTTTGCTTAAATCCTCATCACTAAATCTATTCCGAATGAAGGGAAACAGCTTTTGGAGGGTTTAGAGAGATCAGCAATTTAAAGTCCTGTTATTTTGCAGCTTAACTTCTAAGCCACACAAAACATGCTGGACATGACTGTGTTTTGGACTTCTGTGCATGGAGTAGCATTAAATCTACCCTTTCCACCTTGTTTTCTCAATGTCTGTTGGCACATATCGAATGGCAAGGGCAGTTTTATTAAAGTGCTTACAAACCTGGTTTTTAAGGGACATTTCAACAATCATCAAATGCTGAGCAACTGCCAAGACAAAACTGTACAAACAGCCACCGTGTAGCAGCTCTGGGTGCTGGTGCATCACTTCTGGCTCTGACGGGGTTTGTTCTGCCCAGGGAAGCATGGCCCTGCACTGTTCCCTTCCCCAGATCCAGCACCAGGGAGCAAAATCCCTTTGGTTTGGCTTTATTCAATCCTTGGCCAGAAAGGGGAGCTGTAGAATTATGGAATGGAGATAAGGAGAGCAAAATGTTCCATCCCATTATTAAAATAACGGCGGGGAAGGGAGAAGGGTACAAGGGTGCATCAGAGCATGTGGACAGGGAGGAAAGAGGAATACGTGGACTGAAGCAGAGGGTTAGAGTCAAGAACCCTTGATCTTATTCCACCCTTTATCTGTGTGACATCGAACAAGTCCCTGCGCTACTCCCAGACCCGTAAATTGGGGTGGGATCACAAACCCCCTCCCCAAAGGGCGGTGGAAATGGCACGGACAGGGCTTGTGCGGTGTGGGGGTGGAAGATGGAATGATGAGTAATAATTAGTGAACATTAGCTCAGGATGGCTATTAATAATTTATGCTATTGTTATTAATGATTTAAAATACATTTCGTAAAGCACTTTGTCACTACATGTGCACACCCTCATGCCTGTTACATGCAGTAATAGATGTCGTACACATCCCCGACCTACCCTAGAAATACCTGCTGCCCACAGGTTTTGCAGTGAAAGGAAATCTCAAAATGAGATGCAAACTCATCTATTTCCTCATTTCTTCTTATTCACTGTACAGGATCATGACTTTTTTTTTTTCTTTCTTTTTTTCCCATTTTTGCGGTAAAGGGGAGGTGATCCCAATCCCTAATTAAAATGTTGGGCCACCAAACACAAACGAAGCAATTAGTCGCAACAGATGGTATTTTCTTTGTTGCTATCTCCACTAGACCACATGATTAACTAGGAAGAGAGAGACAAGAAAGCAGAACACACACACATGCACACACACACACACACACACAAAAAGAAAAAAGCAAAAAGCAAGCTGTATTTTATTTACAACGTGAATATCTTGGGATTGACACCTCCTATCATTCTGAAATAGCAGAAAAACCCCAGCCAGGCACAGGTAGCGAGAGGCCAGGCTGGCGCTGGGCTGGGATCCCTGTCTCGTCCTCTTTAGTCAACCCCTTTGGAAGCCTTTGGCCATCACGTTCTGTTTCTCTCCCTGCTGTCTACGATCAAGTTGGACCAAAGGTGCTGGAAAAATCAGAGGCGTAAGAAAGGAATCACCTAAGGGCAAATATACGTGAGGTGTTTGTGTTCAGTTAGGCAGCGTGAGATTTGGGAAGATGTATGTTTAGAAATTGATTAAAAAACACAAAACAAACCAAAACAGCCTATGTCATGGATATAGCAAAATGAGAAGCCACTCCTGCTCTTCTTCATTGTGACGTTTTCACACTTCAGCACTGAAATAGATGGTCTTGACCCTCTTGCAGGTAAATGTATATGAGAAGCGATCCAGCTGTAGCCAGCACTGCCGTGGGGATGCACCCAGAACTCTTGTGGTCCCTTCTCACCCCCTTCCATCACCTATTGCATCCACCGCCCCATTGCTAAGGAAAAAAATCCCTCTGTCCAATCAGGCTGCTGAAAATGTGCCAAATCAGCCGTGCCCATAAATCACACAAATCTCCCACTCAAGCACTCAAGGAGGGGCTGCGCAGATCCAGACACCCCGATAACGCCAGCACCAGCCCTGCTTCATGTACGGAGCCTCAACCTGTCAGCTGGCGGGTATTTAACAGTGACAAATACCTCACGACCCTATTTCTTTACATCGTGAGAATGATAATGTCTCCTCTGATGCTTCCTGAAAGGATAGGATCTATTTTTCATCGCTGTTGGCTTTTTTGTTATCACTGACACACACGCAAACTCTGCAGCACTGCTCAGATTCTGACTTGGTTTCCTGACTTCTGTGAATGAGAGTGATTGACAGCACAATGCACTGAGCACAGTGGATAATCACACCTATTTTTTATGTAAACATGCTATTCAGTTCAAAGCTAGCATAGATTTCCTGTGCCTTAAAACATTGATTTTCCCTTATAAGGGAATCCACAGTTGCAGATTGTCAATAAAGAGAAGATGCAAGTTAACCAGCACAGCTCTGACATGTTTCAAACTCTCAAACAAACGTTTCTCATCTCTCCCCATTTCTGCAGAACTGCTGTTTTACCAGTAAAATGTCAACAAAGTTCATCTATCCGTAAGTTTTCCAGTGAAAGGGTTTCCAAGTTGATGTCATTCTCTTGAAAGTCTCATTCAGCCAAGTCACAGTGCAGGAGAAAAAGAAGCTAAGGAAAAGAATTCCTCCTTCTCATGCTATAACTAAAATAAAATTATATTGACTAGAGAGAGGTAAATAAGCACACGTGACAGGGGAAGAAAGTATCATATGGGCATTTTTTGCACAGTATTGATGAAGAGCAGTAAGGAGAGCTGGATATTATGTATATTTATATACAGGAGAGTCTTAAAAAGCAAATCCCTTTCTCACAAAACGATTTTGCGGCATGAAGCACTTTTACCAGCGTGCTGGTACCAACGCCTGATTTTTGTCCTGCATCCTAACAACCACAGATCAACACCTGTCCCCAGTGCATCCCAGCTGTTGTGACAAAGCAGGTATTGTCCCCAAAGCCCCACATCCTCCATGTTCCCACCCCCACAGCACCACGCAGCATCACCTTCACACCTCACCTTTCCTGGCAACGCTGGGCGCCGCTGCTGCCCCCTCCACCGACTTGGACCTTTCGAAGGTTTTCTTTGCGTCAGCGACTTTCAGCACGTTCTCGTCCTCCTGACTCTTCCTCCCGTTCTGCTCGGGCTCCTCCGAGCCCCCTCCTCCCGTGGTCCTGCCTCCCGCTCTCTGCTCCTTGGCCGGCGTCGCCGCATCGCCGCGGGGCTCCAGCAGTGCCTCGGTCATGGCCACAGTCCTGCTCATGCTCAAAGCCAGACTCTCCTTGCTGTGTGACCTGACAGGAGGGGCCGGGGGGATTTTTTTCTGGCTGTATGAATTGAGTAGCCCTGCATCTGCTTCACTTTCGAGCTGTTCCAAGCTCTCCAGGAGCTGGCTGCTGCTCTGTCGTGAAAGCTTTGTGGTGTCTCTAGCCACCGAAGTATAATTTGCAACCGCAGAGACCATTCTCTCGAGGTTTTTCGCTACCTGCTTGTCTGGATCCTCCTCACCGTTCTGGCAAAGGTCCGGGATGCTGTCGGGCTGGGGGGCGAAGCTCAGCGCCTGCCTGAAGCTTTCAGCTGCTTTGCTGCTTTCTCTGGCGACATAGGAAACAGCTGTTGTCACCTCCTGTTTGCTTTGCAAAAGGTAATCCATGAGTATGGCGTTCCGCTCAAAGCTGTCTGACCTGATGGGGACACTGGGCTTGTTGCCCTCCGAGGAAGAGTTCAGGTTCAGTTTATTTACCTGCCTGCTGTCTGCGCTGCTTTCCGAGTCTGAACAGCTCATCTGCCTCCCCAGGGCTCCTTGCAAAGTGTTGAGCCTCTTTAGGCTCGGACTTGCCACCTTCCCATCTTCTGGGTATCCCTCGTGGATCACCAGGACGTTCTGCTCTGTCTCTTCCCATTCCTCCTCGGATTCTGCTTCTGCCTCCTGGATCAGGCGCCGGTACTCGCTCTCCTCCAGCCTGTACACCACTGGCTTCACCGTCCTGCCCGTGCCCGCTCGCCCATGCCCAACCTCCAGCTCGTACACCTTCGGAGGGGCTTCTCCCTCCTCCCTGCTCCTGCACGCTTTTGACATGAGGCGCTCCTCCAAGTCGGGGTCCCCCGCCAGCCCCCCTCGCTGCCTGCTGCTGCTCATCTCTGATGCCTTGGCAGGGCTTCGCGTGTCGGGATGGGGAGGGTCCCCCCTCTCCAGCTCGTGCCCCAGGCCCTCCTGGCCAAGCTGCAATGGGGAATAATCCTCGCACGTCCCCGGGGAGCCTCCCCGGGGAGCAGCACAGTCTCTGCCTCTTGCCTTCCTTGTGTCATCCTGCAAATATCCACAGTACTGCCAGGTGGAGGCTTCCATGGCCGGGAATTCGAATCACCGTAATTTCTGGTCCAAATGCTTTAAAACTGGCCAAGCCAAGATTTCTTCCCACCTTGGGTCTCGGCAGCCTTTCGGCACCGCCTTCTCCTTCCTCCGCTACTGGGAGAGACGGAGGCAGCTTGGAAACCTCCGTGCCTGGGTCATGTGAATCGGCAGTTTTTAGCCTCCTGGCCAGCAGAGATGAAAATAATGCACGTTGGCGCGATGGAGCCCATCCTCTGCGGCTGGCCAGGAGGCTCCCTCACACAACAGCTGTCAGGCTTGATGCTACGCTGGTCCCTACCCAAATATATCCCACCTGGAGAACTGGAAAAGCAACCCCCCAGCTTCTAATTTGCTGGTCCATAGCACTTTACAGGCAGGACTTGCTCCCCGGCTGCATCTTCAGGGACTCTGCTCTTTTCCCCAACCTGCTGCAGCAACAACTCCCTGCGGTCCCGTGCAGAACCCTCCCTGGCTCCCCTCCGATCTCGCTGCTTCCAGAGGGGATTTACTGCCAGGTCATCTGCTGTGGCTCGTCTGGGCAGGATCAGCTCTGGCAGCTCCTCCGTGGGGTTTGGGGAGAGCTCGGGAACGCGCAGCCGTGTCCCTGGCGCTGCCCCCCCGCCCCAACACGGAGCATCTGCCCCAGGCTCCTGCCTTGGGCTGTGTCCCAGCGATTCGGGGAGAGATGCCGCCTGCACAGAGCACGCCGGGATCAGCTGGAATGATCTGCGGGAATACGTTATTGCGAAAGGAATTGCTGTGACATAAAGAAAAAACATATCTACCCGAGATAAACAGAGAAGCCTGACAACAGCCTCAGAAACAAGTTTCTCTTAGGAGACTCCAAAACATAACTTATGAAAAATCCCTATTAACGCTCCGGGCATTTCTCTAAACAACTCTCTGAGCAGAAAGTTCTGCCCTTTGGATAATCCTTCTGCCAAACAGGCTCCTGTAAACTCTCTGGAGGGAGGGGGAGCAGCAGGGCTGAGGGCTCTGCTCCGTTTATCCACAGCCGGGATGCCTGGCATTGCAGCGGCCGCTGCAGCTCCCACCCCGGCAGCTCTTCCCCAGCGTTTTGCCTTTTATGGTGCAGGAGGTGCCGGCTGCCCGAGCCGGATCCAGGGAAACATCCAGGGCGGGATGCAGGAAAACACCTAGATGGTTGCTAAAGAGACGTGAGCAGCGCAGGCACCTCCGTGGAGCTGGGCGATGCTGAGTTACCCCAGTGTCAGCCCAGAGACTTTGCAAACAGCCCCCAGCAACCCGCTCGCCAGTCCCGAGTGTCCTGACGGTAGTCGGCGGGGCTGGGAAATCCTCATCCAGAGCCCAGGGATGCCGGCAGCCCCTGCGCTCACTCGGGCTGCGAGGGTGATGCCTGGACCACAGTCTCTCATGATGCCACCACCTCATCCCATGCCCCACGGGCTGGCTTGGGACCGAGTGCCGGCCTCCATCAAAGCAAAGGAGCGAGGGACGACATTTATCTCAGCCCTTATCAGCCAGCCAGGCCCCCTCGCAGAGGGAGGTTTTTTATCAGTGCACATTGCAGAGTTGCTCTGCAGCGAGACAAAACACCATTTGTTACCGCTGGAAGTTGGCGATCCCTGCTGGGGCTGCCCAAACAAACACAGCCTCTCCCCACAGGGCCGGCCGGGCTGCCGAGCCACGCCAGGACCCACTGATGGCCCTGGCTTGGAGGGCACCTCGCAGCACTGACCCCCACAGGTACCAAAACACTGCAGCGAGATTTGCTGAGGGTTGTGAGTGACAAAATGTAAAGCCAAGTCGCCTCTCCGTGGGATAAACTCGCCCGACTCAGGCACACTTTCCATTGGCACAATGATCTGATCAATAATTCAGGCTTCTCCCCCTTGAGCCAATGCCAAAGCCAAATACACTTCAGGTTTCTCATAAACCATCATGATTTGGAGATATCACCTTGATTTTTTTGGCCTGACCGTAGAGCCCAGGGCCGGTGTGGAAGCTGCACAGCCAGGTCATTTGCCCTTGGTTCGCTCTGCTGTGTTTTGTGTCGCTGTCCTGCGAGCGGCTTATTAAACACCCAGCAAAGTCTGACACGGGAGCAACGTGGTTTCTGCTCCCAAACCGTCTGCATAAAAGGAAATGGCAGCTGCTGCAACGTCGTGGCTGCTGCCCCATCCTTCAAACCAGAGAGGAAGAGACTTTTAGGGAAGCTGCAACGCCCAGGGTGAGGGCCGAGGCTGCAGCAAACCCAAGCGGCTCATGGCTGCTCCCAGCTGCATAGCGGAGCTGCTGCTCTTGGTGCAAGATGCACATGTGTGTGCACACAGAGGACCTGTCACTGCAGGAACTCCCATCAGCATCTTTGCCACGGCCTGAGGGAGGAGGAGCCGCCCCAACAGCTCAGCCCTGCATCCCCTGCCCCTCCATCCCCTGCAGGAACCCGCTCGTCTCACGTCCCCATTGCTGACTCTTTGCTTCTGCTTAGAAAAATCATAGAATCACAGAACAGTTTGGGTTGAAGGGTCCTTCCCAGCTCACCCAATGCCACCCCTGCCATGAGCAGGGACATCTTCACCAGCTCAGGTTGCTCAGAGCCCCGTCCAGCCTGGCCTGGGATGTCTCCAGGGATGGTTCATCCACCACCTTTCTGGCCAACCTGGGCCAGGCTCTCACCACCCTCAGGGCCAACAATTTCTTCCTCACGTCCAGCCTGAATCTCCCCTCCTTTAGTTTAAAACCATCACCCCTTGTCCTATCACAACGCATCCTGCTGAAAAGTCTGTCCCCATCTTTCTTATCGGCCCCTTTTGAAGCCAGAAAGGCCACAATAAGGTCTCCCCAGAGTCTTCTCTTCTCCAGGCTGAACACCCCAACTCTCTCAGCCTGTCAAAAAGTCCCAATACTGGTGCCTGCTCAGAGGTCAGCGGGGGTGTCAGTGGCCCCAGAGGTGTCACCCGGGGTGCAGGAGCCCCACGTCTGGAGCAGCGGCTCCTCCTTGCCACAGCGTCTCAGGTGTTGAAGTGCAGCCCTGGCCCTTTGCCTCCTTTCTGCTGCTTCTCTGCATACATCACTATGTTCCCCACAAACAGCCCCTCCCACCTGCCAAACCTTATCTTTTACCCCAATAACACCATTACAAGATCTGCTCACCACCCCTGCAGCCTCCCAACCCCAACATGAAACCGGGAGATGCTGGTAGGGACTAAATCCTCCACCCAGCAGGGGCGAAGAACAGACTTAGAGGGGTTTTGAGCAGATCCGCTCCTTTCACATCACCGCTCAGTGCCGTTTGTGGGTCCTCCATGGGGCAGGTGATGCAAGGGGCCTGGCTGGACCTTGTGGGGTCCCCCTCATCCCAGGTACCACCCAGGGGGCACCCGGCTACCACAAGCTGCCCGTGGACTCTTCACGGTCTGGCATCTCCTCTCACCAGCAGGGCTATAAATAAACTCTCCAATGCCGCTGGAGAGAACTCTTGTTGCTCCAGATGTTGCCTAGCTTTGCCATAGCAACATCACAACAGGATGCAACATTCGGCCGTCACAAGAACCGCTCGGTAAAAGAACCAACTTTCAATCATGACAAGAACAACAAAAAAAGATGCACAGACTCACCGGTGGTCCCAGTGCCGTTTCAGTCCCGTCTCGCGGTGCCTCTGCAACGCATGACCTCGCACACACAAATGGCCACGGTGGGAAGATCTCCAGCTTTGGGGAGCCGAGAGGAGCAGGGAACCAGCCAAGAGAAACGTGAATTAACTGAGCTAACAGCAAACATCTGACTCCCAGATGGCATTGGCTAAAGGTGAGAAAGCTGTTGTGGTGGCAGATCAGCTCAGCACCCACCTAGGGAAGAGCCACGTTTCCAGCCGAGATGCTCGCAGGTGTCAGGAGAAGACAAAAACTCTCACAAACCCACCTCCTGGGGGCCCGAGGCTCCATCCTCTCCAGATTATTTTCCCAGCTGAACTGCTGCCCATGCAAAGCTGTGAGTGCAGCCCAGAAACGTGCCGGTGACACATGGTGGCATCACTCGGCACATGCCACATATGGCTCCAGGGCAAAAGGACACCATTCCCTGTCCACTCATTCTGACGCTGTTATTGCGTAGATGAGGTTCTCAGGGACACGGTTCAGAGCCGGCCTTGGCAATACTTGGGTTAACAGTTGGACTCGATCATCTTACAGGTCTTTTCCAACCAAAACGATTCTGTGATTCCAGGAGTCTATGAAATCAAACCTATCACGAGGGTGGCAGCTCCTTGGGGCCGGGGCAGGCAGTAAGCCAGGCTTTGCTGCACTCAACTGCTGGTGGACTGACAGCTGCCAAATCAACACCAAAAAAAGAAAAAAATACCTAAAAAGCAAATATTTCTGGTGGGGGTTAACGACTCTTTGAGGCAATTAGCAAGTGTGCCAAAGCTGGAGAGCACCCCAGCCGGCTCTTTGCTGCCCTGCCAAGGTAAACACCAACATGTTCCTCCCTGAAGCAGCTTTGGGAGCAAGAACAACCCCGGGCAGCAACGAGATTCCTCGCAGGCACCCGAGACAGATGCTCACTGTTTGCCTTTAAAGGCAAAATTTGGCGAATGCCCGGGAAGGGCCGGTCCCACCGCGGGTGGATCCTGCGGCGGCAGCAGGATCGGCTCCGGGCACAACCACCGTGTCCCGCGATTTAGTTCTGTGGCTTTCACCCTGGGGATTCGCTCTTCGGAGGAGGGAATTCCGAACCCCTCGTCACTGTGATTGCACCAACCCCTCTCTCTCCAAATAAGCACTTTTTTTCTCTCCGAATCAACACTTTTCCCTGTGCCGGGCAGGGAGGGCTCAGTGCAGCACAGGCGTCGTCCTCACACATGCTGGAACGCGAGCAGCTTCTTAAACCCGGCCTAGAGTCTTTGAAAAGAGGCTAGGCAGAGAATTAGAGCTCGGTTCTATTCCCACCTCTAGAAATTAAGTATATTTCTATTTATTTCCATTTTCCCCTTAAAAGTACCACAGGCGAGCCCATGCTGTGGCCTGGGTGTGTTTCTGCAGGTTTTCTGTAATGCATCCACGGCCATGAGGACAAAACCAAGAGGGACAAACCTCCTGATCTGGGTTTCAGGGACCCCAAAAAAACGGGAGCACAGACGGGAAGAGAGAACACAGAGCTGGGGATGGGGGGAGATGCGCCATCCGATGAGATGTGCCCATCACCGCCTTTCCTGCCTGTTCCCCATGGCTGGGACGATCCTTCCCCACCTCCAAAAACCCTGCAAAGCTCATTTGTAAAAGGAAAACAAAGAAAAAAAAGTTTATTGTTTTTCCTCACAAGAAGCACATATAATATACAGTACATTTTTACAAAGAAAAGTAAAAAAAAAAGTGCATTTTGCATCCCCTACCGCGGACGTACAGTACAAAAGATAACTGCGTATTTAAATACAAAAACAGAATTAAGAAATATGAAATAAAAGGGACGTTGTTATCATAGAGTACAGCAATGTGCTGGAACAGCTCCACATTACTCACTCACCCTCCTCGCTGGGGCCGCGGTCACGGTCTAACCAGGACGGCAATGCCTGCGAGTGACACGGTGGGACATGGTGTTAATACAGACCCCGTCACCAACAGGACAACCGGGAGTTCAGCTGCTGCCATCACACAGACCGACACAGTCTGGGCTGCAAATAAGGTGCCAGTTTTGTGCATTTGGGGTTTTCTGGCAGAACGGGACAGGGTTTGGATTCACACCCGGCAGAGCACGTCCGGCCGGTGACCCCCATCCGCGTTTCGGCAGCGATGCATAGATAACGGGGCACGGGAGCACAGCGCGGCCCTTTGGTTTCGCCGCTCTCGGAGCAGGAGGAAGCGGTCGGCAGCGCCAGCTCGGCGCGGCCGGGAGGTGGATGTGCCGAAGGGGTAACGCTCTCACTGCCAGCGGAAACACCACAAGCACCAAAAAAAAACCCCACAACGAACAGCAAACAGCAGAGTTGAACAGCTCAGCATAAATACACAGTATTTGTAAACTATTCTTAAGGCACTCCATTGTAAAAGAACAATTACAACACGTGGCAGAGGACAAACACGGCTACCAGTTCATGCAACAAATCTAACAAAGTCCGCAAGCGTCGGAGGTTTGGCTACAAAACCCTCCGGAATGGCACGCTGGTGTTTCTGGCGCACGTTGGCTCCAAGTGCAGCTCCCGCTGAACCGCGGCTCTGTCGCGACAATGCGGCCCCGTCGTGACAATGCGGCCCCGAGCTGCACCCGGGAAAACAGCGGGGTTTGTGCGGGGCAGAGCTCGGCAGGCACTCGAGAAAACAGGAAGGAAATGTATCGGTGCACTTGCATCCGTTAACGGAATTTCTTCTGAATTTACTCAAACCCGACCCCCACCCACTTGACAATTTGGGTGTAAACAATATAACGAGGACAGGAAATGTATTGCAGTGGATCTGGACTCACACACGTGCCCGTTACGCTGGCATCGGGTGTGGGGGATTTCAGTCCTCTGAACACAAACCAGTGTTTTCTCAGCCCTAAAAAGCAAAAGCTTGTGCACATTTTCCAGGGTCCCCTCACGCAGCAGCTTCTGCTTCCAAGCAGCTTTCATGGGTGAAACAGGACGCGTGCCTTACGCTAAAAACCTACTGCAAATTTAAGATTCTTTAAGCAGGGACATTATTTACTGATTGCCAGTCCCTATAACGCTTCACTCTGTTAATATAAAGATGCGGGGTCTTAAGGAAAAAAAGGTGAACTCTGGGCATTTAGGACATTAAAACACCTGGTTCCCTTTCTCAAGACAGTGGATTTTTGATTAATACAGAGTTTGAGAATGACTGTTGCAGCCTTGCTCTGCATCCATCTCAAAAAGGGGATTTTTTAAGAGCGGTTTTCAATGGAGATCTTGAAAATCCAGGAGAGCTCACGCTCACAGCGTGGCTGCTGAACAAGCGAATGCACCCGTTTGCCACCCCTGACCTCTAAGGTCTGTAAAATCCCACCCGAAGGCAGCAGCGCGGTCTCAGATGCACCCGGCGAGCACCAAGCTTCACAGCACATCCTGAGCTCTCCCAGCCCAGCCAGCACATCTTGCCCAGAGCGCTTGTCCACCTGCCCAAAACGCTCTAAGAAAAACACGCATTTCATATATAACAGCATCGGTGAGCTGCTGTGGCTCCAGCTGCTCCCCCAGCAAGAGGAGCACACGGTGACCCCGGTCTGCGACCACCAGCTCTGCTCCGAAGGGAGGTCTGCCCACCCTGCGGCATCCTGTCCTCTTTGGAGTGAGCCCCTTCTTCTCTTTGATGTCCCCCCAAGAGCAGGATCTACATCTGTCACCCCTGGCAGGAGTTGGGACACGTATGTCCCCACTCCGGAGCCACGCAGCATAAACACCCCGTGGGCTTTGCCAACAGCATCTGAGGCGGGAACCATTCTACCAAACCCAACAGCAATAACCAGACAAGATACACGTGCACATATCACCCGCGGGGACTCCGAGTGGCAGGACACCAGGAGAGCTGTCCCTCCTCTGCACGGTGCCACCACCCGTCCCCAGCACAGGATCCACGACACCAACACAGCATCACACAAAGCTTCACTGGGCTCCAACGTCACTCACTGGCCGGCATGAGCACGGGGACATCACAAACCACGACAGCAAGAACACCCAAAGAACACGACGTCTCTCTGCAGGAGCGTAAGCTGTGACAGTGACACAGTCCAGTGTCCCTCACCAACGTGAGACCGTGACAATTCACCCGCTCACGCAGCAAAGGGGGACCAGCACAGCACGAACACAGCTCGGGCGCCCCGGCTCCATCCTCCTCCAGGCCTTTACAGGAAGCATTAAGGGAAAACCTTCAAACAACGGTGGGAAAAGCCTTTTTGAAAAAGAAAAAGAAACAATAAACCAAGACTAAGTCAGCAAGAACAGAGGTAGTGTCGATGTCACCATTTTAAGGATTTTTCCACAAGCGCCCTGTTTTAATGAGACTTGTGTTTGTTCTGCAAAAAAGCAAAAAGTCATGACCAATTATTTTGTTGAGCCTTTGAAACAGAATATTTCAACATTTTATAGATATAGATAGATACAAATATCTATCTATATATACAGACACACAAAACCACATTATTATACTTGGCAAACAGTACTAGAAACAGCAACCTACAGACAACAGGCAATTCACACACAAAATCCTCTTCTAAGCCATGCAATACATTTTATTTTCCCTTGTGCCATTCATCGTGACCCATTATGGGCTTTTTTTCTCCCCACTTCAGAGTACAAGGAGAGGAAGAAGAGGTGGCATCAGATGAACTACTGCGAGTCAGATGATGAAACTGCATCGGTGCAATGAATAAATGCCATAAAAAAAAAAAAGAAAGAACAATAATAATCCATCCCCCTCCCCCAGAAGGCATCAACTTTTGCCCATCCAAAGCGTGTTCTTCAAGTTTCCGACAGCTGGTTTCGCTGCCAGTTTGGAGGCGACGTCTGCACTCCTCAGTGCGGGTTGTGGCTCACAGAGCATGGAAGACTCGCTCGAAACGGCCTCTTTGGAGTCTGTGATGGTCGATACGTCCATGTCGCTGGATAAGTCCTCAGAGGACAAGTTAAGACATCCCAACTTGGCGAGAGAATTGGACCTTTTCAGAGGAGAAGACACAGTCAAACCCGCCAGGCGCAGCCTGGTCTCGATCTCCTGAGTCCGCTGCTTCACCAGGCCGGGTTTTCCCCGCACGCTGTGGATGCTGTCGCTGCTGGAACTGCGGGTCAGGTTGGAGCTGCGGGACGAGGACGGGGTGTAGCAGATGGTCTTCAGAAAGTCCTTGGTGAAACTGCTTGTGTGCTCCAAGCGACACGCGACAGGCGTGGAGGTTTTCTGAGAGATCCCCTCCAAGACGCGTTTCACCTCCAACTTCTCCACATCGTTCCCTGCGTCTTCGGGGATCAGCGGTGCTGCTCCCAGAAGAGGCACAAGACCGTGATGCGAAATCAGATCCTCGCTCTCCTCTGCGATGCCGGAGTCCACCCTGCCCAGGGTGCTCTCCCGGAGCAGCACCGAGGCGGCCGAGGGGAGACTCCTCAGCCGCTCCAGCTCCTTGGTGTGCTTCCTCACCAAACCTGCCTTCTGCAGCTGAATGAGCGACTCCTGATGCTGCATCAAGTAACTGTTCGCGCTTGGCTTTTCCAAATCTTTGTTGAACAACAAGTACTTCAGATCCTTGGTAGGTTTGCCATCTTTTCTGGCTACAGACTCATCTTTTCCCGCTTCGGCGTTAAGGAGGGACTTGTCGCAGTGAGAGTTTCTCCTGGCCGGCAGAGTTCTCACCGGGGTTTTTGGTGCATCTTTTCCTTTCTCCAAAATGCCGCAGTGTTGATCGAGCGATTTGCAAGTGCCAACCTCCAAAGCACCCATTCCTGCTGCCAGAGGAAGGGAAGCCTCATTATCCGTGGTTCTGATTCCTTCCTCCGAGGGTGCCTTGCTGGGCAGGTGGTCCGGCAGGTGCGAGTGGATGTGGGAGAGGAGGGCGGGCTGGGTGCAGATGGTTGCGCTGCGACGTGCGGGGCCGGGGTTCAGCTTCTCGCATTGTTCCCCAAAAGAGTCGGGAGACAAACCGGCTGAGGAATACATGCAGTCAGCGCAGGACTGGTACGAAGGTTTGACTTTACTGAGGATCCCAAAGACGGCATCGTGCTGCAAAAAAGAAAACAGGTATAGATAAAGGTGCACAGAACAGCACAGGAGCAATCAGCAGAGAGGCACAGAGCATGAGATGTATTTACAGCCCAGGAGATTTGACACGAAGCCCACTGCGCTTCTCTTAAGGCCCTGCAGCAAGAACAAAAGCCACGTACTTTCTCAGCGGACAGTACCTCCAAGGGAAGGATACCTACCGTTTGCAAGCGACGGTCATGCAAACAAGTTGCCCAAAGCAGTTTACAGGGCACTCACGTGTGTGCGCTCACTCTCTCTGGCATCTAAATCCATAGCTTGGGCAAGCAAAGCCATGTTCAGAAGCACTTCGAAAAGGAAGCAGCTCATCATGGAATGAAAGGCTTTATCCAAGTCAAATGAAACTGTGCTATGAAGACGAGAAGAGCAGTTTCACTTGCAGTAGAGTCAGCCATGCTAATCACCTACATTTCCACTCCATACGCACCTCAAAATCCTCTGGGCAACTCCTTTTGCTGTTGTTGTTATTCAAGTTCTCTCTATTAAGCCTGCTCTCCTCCTTGTGCATGGACAAACGCCGCTTCCACTTCTCCATCGGGTTTTCCTCCCTGACACCGTCCTCCCCTGGGTCCAGCACTATCCTCCCCTTCCGCGGGCTGAAATCCAGTTTCTTCTTCACCTCCTTCTCGGTGAAACTGCCCAGCTCCGCCAGTGGCTCTGGCGTTCCCAGGGCTTTGGCCGGCACTGGCAGCCTCCCCTCGGCAGGCGCAGACAGCGGCTGTCCCACCAGCACGGCATCCCGCTCCGCAAGCGCGTCCCGCTCCAGCTCCTCCACGGGGAAAAACCCCTCCCTGTCACTGGGGAGCTTGTTCTCCAGCAGCGTGTCCGAGAGGCGACGGAAGCAGTAATTAAACCCCAGGGACACATCTGTGCCGGCGCGGTTGTCCAGGAACGCTGACTGCGAAGGTGTGTCCAGATCGGCCAGGCGGTTCTCCAGGTCAATGTCTAAGCTCTCGAGCAAGAAGTCGCCCGAGCCCGTGGTGCCGTCGGTGCTCTGGGGTAGGTTGCTCTCTGCCTGCTGCTTCCACAGCTTGTTGTGGCGCTGCTTGCTGAGGAAAAGGACAAAAGTGACAAAGTGACAACCGTTGAACTGTAGGATGCTCAGTTCCAGGAACACTCGTCTCTTCCCATAACCCAGAACCAAAAGGCTGACAATTGGGTCCCACCTGGGCAAAACCATCTCTAACATCAGGATTTTGTCCCTCTTGTCTGCCCAGTCACAGAATCATTTTGGTTGGAAGAGACCCTTAAGATCATCAAGTTCAATCATTAACCCAACACTGCCCAGTCCACCACTAACCCATGTCCCTGAGAACCTCATCTCTGCATCTGTCCAACCCCTCCAGTGATGGTGACTCCACCACTGTCCTGGGCAGCCTGTTCCAATGCCCAACAGTCCTTTGGGGAAGAAACTGTTCCCAAGATTCAACCTCAGCCTCTCCTGGCACAACCTGAGGCCATTTCCTCTCATCTAGAGTCTCTCTGGCCCAGCAGTGCCCAGCACCGCACCCATGATGGGAACAGCCCTCAGGACAAAAACACTCTGCACCAACATCTCGGCACATCTCACAGCACAGTTCCCACTGAACCAGAGTGAAAAATCTTCCTCCTCTTCCCCCAGCAGAGCGCGGGCCAAGCGGAGGACACAGAAACGCTGATTAGATCCCCCATCACTTGCAGGGACAAAGCCTTGTGACTGGCACCGTCCCCGAGAACGGCGAAAGATTTGCCTTCAACACTGCCTGAGCTCGGTTCTGCCTCATAAAACAAGAACAATGTTTTGCTGAGCAGTACTGGCTGCTGAGAAATACGAACACGCTTCCCAAACATCGAGAAACCCTTGCTGAATTAAAGCAGAGCAGATCTCCCTCCAAGACAGCTAATTTCCATCCAAGGAGGCCTGGCATAGGAAAGGTTTCGAAAAAACACCATTAGCCCAGGCTGCTGCATCTCTTTTTGTAACAAAGGTCCTTTCGACTACAGCACTGAGCACATGTGTGCAAGACACGGAGAAAAACCTATTGCCCAAACAGAACGCCATGGAAATCGATTAATATTTTACAATATGAAAACACAAGAGGTTGCCAACGAGCTCCTTTCCTCCCGCAAGTCACCGTTCCATTCATGCTGCCACCTTACCTCGCATCCAAAATGCCCTCGTACTCCAAAAGCTGTCTCATGAAGCCTGCGTTTGGTCTCGCGATGCTGCGTTTTTGCTTCACGTAATTATAGGCCTTCTCCAGCGACCAGCCAAACTCCTTCATCGCGTAAGCGATCACCGTGGACGCTGAGCGGCTCACCCCCATCTTGCAGTGCACCAGGCACTTGGAGTGATTCTTCCTGCAGAAGGACAAACAGCAAAACATGTCTTATCTTCCTGGTTATGGTATTTGTTATCATTTCACACGGTGGAAGGACAGGACTTTGTCCCCTTGGCCACCCTGACACCACAGCTCAGTAGCTAAGAAACATTCTGGGTTAAGCGGGGCATGAGAAGAACCTTCTCTCCAGAAATCTGGGGGCTCAAGAAGGGCAGCTTCAATCACGCTGCCATTTCAGAGAACCATGAAGCCTCCTGCCTGCCTGAATATTTGGACAGACGGATATGCAGGAACAACCCGAACGTAAAAGCCCAGCGCAGTCTGATGGGCTCCGTCACCATCTCTTGTCTGCACAGACAGCTGGGGCTAATCCAACACAGACAAGCGCTGGAGTATTTCCAGAACTTCTTGAGAAGAGGAAATGTCCTCATTTCCTTTTGGAAGCAAAACAAAACAATAATAATAATAACAAAAAATATCATAGGTCAGGAACAGGTTAACACCAGGACAGGAAGAGACAAGCTATGGGGAAGTTCCAGTGACACAGAGAACTGGAAAAAGCAGGAATGCAAAAGCTCTGTTGCCTCTTTCGGTGGTGGTGCGGCCTCCAGAGGGCCCAGCTCCCTGCTGGCCGGGCCCGCGGGGCCGTGTCACACGCCAGGGTGTGTCACCCGCACGACGTGGTGTTCCCTGCCCACTCACTTGGCCTTGTTGATGAAGTGGTACGCCTCGTTCCAGTGAGCCAGCAGGTCTGTCGTCTCCTCGTCGTAAACTCGGATGTTGTGATACGCAAACAAACCGGGGAAAAAATTATCAATTTCCCGGGTCACGTTCAAAATGTAGTCAATGCTTCGGAGGACGAGAAAGAAAAATAAAGTTGAACCGCCATGGTCACGACAGGAGAACTGACACACATTGTGAAGTGCATGAAATCTGACACAACACGAACTGTAAGATTTCACCTACGGCCCTAATCCCAAACCCCTGGCACACACAGTGACACAGGTCACACACGTGACGCGCAGGGTCTGCCCATTCACCACCAGCACGTCCCATTCAAACCGTCAAAAGACCTTGGGCACCAAATAAGTTTATTTTATCCCGTCTACCGAGGCTTGTAACCTAATCAGAAACTCCTCACTGTGCAAACCCATCCTTTTCTCTTCTTTCTGACCAAATATATGAGAGTCACATGGCATCTCTCAATTCCTGCCAAATATTACAGCAGGGATTACAATGTACCCATGGAGAATGAGTACCCATATTGATTTATTACCTCCTATCATTCAGACAAATCAAAGACACAGGATATTTGTTTCAGAATTTGTCCAGCTTTGACTTTCAGACGCTGCATGTCGAGATTCCTTCGTCATAGATCAGAAGTATTAACATGCTGCTTGATTTACTTGTTCAGAGATGTTCAGACATCTGTTCCCAAGGTCTCCAAATTAAACATTTTCAGTAATGCTGTTGAGCAATATTTTTCAGCTCCTCACATCAGGGTTGCTGTATGCCTTGGGCAAATATTTATATGCAAAATTCTCGCTCGTCCAAAAAGCGTGAAAGTAAATCAAGCCAAGACGTGGCGCGGTGATGAGCACGCGGTGACAGACAGCCCCGCGGCCGCCTGTCTGGGCAGGTGAGCTGCGCATTGCTCACCGCAGCGAGTTCTGCTCCCTTCTGATAGTTTTTTCCTAAGCTTAGCGCTGGGATATTCGCTCTTCTGCAGCCTGCAGGAATTCACAGCCGACACAATATCTATGGCTCTTTCACACTCGGCCGCTACACATCTGGGGGGGTTTCGGAGATCTTGATGTACTTCACAAATGAGTAGTTTTGTTATTTCCACTCTACGTGTTATTGATAGAAACGAGGGAGGAAAGCTTTCTCGACCAAGGTAAGTTACCTGCATTGCTGGGAACGGGCCCCAAGTCATTCCTACTGTCTACAAACACCATCCCAAGAGCCCTGACTGTATGCTAAAGGCAAAGGAGCCGTGGTTTCAGAGTCCGCTGCCTGTGGGGTGCAGTACTCACCCCGAGCCCTGCAGCTCCTCGAGGTTGGAGGCGTTCCACTCGGACCCCTGCAACAGCCACAAAACACACGGTTCAAAGGAGCACGACAGCTTTTCCCTACAGTCCTGCAATCTCTCAGCGGCCCTCTGAAATATCAGTAATAACCTCTGGAGCAGGAATATGGCACCAGGGCAGCCAGCGCTGCAGCTCAGCAGAGATGTCCTGTCCCAAAAAGACTGGGACCTCCTGAAGGAGAGGACAAGGGCTCTACATCCTCAGCTCAGGGGTCAGTCCTAGGCCAGCATGTGACTGAGCACAGCTTAAATCACTGTCCCTGGCCACTCTGGATTTCTTAAATACAGCAACAAATAATGCAGGGAAAGAAAATGATTATGTGCAGCATGACTGGGATCACAGGTAGCTGAGAAATGAAAATCTATAAAAGCTATGGGGGTGGTTACACCTTGTTTCCCCCCCATACCTACCAAACAGAAAGCTAAAAAGGGTTTAGAAAGCAGGTTTGCCCTCAAACATGAAGCACTTCCTCTGTCTCTCTCCAGAACAACAACAACAACAAAAGACCCAAAGATAACGGGCACAAGTCTGTTCCTCTTAAGCAAGTCTTTGTTCCAGATGGTAGTGCCTGCTTTTGCCTGGAGTACCATCTAGTGGCAAAAGATCAGACAAAACACACACGGTTCTCCACTTCTGCACAAGCAGAACAGCACCTGCGGCCTGATTCTTTATGTACTTCTGGCCAGGCCTACTGAACTTCATCAGCTCAGTCAAGAAAAATGGTACAGCGACCTTAACTAGAGTCAAAGAGCAAACAGCTGTCACACTGGGCAGCATCCACAGCCAGACCTTTTGTTTGTTATAAAATCAAATCTCCATTGCTAGAAATAGAAAATGAATGTGCATAGAATTTGAGCTGTGCCACGGTGTGTCCTGAATCAGGATCAACCTGCCAGGAAAGCACCGTTCTATCAAACCCCAGAAAGAAGAACAGAGTAAGAGAAAAGGGATTCTCCACTGTGGGCTTTGACAAGCGATACGAGTCCTGGGGTAAAGCCTGTGGGATCGCGGCTGTACCTCCTGCTCACGCTGCACAAATCAGCCTTGACACCAAGTCCAGCTTCCTCTGAGCCCAGTGACTCGCCAGCTCACTCCCAGCGAGCCCCTGTCAGTCTGGAGCTCCTAACGCGGCAGCTTACCAGATATAAATGATCGAAAATCAGAGACGGTTTGTCCATCTGCCCCAGGATAAGCAGCATTTCATTGTCTATAAATTCCTTGAATTCCTTCAGGTTGCAATTCATGTGTTTCTCCAGCTCATTTCGTATCTGCAGGACACAAAACAAAGGATGCCACCTAGAATCACGTCTGTTCAACAGAAACATTTGCTGGCACCACTTTGCAAAACAATTTTTCTGTACTTCATTAAAAACAGCAAGAGGGATTCAACCTTTCGGAGACAAGGAATCTCATTATGTGGCATCTCTCCAGGTATCCTAGGGCCCCAAATTTAAGATGTGTATATAAAGCTTTCAGATAATATCCGAGTACAAAAAAGAAAATGTATTTTGGGGTACACCTGTTTCCTAAAAATAATTCCAGAGACAAAAAAAAAAATCAGACCTTGCAGAGCAGCTAACAAAAAATTGTGGAACCCATTCGAAGCAAGGAGTAACTGCAGCAGTGTTGGTGAAGAAAGATTTCCAGTATTCTCCCTTTTAAAACACGAGGCGTTGCCATTGCGTGTGTAACTCCCAGGGATGCGCTGAGGAGCGAGCGGCTGCAGATTCGCACTCGGACATCGCTCCGTGTGCCACAACCGGCTGTGACGCGGGTACCGCGCCGATCCCGCTCCGCTGGCAAAGGAGCAGGCACTTTGTGTTTGAAATAATCACACGCTTGTCACTGAGATCTTGAAAAATGCACTCGGATGGTGGATTTACCTCAACTTCCCTCCTGGGGAAACAGGTACAGCAAGGCCAAAGAGGAGAACCTTACAGAACAGCTGGAAATACACCTCAAACACCATGATCACCTCATCACACGGCATGTCCTCATCAGCACAGCCACTCTCTGGAAATGGGGTCCAGCAGGAAGAATAAGATAGCAGGAATTTTTATATTTACCTCCTTAGAAGTCACATTTTCCAAGTCTTTGCTCATCATGATGCTCCGGAGTTTGGCTTTAATGAGCCGTTCCGTTCGTTCCCTTTCGGTTGGCCTGAAAAGGGGAATAAGGAGAGCATGTCTCCAAGCTGGCAATAAACATAGCACAAGTCACACTGTACAAAGAAGTGCTAAACACTTGCATTAAAGCGATTTTTATGAGAATAATGGAAGAAAAACATGTGAAGACATTTATGAAGAAAGGAAATGGAGTGCTGAAGGAAGAAAAGGGGGAAGGAGAGATTTCCCTTGGGAGCCAAGCCAAATTTTTCTACTAAAATTCAGAACTGACTTGTCGACGAAGAGGGCTGGCGAGTCGGGGCGGGTGGACTCCAGGTCCTGCATCGCGTTCCACTCGTTGATGCAGCTCTGGTCGGAGCTGATGCAGCTCTCATAGTACGTAGCCCAGACCAAGGCCATCCCACCCGGGAAGTAGTTGTACCTCCGAGCCACCTCGCAGGCTTTGTGCAGGATCTGTAAAGCAGACCTGTAAGGGCGGAGAACAAACGTGCGCAGGTGTGAGCAGCGGGAACGGACAGAGCGGGATCTGAGGGATTTTCACAGAGAAAGAAGGTTTTCGGCATTGTCTGCTGCAGTTTGCTTTGTGAGAGCCGCAGATTTATGGTGTCAGAGTTCAGAGAGGGCACAAACTGCCCCTTGGAGACTTTCTCGAGAGTCGCTCCAAGGCAGAGGCTGAAATCTTCTCCTGATTACCAGGCAAGCGCAAGGCCCAAGTTGCTCTGGGATCTAATCATTAGCTAACTTGTAAAGCCAGACCAAAGAAAAATAAAGAACATGGATGATTTTCAAACCACCTTCAGCAAGGAGTCAAATGCATATTTACCAGCATTCTTGGCCCCTGACATGCTCTGGGGACAAGGCCCAGATTGGGTCATTTGTTTTTGCAAATTCTAACATTTCTTTTTCCTTCCTTCCTTCCTTCACTTTTTTTGTCCTTTTTTTTTTAAGGCTCTACTCTGAAGATGTCATTGTACTGAACACATCAACCACATCTAAGGTTGCCAACAGGAGGGGCTGAGTTCAAAAACGACAGGAACAAGAGTTTCATTTGCTTCTGTACCAAATCATCCCTCGCACGACACCCTTCTCTACATCTGTATCTTTTCCCTATAAGATGCTGCGAGGACTGGGATCTCTCGAGGCTCCAGCAGGAGCCAGCAAACCGCCCAGGCCAAAATAGACACAGCTTTTCTGTGTGGGGACGGGTAGGAGCCTCTTGGAGGAGGAATTTACTGGCACAGCTGCTGCTGATTCAGCCACCTCTGCTTCGGCGTTTTGGAATCCCCGCAGACAGGAGGGGTGACAGGAGCTGAAAGGAGCCCCAGAAGAACCTGGGGAACGCCAGATCGGGTCCCCAGGCTGCTCCTTCAGCCAGTCAAAAACGTGCAGAAAGAGGAAAGACTGGGTTGGCAGCCTGATCAATTCACATTGGTCTTTCACATTTATTCATCTCACCAGCGCCATTTCCCTTACATTAAAGGGCGCACAGCTGCTCCGAATGGAAACAGGAGGTCCGGTTTTTGGGATACTTTCATAGTTTTTTTACAGTACCGCTACCTGCTGACACAGGGAAGTAGCATCTCATTAAATATCAATTATGGAGAAGGTAAAATGCAATTTGTTTGGTTTTAATTTATTCACAGAAATTACGGTCTCAATAAAGCTAATTAACGCACATACCACATGGCTTGCACTGATACCGGCTTGAAGATGTGCATTCTCCCCGCAGTGCTCACGCTGAAGCCACTAAAAGGTAAAAATAAAGCCAAACCAGTCAGAAACTGCTCTTCTCTGCATCATGAGCTGCTCTCTACCAACAGCTACTGCGAGGCAGCCATAGGGGCACTCGCAGTCAGAAAGAATCAGGGATAAGAATTTGTATCACCGATTTTCCAACATCTTCCCAAACAAGAGCGGCAAGCGGACACCCTTCCCAGTGCCAGGAATGGGAGCTCCACCCTGCCAGTGGGATTTCAGAACATTCTCTGGGCGCCACAGGTTCCACCCAGCAGTTCGAGGGCAGCAGGACAAAAACTCACTGTCTGAATGAGAAAGCTGCAGCCACGAATCCAAAATTGGAACGCCCTCTGCAAGGTGACGGGGAAGCTCTCCCCGAGCAGCCCCCACACAGGGAAGGACATTCACATTTATCTTTATAATGTGGTTTCTTACCCATCCCCATCAAGGTGGATTTTAGTATCACTCCACAGACGAAGAACCATTCCAATAGTGCAGCTTTTACTGGAAGAGAGATAATTACACAGGATGTTAAATGCAGGCCACAATGCGGTCACACCAATATCCTAAATTATTAATACTCTTTAATTTTTAAAATCCTTAAGTCTTGCTCTAGTAATTCCTAGTGATATCTTAAGCCTCAAATGCCCAAGGACACCAGTAGCTGAAGTCTAAAGGTCCCCACCGGCATCAGCACAGTGGAGAAACATCCCAGAAGCAAGAATTTGACGATGATGGTTTGGAACCATCAGCTCTTCTCTCCCCCTCTAGATCCTGCCAGAAAGCACCACAGGATTTGCCACAACATCTTTCCTGCCGTCTCCCCGTGACACGATACAAAAGCAGATCACGGCGATCCGGCGGCAGAGATCCGTTCGTTAAATCACGGCAGAACGCGAGGCGGGAGGCGGCGGAGCAGCCGCTGGCCCTGGGCAAAGCGGGGCCAAGGTTCAGGCAAAGTGCACACTTGGGCTTTCCCTTCATCGCTCTGGCCGGGAGCAAAGGCAAAAAGGGATTTGATGAGTTCACCTAACCCACAAGAACATTTTCATTTCAGAGATGCAATCTGGCAAGGAAACCATACCATAATGGGAGTCTGTAACTTTGAACTAGTAAATAATTAAGCTACTGAGATATTAAAGTTTTAAAGGAAATTGGGCTGCGTACAGCAACGGCCAGTTAGCAAAGAACTCCTGTTTTGTTTTGTTCTTTTCCTTGCTTTTTTAAGCCTTCAGCTGCTTTCTATAGGAGATCAAAGGATCTGACAGGCCGGTTTGAACACACATGTGGACAATGTGCACTTTAGAGCTTTGTGACAAAAAATGGTTTTTATTAAACACATGTAAAAGGAATAAAACCTACAAAAGCACCCAACTAGTCAAAGTGTCAGCAGCCACAACACTTACAGCTCAGCAGCGACATTTCAGCCCCAACACAGAGCCACCAAGTCACTCAATGAAGTCACTAATGCCAACCGACTTCTTTATGCATGAGACTTACTCTTAATTAACAAAAACTTTGTCTTTCAACAGGGACAGTAACTGAAATGGCAGCTGGGATGGATTTGTCACAACTTTTTCATCTTTCCTCTTGTCTCACACCAATAATCACCAGGAGCAAATTACTGCAAGGTTGTTTCAGATTTGAAGATGACAAAGCAAACGTTCACTGCTCTGACACATTAAGCGGAATTTCCTCCATTACACTAACAGCAGTAATTTAACAGCAGACACACGAGGCAGCAGCAAAGCCAATGACCATAATCTTATTAGGAAGGCATGGCCAGGAGTTTCCCTACAGGTCTCACCGCAGTGCAAAAGCTCCCTCCTTCCACTTCCAGCGATGGAAACAAGCACTAAAGTTTTCCAAGTCACACTGGTTGCACCAGCGCAGCTTGGCAGCCTCCTAAAATAACTGGAGAAAAGACAACAGCCTGGAAGCTCTGACTTCTGGCTCCGGCTCTGCCAAACCAGCCCTGTCTCTCCGAGCCAAGAGCTTTTCTGCCTTAGTTTGCTCACCTAGAACTGGAATAATGCGAGAGGGTCTGCGATAACAAAATACTTTATTTGCCTTTCAAAATATTTTGTGCTCTTATCAGTCAGACAAAAGCAACAGCTCATTACTGACACATTTGTTTGTTGGTTTTGGAGGTACTTTGGCAGTATTGTTTTTTGATATTATTTGGCAACCAAGCTGCCCCCCTCCAAACAGCTCCATTGCATCATATCATCAACAGACCTGAAGTCTGGGGGACAGAATAAGTTCTGGTTCTGCGAAAGTGCCTGCAAGAGCATTTTGTAGCGAGCAGACAGCAGCAGATGAGGAGGATGTCACAGCCCCACAGATGGATCACATGTGTACGTCTTGTCCACAGCTGCCCAAAGAGCCCAGAGATTCCAAGCAGACTGAAAACTTTCCGGAACAAAACACCACCCTCTCACCCTCATCACTGATCAGAAACCTCAATGCTTATGTCCTTTCTCTCACTAGAGTTTACAGATACATGAAAACTAACTGCTGAGGGACAGTCTGGTGTTGACAGGCTGCCAGAGAACCCAGCCTGCCTGACTCCCAAGCCCGGCCTCGCCGCAGACGTACCTCTCCTTGCTGGAGAAGTCCACACCCAGCAGAATGTTCTCTTCCGTGTCCTGTCGCCCGCTGCTGTACACAACCACCATGTATCGGACCCGGTCTGTCCACACGCTTTCCAAACGAACAGCCTGGGAAAAGGTCATCAAGCTCTGCAAACCAGCCTTTGGGTAATCATGACTTTTATTGCTGCCTGATTTTTTTTTAAGGTGTAATTGTGCCCAAAAGCTTTATTTAGTTGCAGTGTGAAAGATACAGGGAGAGATGGTCCATCATCCAGCTAGGCCAGCTACCAGTTTGACTTGGCATCAAGTGGGAAGGGCATTAGTTAAAATAACTGCCCCAGTTCAGAAAAATACTACCAAACATAACCTGAAAATTGGTTCTGAAGAGCTTCAACTGGAAAGTTGGTAAAAACAGGGGTCATGCACTGAACTGAAAACAGGAGCAGGTTCAGAGGATTTGACTCACAAGCCTTCACTGAAATATGTCAGTCATGCTGGAGAGGATAATCAATAAAGCCTTTTCCGCAGTGACTTCTATAGCCTCTGCAGATCTTTAAGAGAGCCCAGTCCCATCTGGATGCAATTCAGGACTGACTCAGGAGTGTCCGCCAGCACCAGCAAGCTCCTGTCTCTTCTCCTTACTAGTGTTTGTCAGCTGACTGGAAAACTGAATCTAAGCAACCAAACACAGCCCAGAGAGACCAGTTCTCTGACCCAACTCACCACCTGGATGTAAGGATCAGGGGAAAAGGAGTGGACAGGAGAACGCGGCAGGGCTGGCAATTGGCACAGATTTAGCTGATTCTAAAAACCGGGATTTGCCAATGCTTTTCATGAACCTCTGCAGGTCTGCTTCAAACGCCTCCAACAGAAAGGAGAACAGGAAAATGCATCTTTTCTTACCAGTTTGATCCTGTCCTCACAGCGAAGGAGGTTGATCATCACCTGGAGGTGCTGGGGCAAGTCACCTGCAGAGAACGCAGAGAAATAATCAGAAAGGGTTTTTCACTTGCTGCACGAAGAATGAGCAGAGTTTTGACCTTTAATGAAATTGGATGTTCCTAAGTTAAAAAATACCATTTAAGGGAGGCCCATGAACTTTGCAGTCCCAGAGAACGCTAACTGAGCTGCTTGGACGAGCATTATGTGGCTGTGTGAGAACCTTATGGCATTTGGAAGCTACCAAACATTTTGAGACCACCTGTGGTTGGCACAAAGGATGATTTTCTTCCCTTTACAGCATCTTAGAGAAGACACGAACATATGGGCACCGAGGACAGAGGAAGAAGAGGCAGGAGGAACAACTCTGATTTAAAAAAAAAAAAAAAGGAAAAAAGGAGAAAAGAGAATCTTTGAGTTGTGAAACACATTAGTATCGTGGGTTCAGCCCCACGGGCCTTATGGAGGTTTTACGTGAACAGGAGAAACTCTGAGGAGGAAGGGCTGCAGGAGCAGCCCAGTTTGGGTGATGGGCCCTTCCATCCCCAGTGCTGCTCACACAACAAGGCCCTTGGGCTCCAGAGCTGTGGGGATGTCCGTGTTTGGTGAGAGCAAGCAGAAGGAACAAGGAATCTACAAGAAAACAAAACAAGTTCACATCTAATAACTGGGTAACACACTCATAACTTTCCACAGAAGATAAAATTCCTTCCGTAGGATGTTTGCTGGTATATGAAATCGCTGACAATTAACGAAACCCAAAGCCAAGCTTGGCATTCAAACAGCCTCTTTGTGCTCAGAGTGTTTACGGAGCAGCAGGCACACAGTACCACACTGTGCCTTTCCCACATGCTCCTGCACTCCAAACGCCCTGATGATCTTATTTCTTCTGTCCCAGTAATCATTTATTCCAACATTGCCACAGACATAAGTCATAAGAACACTGGGTAAGTGGAATCCGCTGTCCTGAACCTCCCCCATCTTCTTATCAATCTTATCAATCCTCATGTTTATCCACCAAACAAGTCTCTATTTCTCCCCACCAGTTTGCCACACTGGAGGGGACTGGGGGAAGGAGGACAGTCTGTTTTTAAACCATGATAAACTCTTACAGGCCAGACTGTGATGATTTAACAGAAAAGGGGATTTTCCTGAAACCAGGAAAGGGGATATAAGGAGTTAAGAAACATACGCCTATCCAGAGACCCAAATTCCTTTAAAAGGCTTCTCACTCTTAGTTGCAGCATCAATCAAAACCAGCAACGAGCAGTTTCAAAAGACCAAACCCAAAAGTCTCAAGCTTCAGATGGCCAGAGGCTGGGAGAACACCAGGAGAAACGTCCCCGCCGTGCTGAGTCAGCACCTCGGTCGCTACAGAAGAGGTGGCAGAGCCCTGTGACTCAGCCCCTCCAATTTTCCTCCCCACAGGCCAAAGGGGAAGGCAAAGATCAAAATGCTGAAGCACAAGTGACAATTTTTAGTCTGGGGAAAACAGGGATACTGATTCAGCACAGACCCCTGGCTTAAGATGCCACTGTGTCTGCAGAGGATAAATTTTTGCTCTGGTTGCAGCTCTAAAGACTCAATAACCACACATTCCCATTCCAATCAAGCGGGTTGAAACCGTGGTTTTGCTGAGCAGGTTGTACAAGGCCCACTCTGACAATTAGAGGAGTCATCCACCCACCCACGCATGTTGTCAGTCTGTCCGGAATGAGCAGCAAGGCAAGAGAGGAAAAAAGAAGTCAGTAGGTGATTTAATCCACTACCTGCATGTTTGTGAGGATGCTGGAGACTTCGCTGGCCCTGGGAGCTGTTTCCTTGCTGTAAGAAAAGGGCTGCGCCTTTCACCATGAAAAAGCTCTCGCTGAGGCTGGAAAACAAACGACAGAGGAAATCAATGGAGAGGAAATATCAGCAAAACGTGGTCTGCAGGCCCCGGGAAGGGAGGGCTCCTCCTCACTAAAACACAACAGGAGTTTGCCACGAGAAGCTGCTCCCAAAGTCGGATCCCGCCACTTGCACGGCACGGCTCCAGCATTATTCACAGATTATTCATGTGTCATTTTCCACCAACATATTATTACTTGGCCATTGCAGGAGATACTTGCCTGAGCTGTCATGGGCTGGAAATGACTTTATCATTTGATTATCATATTCTGTGACTTAAAACCAGGAGAGGGTAAGACTTTTTACACGCTTAGACCTGTAAAATGACTTCAGATCAGGTTCCGAGTCAATCAGTTCCTATTAATTCCAGTTCTTGAGATTTCTTTGGAACACAAAAACAAGAACATGCGACCATAGGTTGTCTGTAGATTTAGAAAGGAAGGGAGTGCAAACGAAACCTGCACATCACAACAGAAAGGAAACTGCACCGAAACCTCAGGGGGAAAAAGCAACCGACACAATAGCAAAGACTTTGCTTTGCTCTGGCAAACGCTGCTGGTAAGGTGGCAGATCTCTGTGTGACAAAACACAGAACGATATTTCCACAGTGAAATGACACACAGGCCTCAGAACACAACTAAAGAGAAGGCTGAACAAAATATAATCAGTAGTTGCAGTGAGCACCAGCACGAGCCTCATTACCCAGTTCCATAAGGCACTTGCACTTTAGAACCAGGCTTGGACATAAGCGGTAAAGTTCGCATTTCCCACAAGGTTGAAAATCAACATCCACTAAGCTACCTTTTAGTTGCCACAGTAACTGCTTGCACAGCATTTCCTACGCCGCTCCTAACATCACAAGAGACATTCCTCGTTACAAAGCCCAATTTTCTGCCGTCCTACACTTTCAAACATAGATCATCATTAATTACTGTCTGCTATCTACTAAACATAAATGCTCCATTACGAGATTGTGCTACATGGGAGTTACTTATGCTACAGAAAATGATCCCCCAGGAGTTACTACTCCCAGCGCTCGTCTGTTCTTCTGTTACCGGGGTCTTTGCCTTTGGGCACAAGTGAGCACGAACACTCCGCTCCACCTTAGTACTTTGTGACAGACACAAATTTCATGTCCTTTCAGCCTTTGCTGGAAGTTCAGCTTTTCTATTCTCTCAGAACACAGCCACGCTTCCCAGGCAAAGCTTCCTCGCTTTTCAACTGAATCTTCATGGTGCAATATTCCCAGAAAAATCTGCATCGGGTTTAAATTTCAGCTGCCTTTAGAAAGCGAACTAAAAATTTTCACCTAAGTTCCAGGTTCCACAAGTCCTATATCAGATCCATAAAACGCCAGCAGGAAAATTGTGCCCTGATTAAAGCAAGTTATTCTCTATTTACACTCACCCCGCCAGCGAGTTGTGTGCGGGCAGGAGCCGCGGAGCCCCTCGCGGTCGGTCCCGGCGATCTGGTGATCTGCTCCGCCTGGCACACGGCCCAACAGCAAGAGCCTCTGCAAACGGGAACCTGGTTCATCCCGTGAGGCAGCCAGGAAGAGCTGGGTTTCCTTCTCACGCCAGATCTCACAGGAAAGCGTTAAAAAAAGGCCAGAAGTGACCCAAAAGCCGTGACGCCAACACAATGTATAGAATACTCAGATACCAGCTTCACGCACGCTCATCTGGTTTTTCAGCAAGACGAAGGGAATGGTTAGATAACGCACAAGGAAACAACTCACTAGTCCTGTCCCAATAACTTTAGGAAATATTTCTTTAGGAAAGTGGAAAAACATCCAAAAGGATATTCTTTTATCCCTAATAAACTAATAAGTGGGATTTCTACAGCTGCAAAAAACATGGAAGAGACAGCGCTCCTTCGCAAACACATCACTAATTCCCAGTCATTTTGCCTGATATTCTCCCCTCCTGCAGCCCAGAAATCCTTCCCAACAAAGCAGAATATTCCCAGTCACAGGTAAGTGAGAAAGCGCTGCAGGAGCAGAAAGCGACCGCAGGAAAAGGACAGCCCTCATCGCAGAATTGTCACCACGTATTCATCTGCATCGAAATGAACCAGAAAGCCAAGGCAAAGAACATATTGAAAGCGAGATTTCTTTTTAAATTTAAATATTTGTTTCCTAAACCGCACAGCTTGCCATGACTCGGGCTGCCCGTACCCCCGGCGCTCCCCGATTTCCATGTGAACTCCCATTTCCATAGGACCAGCGCAGTGCCGTATGGAGGTGACGCATTCAAGCGCCCCTATATTTTACACCATCCTGAAACAGCAACGTTACCCGGCACCATCCCTTATCTCCACTCTAGGAACACTCTTTGCTTTCAGTCACTTCACACAACTGCACTAAAATAGAGTGAACAAGACGTGAGAAAGAGGCAAGGCGCAATTTTCCAACCCGGTTCTAAAAAACTCTTAAATCCTGCAGTTCCAGTAAACAACCAAAACTCCAGCCTTTTAAAGTATCTCCAAAAGAACAGGAAAATACTATCCTATCATTAAAGAACGTCCCAAACTTTTGACCCTCGGCAGCAGTGACAAATGCCCTGGTAAGCAGCATAAAAACGAGTGGCTTATACATACTAATTCGGAGTGGTTTTCTTCGAACAGCAGAAGCATTGTGCCGGCCCAAGAGTCAGACAGAAGTCAGCAAGTTCAAAAAGATTCATAACTAGCTGTAAAACTCACATCCTTTTGCTTCTAAACCCATAAAAGTCAAAAGAAAAGAAGGAAAAGAAAAGGTTGACCGTATATTCTGTGCGCAGCAGAGAAATCGCGTCTGTTGATGCTACCCGGGAACTGGATGACTTTTACAGAACACTGTGTCTTCCCCTGATATCCTGGCTTGAAAAAGCACTTGTCCTAACATCTCCTGATGAAAGAGGGCCATTCAGGAGGGGAAAAAACCAGCTGAGGCTCGTCTAATCATTTCCCTCCTCCAGACTTGTTTGTTTGTTTGCTTCATCTGAAGGCAACGCAGCATCTATCAGCAACCCGCCGCTGTACAAAGTCCATGCTCCCTGGGACAGAACTAGATAAATAGCATCGTATCGACAAACGCCTGCTTGTTTCTTTACAATTAAAACACTGCATGCCTCCGCCGTAATATAGGTATGACAAAGGCATTAGTTGTCAAATTAAAATGCTTCTTCACTTACTGTGCAGCTACCGCGGTTTGATTTTCAGTGACTCACAAGCTACTGAGCTCCCACCGAACAACAAAGTCTTTCAGGTGGTTTGGTGTTTATTTGTTCGTGGCTGGATATGACCAAAGTCGCTGAAGGCTCGTTTCTTACAGACCCCTGACTAAATCCTTCTCTGGGCATAAACCACAACCACGCTCGCATCTCCCAGCACCGCCAGCCTGGTCAGGGGCAGAAGCAGCTTTCTGTCGAGTTTTCCCCCGGAATGCACTACAGAAACCTCCCATTCCACTCCAGGAATCCCAACCAGCACAAGCTACTGTACAGGAAACGTTTCCAGGCTCTCAAATAAATGCAGAGCTCATGGGTTTTGTCACAGCCCTGGGATCCTGGTGCTCCGGTACAGCTGGAAACCAGTCCTAGTTCTACTCCATAACCTCAGCTTACCAAACTAATGGCATTTACCCCCCAAGGGTGGTAAAAACCTACACCTACAAGCATTTGGGAAATGCTGAGGTGACACAGCTACAGCGCTTTGCTGTCCGTAAAGCCGGGGCCCTTCTGCACCTGGAGATGATGCTGTGCAGCCACAGCACCACTGAGCTCAGGCTCCAGCTTCTCCCGCTTCACCGTCCCTTGCTCCATCTGTTGGCTTCGTGCTGCTCAACTTGAAGAGAAAATATCTCTTCCCCTTTGGGAAAGCTCCAGAAGAACGTGGCTGCAACTCCCATCAATTCCATTTCAAGTTGCTTAAGAACACAATAGGCAGCGCCTTTTCATCGTTACAAAATGCCACGCCCCGGGGCCAAAAATAATGGCACCAAACAATCTGTTAAAAATGCTGCGTTTCGGAAAAAGAGACAGAGCTGCTCGGGTTACTGGACAGACAGACAGAGCTGGAAATCAGCTGCCAGGCACAGAAGGGTTTTCCCTGGGCAGTTTGCTTTGCCACTGTGGCTTCGGCTGCCGTGTGTCTCACCGACAAACCTTCTACGCCTCGGGTGTTCGAGTTCTCCATTTTAATGGGAAATCTCACATAAGACATAATCATCTTGCAGGATACAATAAAATACTCTACTAATCTATATTACAGCTACATAACTCATCTCAGAACAAACATCCATACGCAGAAGTCAGTAGGGAGAACAACACTTCCCCAGGAAGACACAGCCAGGCCTGAGGCTGACTCAGCCGTCCACTCCTTGTCTAAGAATTAAAAAATGGCATCTAGGTGAGAGGCAGAGCACAGAAACATCCACGTTTGTGTCTGCCCGGGTGTCCCTGCCGCTCCCAGAACTGCCACAGGATCGCTGGATGCAGGGGATGCCCAAGGATCCCAGTTTATCTCCACACCTTCAGCAACCCTCAGTATTTCTAGAGCCGTAATTAACTCGTTAGCTTTGTGTTTGCTGCTGATCACAATCGAGAAGCCCATTTAATGCAAGTGCTGTTCAAGTCACCCCAAGAATAAACGCAAAACATAAGCTCTGAAGGTCTGATGTTCCTTCAGACACATGGAGAACATCTCAGACACATTCAGGGCACAAACACACAACAGCAGAAAGCTCCCTGCGCTGATGGGGGGCCTGTAACGCCTCCTCAAGGGACAAACATCTCCCCATATTTCAAAGCAGAGCGAGTCGGTCAGGCAGGATGACCCATCGGGCTTCGCTCGTGTGTTTTGAGCAGCACAGCACAAAACGGGAGTCTGAGCGCGGGCTGTTGGGCCATGAGGCGTGGGCACGGAATGCTGCGCGGGGCTGGACACACTGCTGGCCATTCACATCCACATCCAAACAGTCCTCGAGCACAAAGGGGAAAAAGAGAAAAAGCAAAATCAATCACGAAGGCCACAAAAGCTAATTTCCTAACTTAAACAGAGCACTGATGATGTGCCTCCAGCCACCCTGCGCAGTGGGGAGCGATGCATCAGGCTGGGGCACTGGAGCTGCTCAGATAAACTATCCGAGAGAAAGGGTAAGGACAGGGAAGCAAACAAATTAGCAGGATTGTTCCCCATTCCAGAAGACTTGCGCAAAATTAGTGGAACGGCTCCCAAACAGCCAGGAAAGAGAAAATTCTAGGAAACCCTAGTGCTTGGATGGTGAAAAGCCAAATTAAATAAGAGATTGCTTCACAAGGAAAAATAAAACCTTTCTGCTCATCCCATTAATCACAGAGTTCAAAAAGGCACGAGGCTGATCACAGCTACGCGATGTGCTTGGAACCAACGGCCTGAATTGCAGCGAGCGCTTCTGAGATTCCCACTGCAACGTGATGTCGTTTTTGCGATAGCCACAGTCTCAGGAGGCCGGGGCCAGATCCTCTATTTTCCTACAAGCCACTTTTTTGGATGTTACTGTTGCCATGGCTGTTCTATGAGCGCAGGTAGGGAGGAGGACAGACCACAAGCCTGTCCTGGCACTGTGGTCCAAGCCCAAGCAGAGGTGCGATGATGCTGGTCCCCAGGCTTCTGAACAGAGGGCACATCGAAAGCCGAGCCTCCCGCCCGGGCAGGAGCTGATCCCGTTCCCGTTCTCCTCCCCAGCCAAGCTGTCGGCACATCGGCCCATCCTCCTGCATTCCTCCTGTCAACTCATTGTTTCAATCCTCTAAACTATTTTATTAAGTCACCCCACTTCACCCACTCAGCAGCGTCTCCCGGAGACAGGCCAGGGAAACAAGTGGAAACTCCCCAGCAGCGCCATTGGAAAAGAAAAGGCAGGTGAATAATGGTTTTGAGGATTAAGAAAGCAGCTTCCAAGCGGCGTGTGCAAGGGTCAGCCGGGACACAGACAGCAGCGCAGGGAGCACGGCAACCCAAAACACAGCTGAGCTGCTGGGTTTCAGAACGACTCCAAAAAAGGCAGCAGAGACCAGGGAGTGCTTCACACATTGGTAAGGCGTAAGAATAAAATCAAATAAATCTAGATGGATCACGCGGGGTAAAAGGAAAGCGAGAAAAGTTCCAGCTCAACCCTGACGGTCCCTCTAATGTTTGGCTGGAGCTCAGCCGCCCTCCTGGCTCCTCGAGGACGGGCGGCCAGGAGAAAAGCCACCTCAAGACACAGTGTTGGTAAAAACCTCAGCATCATCTTTCTTTTTCCACTCCAAACCCAGACCTGTCAGGGCTGTGACTCTAAACCTTCGAGAGAGGGAAGGTGAGCTCTGCAGAGAAGAGTCCTCCTTGTCTGAGATAAACCTGAACTAAGGGATGCATTTTATGTCCTAATCCATTTGATGCTGGGCTTAGTTTTGGCTCATTTTGCTTCCTGATGTTTTGCGTAGCAGCAGAGCGCTTCTGCGCTGCAGAGGGATGCGTAAATGTTTAGGAAATTTTAAAAAATAATAATAAAAATCAACACTCTCATAATTAAAAGTAAAGCCATGCCTATGAAGGTGCTCTGCCCATTTCATGTTCTCCAAAAACATCTCCAGAGCACTTGTCAGGCAGACCACAGCTCTGGTTGGTATGAGAAAGCCCTGACTCACAGATCTTGGCAGCCGATTATCAAAGATTAAGGTATTTAAAATCAAGAGGCATTTGGAACCAAAATATTTTTCTGACCCAGCTCTAACACCTAAATAAACAGTAATCACATTGGTCTTTCACAGGAAAAAAAACAAACGTTCAGTGCAAAGCCAGTACCTTTGACAACAGGGCCAGTGAGTTGGGGTTTTTTTTGCCAAGCTGCTGAGGTTTCAGCCAAAAAAATGAAAAAATAAAACAAAAAAAAAAAAACAAAAGGAGATTAATATGACATTCTGAAAGGGCCTGATGAGCGCATCCTCAGGCTGGCAGGTCTCCTGGTGTTACCCTGCCCACATCCACGTAAATTCGCGTTGCTCAAGTCAGCACCGGTTTCCTGGAAAGGCCAGATCCTACTCAAGTGTCAAACAAGCGCCTGCTTCCTCGGCTCCGCAGGCTCGGAACGTCCCCACGCAGCCCACCACAAAATGTAAAGCTCTGATTATATCTCCATCGGCTTCCACAGCCGCATCTACGGGCCAACAAGCAGTCGGGGGTCAGGAGCCCGCGGCTGCGCCCCCGTTTCGGAGCGCGCTGGGCAGGATGCAGCGGCCCCGCCAGGATGTGATTCACCATCCTGTTTTGCACAGTTCACCAAGTCAGCAGCTTCTGCCCTGAGATCTCCCAGCAAATAACTGGGAGACAATAAATACCACAGCGAGCAGGGCTCGTCAGGTACGTAATGAGCTGCTGTTCCCACAAATAAACCCTCGAGGCAGCTGCCCCGGCATAGCCCCTGCCCTGTGCACCTTCCCAGTGTCATAAACATGGCCCAGCAAAGCTGCAGGTATGAGCCATGCACTCTGTGCTGTCTCCAGCAAAACATGCTCATAAATCCCTAAAAAAGTTAAAGATCAAGGTGTTAAGAAAGAATTTTTGGTGCATTAAAATAGAATATGCAATAAAGTGTAAAGGTAAAAGCATCCCCACCTGCGGGGCAAACACGTGGCTACACAAGGAGAGCCTGATAGAAATCTGATTTATTACAGTGATTTTAACCAAACAGCCTCCTTATAACGAGTCCTCTGGCCTGGGCCAGCTGGGATGATGCTCTGTAAGGAGTTTGTCCACAGCAATTACTCCTCTTGTTGATCACTGGGCTGCCAAGGGAGTTTTCATCAACCTGAGGCTCTAATTCTTGCCATGAATGCAAAACCAAGTCAAACCAATGCCCAGTGTAACTCCACTACCTTCAAGAGAGAAAATCACTTCATTAAACAGCAACAAAAAGCAGTGACTAAAGGAACTGCAAAGCTGGTTATCAAACCAGTGTGGTAGAGCATGTTCGTTCCCAACCAGGTAATCCTGAAAACCTTTACCTCCCACAGCTGCTCTTGCCAGCTCTTAAAACTGGGTTTAACAGTGTGAAACAAGAACAATTCTTTCCATAATGATCTTCAGGCTTGATCAGTGGCTGGAGACAACTCCCAGGCCCTTCTGGACCAGTTCAACCCCCATCTCCCTGCAGAGGTGCCTGAAAACACTGATCCAGCCCTGTTTCTGACCGCATTCAGATTGCAATTGGAAAGCCAATAATGGCAAAGATTACAGAACGACTGGCTAAACAAACTTACTTGTGTTCGTAATTAAAACCAGCGATTACCTCGCTGTATTTGCCAACCGCATCTGAGAGCCAACACTCACAACACGACTGGCTTTGTAAAACATCTCCCGTGCCTTGGTGCTACAGAGTCACCCAACGGTGAGGGATCAAAGTCATCGGGTTGCACTAAAAAACAGCGGAGGAAAAACTGCACACAGCCCATTCTGCCAGAGCAGTCTGCTTGAAAAGAGCTCAGCCCCGCTCTCAGCCTCCCCTACACTCGATATCATCTTCTCAGAGGCTGTTCTGAACTAAATGAGCACAACACGGCTCTGTGATAAGGCTGAATTGGGCACACTCTGATCTTGTAAAACTTAAGGCTGTGCTTAACTCTAAGCTAATTCATGCTCCCATTGACTTAGCCTAACCGTGCCCGCAGTTTTAGGTGAGATGTCTCAAGGTCCCATGGGTGCACTGCATCCTTAGGGAAAAAAGGGGATCAAGCCACAGCATCCAACAGCTGATGGGCATTCAGGAAGATTTCAGCAGACACAGAGAACACAGAATCACACGTGTGAGCTTCTTCCTGCACCAGTTGCACCGAGCTCGACTGGGCTGAGAGATCCCAGTCTGTGCTCTTTTTCCTCTGCTGTGAGTTTTTACCCACTGGGGAGCAAAGCAGACTCCGCGCTGTCTGCTGGAAACAGCGTGGATGCGAGGCTGCTGCAAAATTCTGGAAAGTGAAAGACTTTAAAACACATTAATGTCTAATAAAATGCAGTTAGTAACAATATCTTTGGAAGAAGAGCCGAACCTAGAACATGTCCCCTCAGTCTATTTTAGGGTAAAAGCTTTTTCATGAAGGAAGAGAAAAAAAAAAAGCAAAGCATTTTGGGATGACAGAAACCATGAGGAAGATCTGCTGCACCAGCCTGTCCTTCTTCTGACCGTTCAGGTGCTGGACCGCTAACCCCTGCACCCAGGGCGCATGTGACAAAGCACAGCTGTCACCTCCGTCTCCAGCACATCTGGACCACGACGTAAAGATTCGCAAACACCATTGTCACAGCCCGTCCTGTGGGTTTTTCAGACCTGAGCTCAGCTGTCGGAGAAGCAGCACAATGAAGTTGAACAATTCTGCCACCCCATGGGCACTGGGTAAAGTCTCTGAGAACAGATCCGGAGCAGCTGCTGGCAGGATGGGACAGAATGGGGACAGGACGGGGACAGGATCTACACACCTCCCTGCCAGAGGAGCTGCATTTATCATCTACACTCTGTCCACACTCAGGCCACATGTTTTCTTCAGTGCCTGGCAGTGTTTCCCCAGGTACAGCCAAGGCTCTGCCCAAGAGCGATCCTGTTCCCAAGGTCTATCTAGTGACTTAATTACCAGATTCTTATCCTGAAATTTGTGTACGGAAGAGCAGCCCCAAGAGACTGAAGGACAGAGGAAGCTCTTAGGACTGCAGTAGCCAAAGTCACTGCTGCAGCTTTTTTCAACGGCCAGTAGAAAAGTCTCAGTCTTTAAGCCCAGTCTCACCACGTCCACCCCCATGATTGCTCTGGTCAGTGATGGATGCACACGCCTGGATTGCAAAAGCCCAGATGGACCAAAGAGGCCACAAAATCAACAATTCATCTGTACACTGTCACTGAGTTCATTTGTAACGAAGAAGGCTAAAGCTGTATTTCCTCCTTCAGCACAAGAGCCACATACACAAAAGAAGAGGTCATCATACTGCTTGGTTAAGTGTTACTCTTTAATACAACATGGGAAAAGGCCTAAGAATTAAGGATGTGCTGCTATTCATGACTTCAGTGGGCTCCTGCTAGGCCCTGAATTGCACAATAAGCCCACAACCAAGCTGGGAGCAGAACCAGGAATCCCGAACTTCCCTTTAACTGACACAAAATGCATTCTGCAGAAAACAAGCTAAAGAATGACACTACAGACTGCCACTGAACGCCCATCCACACAGCAACCAAACACACGCTTGTGACCCCCGTGGACACCAGCAGGACAGTGAGCAGAGGCAGCTTCCCAGACAGCTGCAGCCACAACAAATCCTCCGGGACACAGACACGGCAAAGCCTGACACTTACTCTGTAAAGGAGCCACTTTGCTTTTCTGCTCTCTGACTTCACTTGCAGAGTAAAGATGGTTGGTGCCCTAATGTCTACTTGCTGCTTGCAAAACCACAAGGTTAACCAGGCTTCAAATCAACTCCACTTTGTCCTAGACTCATGACAGTGTCTCTCTTTTACGGCTCTGCAATAGTAGGTCTCAAAGCATAAAATGGGATGGAAACAAAATCGAACTCCAAGCAGGAACATGATTGACTTTGCTTTTACCTGAAACAAAGATAATTGAAGTAGAAAGTCTTAACAAGGAGACCCAGCCTGCTGGACCACTGTTGTGTTTTTACATTTTATCTCTCAGTTTACAGTTAGAGGCCAAGAACTGTCTGCAGCAGCTGGGTTTAGAGTGAACAATCCACATAATCACCCAGAGCCCCGTTAGGCCAGGGTCCCACCAAACGGGCTTTATCATCACTACTCCTGATCTCTGCATAATGTCAGCGAGAGAAGCCTCTCCCTCCTCCAGCAGGACATCTCAGCCCTTTCCTCCCCCTCGCATGAAGAAAGTGGCTCCACACAACCCCAATATCAAAGGAATCAAATTTCCTGCTGGTTAACAGCCAGGAACAGGTAGAACTCTCTCGTGTCCACCCCAGGTGCATCCCCCCCTTCCCGACCCACAGCCCCAACCCCAGAGCGCAGCAGCAGCAATACAGATGCTGCAGTAACAGTTAAGTGCTGTGGTCAGAGCTGATGAGCAATTTTCCAGTTTCTTCCTATCAGGAAAAGAAAAAAAAGAAACCAAAACCCACAAACCCTCTTTTATGCTTTCAGTTCATTAAACACTCCTTTCAAAACTAAACTGATAAGGGGGAGAGCATCCCCGGTGTTCAGCTGTGTGCAGACCATGCCAGCCCCTCCAGGTAAAGGTACATGCTCGAGGCTGGAGTCCTGTGCAGGATCAGGACTCAGATACACGGCAAACAACTCACAACGATGTTTAGAGCCAAGTAACTCTGCTTACCTCACATTTAATTTACGCTCTTCATCACTGCCAACCTCCAGCTGAGGGGAGAAAAGAAGGATACAGAGAAAGTTACACACTGGTTGTTTCCATACTACAACTTAAAAAAAATCCCCATGCTTTTTAAAACCACGCTTGCAATAACAAGTTTTGGGCAGGTATTTCGTGGGGGTTTTCTTTCCAGTGCTGGGGATAAATGAGACTCCCTGGACATATATGCCACCAGCACCCGGTGCCGGATGACAAAGGGGCTCACGGGGATTTTAAAGCTATTAGGTCCTAATCCTGCAAGCTGGTCCTAGAGCACAGATGGGTTTGAAGATCGCCAACCGCGACGTCACCGCAGGCACAGACACATCGCTCCCCCTGAGCACACACGTGAGAGCAGAACCTGTCCCGGGCAAAGGCTGGTGACGAAGAGCTGGGCACAAATTAACGCTGCCACCTGGCCACCTCCACCTGGGTGCTGGCAGAAGATGTGTCCCCAGGCTAGGATGATGCTCACCTGGTTGCCCAGCCATCAACAAGTCGTGCATCTGCTGCCCTCTTGATAAACACACCGCTTGGATGGCAGGCATGTATTACAACTTTTTCACTGGGCACTGGTGGAAAGTCCCCCTGGCAGCAAATCTGGCTGCTCAGGTGACATTACTGGCCCTTACACTTTATTTAATCAAAACAGAAGTGTGCCAGCTGACTTGAGCCCACATTCAGAGAGAAACACTTCCACACAGCTGTGCTTTCCAGCCACCCCTTTCAAGATCCCTGTTAGCTTTAGGACAGAATTACACATTAAAGAAAAACAGGGCTGGGGTTAATTGCATCCAGAGCTGACTACAAAAAAAAAGCTCAAAGATAATTCTCCTCCTCAGGTCCTGTGTAAGTAGGCAGAAAAGGGCCAGGAGCATCCCCTCGGAGGGCAAGGGTTCACTGGTGAGATGGCTCGGTTCCAAGAAGCGAAGCAGGGATCTTACAGACTGTCCTGCAACAGGAAAACCATCAACCCTGCAACTCACTAGAGCCTGATGAAGCTGGAGGGACGCAAGCCTTTAAGAAATCATGCTCCACCAGTGCTAACACCCAGGGACCACCTGTTATTTACTACAACATCGCCTAAAAGCCACATCAAATAAGGGCCATTGGAATGGATACTCGTTTCCAGGTGGTTTTGTAGAAGTAAAAAAATAAGCAAGTAGTTTCACGTAAAACATTCAAGCTTGAAGTTTTGTGTGTGTATGTAGGACCTGGGCTGTTCCCCACCCCTCCAAGCTCAGACTGAGGAGGCCAGAGCTCCCAGGAGCTGCTCTGCTCACAACCTGCAGGAACAGAGGTAATGCCAGGAAAAAACCTCAAATGCAACCGCACCGGCCGGATGTCAGAAATGTGGCCATTTGGAAGAAAAGCGATACACTGAGACCATCCAAAATGACTGCAGCTGATGGCGAGAAACATACCATCGCTATTTTTAGTCTGTTTACAGTGTGCAGCAGTGCAGAGCCGGCCTGGCTGGGGCAGCAGGCAGAGCCCTGGGAACACCCCCAGCCCCAGTGCCCCCCGCCAGCAGATCCCCCAGCTCTGGGAAGGGCTGGCAGGTTTTTGGCCTTTGTAAGGTCACCCTCCTGTTTGTTTGGGTCTGTCACGTAGCAACAAAAGGGAGAAAAACCTCACTTTTTTAAACAAATGTGACTGTGAAGTCATGAACGTCATCAGCTGCGGCTCAGCAGCAGAGCTGGCCCCTGAAGCTGCTCCAGCCTCATCTTCTGCAGAAGGTGACTTGCTTTCAAAGTCAATTCTCCCTGTATTTTCTATTAAAAAGCTGCAGCAAAAGCAAAACAAGGCACTTTCTGACCTGTTTTGCTCAGAGCGTCCCTCCGAGCTGGCAGGGTTTGTGATGCTCCACACAGGTGAGGTCATGGACCCCCCCCATGGCATGGACACCGGGGCCAGACCCCCACCAGCAGCACACTCACAATTAGCAAGGATGTTTTGTCATCATTTTCCATTTTAAAAAGTATTCTACTAATCCCTCACATTAGGCTAAAAGCCCTGAAGAGCCCTGATTTTCCTTGCGAGAAAGATTATAAAAGATCAGGGATCACGTTAGCACTTTTCAATGGGATTTTTCTTTGAAATTAACTTTGCAAAAATCAATACACTGCATTTGGAAAAGGACAATGTACAGTTTTATGGTATTTCATGTCAGAAGTGACCATTCAAACAGAAGGGGAGCTGAGATCTTCCTCTGGAAGCCACCAAAATATACCTGAGCCACAGATGCTGGTGGCAGAAGGGGACAACACCAGGCAGCAAGTTTGAGGCAGCATTTTGGAGAGGGAAAGGGAGAATTGTATGGTTACCCCATTGAAAACAATAGCAACTGACACAGAGCTCCTCCACAATGCAATGTCTAACAGAGGTACATGTAACAAAGGGAGCGCCACCCTGCCTTGAGTCCTCTCCCACCTGCATCAGCTAAACCCAGTCTAATTCCACCGCCTGCAAAAGAGCTACAGCTCCTTTACATCTGTGTAGATCAGGCGGCCACTCGGTCTCATTTAAGACTCTGTTTAAACAAGACCTCAACAAAAATCCTGCTGGAAAATCCTCGGAGAAGCACAAGTCCCGTCTCCAAGTTCTTGAATGAACACAGGGTGTTCCTGCAGCCTCAGGAGCCCAAACCACTCAACTTGAACGGAGGGCAGAACAGCTGGAGCAGGAAGGGATGAGCCGGGTCTCCAGCCAGGGCCGTGCAAAGGGAACCCCACAGCCCCTCCGGAGAGGAAGAACCTGCAAGCCCTGCAGCACTGACACCCTCCTGCCTGCCCCCCCGGACCAGCTCACCAGGGGACTCACAGGGACCTGACAGGTGACAAATAGGATTGTTTACCTGGTGGGAAAAAGCAAAGCCGAAGGCAGCAAGCACCAAAAGAACGAGGTGGGGGTGGAAGAGGGATGCACAGGGAGGATATGCAGGCCCGTCTTTGAGGGTCTCAAAAGAGGTTAGGAGGAGAAAAGGCATGCACGGGGAAGAAGAAAAGCAATTGGAGGGTGCAGCTGTGTTTGGATAGTGCGTGGGAGCTGTGGTGAGGGAAAACGGAAGCTGGGCAGAGGCAGAGAGAAGGCGTTTCTGGGGTACCAGGGTGAAGGGGGCAGGCAGCAGGGCTGGGACACGCAGGGTGCCTGTTCCTGCAGAGCTGGGACACATGGAGCAGAGCGCTACGGGGACAGCGGGTTAAGTGGTGGGTACGTGGCCTCGGAGCAACAGAGCTGTGAAGGAGGAGAGGGTAACAGCATGGTGTGGGCTGTGCTGTGGCAAGGAGTGACAGCAGACAGCATGACACAGGGACATTGCGACATGGGGACATCACACAGGTACAGGGTGGAGGGGGCCAGAAGCTGCTCTGGCAGCAGGGAACTGACTGCAGCTGCCTCGGGGAGCCCCCCAAGGTGGTTCCACTGCAGCTCAGGGACAGAGGGATCACACAAGGGGTGACACTGAGCATCCCCCGGGCAGGAGGTGGCGGCTACGGGGGGACAAGGGACAAGCACAGCTGCTCCACCGACAGGCCCAGCCCACTGCCCGGGACCCACCATGCGGAGAAGGGCACAGCCCCGCGGCTCAGCCAACCCAGGCTGATGCTGCGGGAGGGCTCGAGTGGGGCGACAGCGGTGGGGGACAGGGAGCTGGTTGGGGCCGAGGAGGGGACGGCCAGCGGGTACAGGGCGGTACGGTCCCGGGCCTGATTCGGCCCGGCAGCCACACGGGGCTGAGCAGCACCAAGGGGGCGGCGAGGGGAAGAGGCTGCGGTGGCCGGGAGGGCTGGGCTGGGGCCGGGAGGGGCTGTGGGGGGCCGTGGCCGAGGACCGTGAAGCTCCGCGGGCCGCTGCGCGGGCCCAGCCGAGGCGCTGAGGGGCCGCGTCCCGTCCCGCCCCGCTCCTCGTCCCCGCTCTGCCCGCGGCCCGGCCCGGCTCACCTCGCTGGTGCTGGCCGAGGAGGCGGCGCTGGGGGTCGGCGAGCGCTGCAGCGTGACCAGCGCCATGGCGTCGGCCCGGCCCGGCTACAGCCGCGGCTGCGGGGCGCCGGCCGCCTCCACCGCCCCGGCGGCTGCGCAGCCCGCCCGGCCGCGGGGAGGAGCAGGGTGGGCTGGGGCGGAGCGGGGAGGAGTGAGGCGAGTGAGGCGGCTGAGGCGGCTGCGGCGGCGGCCCCGGGGCGGGACGGGGCGGAGCTTCCCCAGGGGCTCGCCCGCTGCGCTGGGCGAGGCGCGCACGGCCCGGCCCACCGGAGCGGCGGCCCCGTCGCCCCAAAAAGTGTCGGTGGGGTCTGAGCTTCCTCCCGAAAGCACCTGAGGGGTTTCAGGGTGTGGCAGCCGGGAGCATCCTTCAAACCGGACCGAAGAAAGTGCGAGGGGTCAGCGGTGCCAAATGCGAGAGGCAGACGAGTAATGGGGTAATTAGTGTAAGAGGCTTTGCTGATTGCATGGAAAGCCCTTAATAATTGGGGCCAGTGGGTAACAGCCTTTCCCCCTCTGTCCCTGCCACGCTGCAAAGGGGGCCGAGCAAGAGGGGGCTGGATGCCCAGGGTCGAACAACATCTCCGGGCAGCATCCCTGGGAGGATGCGGCCATGGGGCAGCACGTGCGGCGGATGAGCCTCCAGCTTCACGGCACCAGGAGCGGGGTCCCAAGCTGTGGAGCTGCCTGGATGGGGCCGTTCTGTCGCTGGTGCTTCTGCTCCTGCCCAGCAGTGGGAAGCAGGACTGCAGCGCCTGCAACAACACTGGGGCTTGAAACATGTGCTCCGCTGCTAAAAGCATCGAAGGTACCGAGTGCTTAAGCCCTGTGAGTCTGCAGCCTTGGCCTTCCCATGCCATCCACCTTGACTTCTCAGGGTAAAGCATCTGCTGCAGCCGGCATACGCCTGCCGGTGCCTTTCCTCTGCCTTCTGTGGGACCAAATTCCTGGCACCTGTGGTGGGTTGTGCAGCAGGGCTGAAACCCTGAGCCTGGAACTTCAGAGACCTGTCTGCAACCTGGCTGTTCAGAAGATTAGTTCCTGTTTATTTTATCTTCCTTACACTTCTTATAAAAGCTTTAAGCGCAATAAAATCCCTGAGTGTAGCAACTCTGCCCAAGCGTGGTCTGTGCTTCCAGGGCTGCCTCTGCTGCTGGTAATGGTATTTGCACCAACAGATACCTGGCTTTTCAGCCCAGAACCCAAAAGTGGGGGTTTTGTGAAGGGCGGGGAGCTTAGAAGCAACAAATGAAGCCATCTGAGCAGGAAACAGGGTGGCACAGCTACTGGGGCCTGTCAGGAGGGAGGCAATGCCATTTCTCTCCAACCACACAAAAATCAGCACCAAAGTATCCAATTTTCCCAGATCTCACAGGAATCTGGTGGCTGGGGAGTCCCATCCCTGTGTCCCCACCAGCCAGGGCCCAACGGGGGCAGCCAGCAGTCACCATGGTGACAAGTGTCAGCGATGGCATTTTGCCTTGGCCTGTGGTGACCCTGTTTTCCTTTCAGAGCAGTGACTCCAGAGCCGCTGCAAGTGGGACACGGGGTGCGGTGCGGGGGACTCCACCTCCCCGGGGCCGCAGCGCAGACTTTGGCCCTGTTGCGCGGGGACAGGCTGTGACCCTCAGCCCCTGTGCTGCGGGTGGTTTGCTGGGCTGGAAACGAGCTGTCCGTGAAGGTGGCTCTGCTGAAGTCTCTGAAAGCTGCAGCACTGCCCCGGGGACCACACACTCTGCAGGTAAGCTGCTGAAAAATATGTATTACTGTTACAGCAAGGCAGGTGTCTGGCTGGCTGGTGCTGCAGGGCAGCCTGGGGTGCGTCACCATGGCTGCAGGTGGAGGGGCAGCCCCGGTTCCTGCAGCCGTGGGTTGTAAAAGCGCAGCAGATGGGCAGCAGCGCGGCTCTCGGCTGCTGTCGGTGCTTCGCCGTCCCGATGACTCATCCCTCCATCCCGGCAAATGTCAGTCCCGCTGCGGGCTGCCTTTCACAGCAAGAGGTGCTGCACTTCGCCTTATTTAAATTAAACTACAGGTTAGAATTTACTCAGGAGCGGGTCTGGCGTGCTGCTGGCATCCCTCTCCCTACCCATGCGCCAGCAGCTGAGCACCCAGGGCCATGCCCCAGGCTGAGGTGACCCGCACCGCTGTACCCCAGCCCTTCCTCGCCCTGCTCCTTGGCTGCTCCCTGCCCAGACAGTGACCACAGGGCTTTTTCCAGGCAGGACAGCAGGCTGTCCAGAGCGGGTGTGGAGTCTCCTTCCCTGGAGACATTCAAACCCATCTGGATGTGACCCTGTGCGATCTGCTCTGGTGACTCTTGGACTGTGGGATCTCCAGAGGTCCCTTCAACCGCAACCAGGCTGGGATTCTATGAAAGCTCCATAAAGAGGAAAGAGACAGGGGAGCGAGGGGCCTGGCTGATGGGAGGAAGAGGAGGATGGTGATGGAGGCACCCAGGAACCACAGCTCTTTCTGCCAGGCAGGGGAGCGCGGCCGTGGGCAGCTGAGCCGCAGCTTTATTGTGGTTACAAAATGCCCAAGGGCAGAAACAGGGATGCCGCTGTGAGCAATGGGGATCGTTCACCTGCCCCACAGCCAACTACGCCTCGCTCATCCAGGAATTCAGCGCCATGCGTGTGGCCGTCATTGGGGCCGGGGTGATGGGCCTCTCCACCGCCCTGTGCATCCACGAGCAGTTCCATGGCCTGCTGCCCGCCCTGCACGTGGAGATCTACGCGGATCGCTACACACCCCACACCACCAGCGACGGGGCAGCCGGCTTGTGGCAGCCCTACCTGAGCGACCATGGTGACCTGCAGGAGACGTGAGTGAGGAGGAGGAGGAGGATGGTGCTGTGTCCCCCTGGGGCTGAGCTGCCCGGGCACAGCTCCGTGGGGCTGGCAGAGCCACCGCGCTCCTGTTTTCATTGCAGGGTCTGGAACAAAGAGACGTTCGATTACCTCCTCGGACACCTGGGTTCGCCGGCAGCAACAGAAATGGGACTTTTCCTCCTTTCTGGCTACAACCTGTTCACACAGCCGGTGCCGGTGAGGAACAAGTGGCAGCCAGGGCTGGGAAGGGCTCCAGCTCGCGGGCTGCCCGGGGGCGGGAGGGCTGTGCTCCTTCCCAGACGATGCCATGAATGCTTCCAAATCCTTCCAAGTTTGTCTTGTGACAGTGTGCCCGGGACACGGTGTTTTCTGTGCCCCCAATGTCACTACAAAACAAGGGCTGAGCCCTGGCAGAGCCTCTCCGGCCATGGTGTGCTGCAGCTGGGCTTATCTTTAAGATCTTCTAAGTCTTTTCCTACCCAAATGATGCTATACCTGCCCACACACCTTTGGGGTGGGCTGTGTCCCCCTCCTGAGCTTCTGTCCCATGCTGGTACAGTGATATGAGCTCAGACCTTTTTCCCTGCTGCAGGACCCACCTTGGAAGAGCATTGTCCTGGGATTCAGGAACTTGACACCAAAAGAGCTGGAACTCTTCCCTGGTTACAGGTATATTTTGGTGTTTTGCGGAGGGTCACTGATGTGCTTTCCCCCAGGTAGGACAGGTCTGGCCGGATGGTCCCAGGCACCTCCTTGTCGAGCGGTGGCGAGGATGACCAACTGTGGGCGCAGAGGTGGCCTTGCTTGCCTCAAAGAGATGTAGGAGACACCTCAAACAAGCCAAAACCCCAGCAGCCTAGCGTGGAAACCATCCCAGCTCCTCTCTTACTTCACCAGATACTGTCAAACTGGGGGGAATGGAACCAGTAGAAAGTGTTTTATGCTGTAAACAGGGAAAAAAAAAGAATCCTGCACTTGTTGTGCAAGGGGGAATTGGGATCCCAGAGCTGCAGCGGCTGTCAGGAGCACCGGGGAGGAGGCGGCTGGTTCTGCAGGGCTGCTGCGGGTCCTTACGGCTCCTTATTCTGCTTTCAGCTACGGCTGGTTCAACACGGCGATGGTGCTGGAGGGCAGGCGGTACCTGCCGTGGCTGAGCAACCGGTGAGTGCGGAGCCACCGGGGCTGTGCCGGTGCCGATTGCTCTGGCTGGCGGGACATGAAGGGCGGGTGTGGATGAGCTAAAGGCTGGAGATCATTAGAGCCCACTGAGAAAACCATGGCTGTTTATTGCAAGGAGCAACAAGCTGTACCTACTCTGGGTATCAATTACAGGTGATAATTTGAATGGTACATTTGTTTTTAATTTACTGATAACAAAAGAACTTGTTCTTCCCAGGCTAACACAGAGAGGAGTGAAGTTTTTCCATAAGAAGGTGGAATCTTTCCAGGAGGTGAGTGGCGATGTGGAGTGGGGGCAGAGCAGGCACAGCCCCGTCCTGGTGGGGAGAAGAAACATCCAGCAAGAGCGTGGGTGTCCCTTGGCACAGCCAGGACAGGGCCAGCAGCAAGAGTACGACAGACAAATTCTACTGGGAAATATAAAGGCTGTTGGGCATCACGAGATGGCCGAGAGGGGATGGGGCAGCGCATTTTGCCAGTGCTGAGCAAACATGCAGCCAAGCATCAGCAGTGCGGCTTTCCCTTAAATTGCAAATATTCTCCTTGCTGCAGACGTGGGGTCTCAGCAGGAGCTGTGCTGTGGGGCCTGTGCCCCAGATCCAGCCCTCCTGGTTTATTCATCACCAGATGGTTGGAGTGGGGACTTGGCTCGGCTTTGATGCAGGAGTCTCGTGCCCCCGCGGGCAGCATCACTGCCGGTGCTGCTCAGCGCGTTGTCTCCGTCTCTTCTTAGCTGTTTGCTCAGGGTGTGGATGTTGTGATCAACTGCACGGGGGTGCGTGCGGGGGAGCTGCAGCCCGACCCGGAGCTCCAGCCCGGCCGTGGACAGGTCATAAAGGTGAGGGGGTGCAAGGCTCGTGTGTTCCCTCCTTGTTCCAGTGTACCTGTGCCCTCTGGGGCAAATCGTGGGTTTGTGGGCTGGACCCACACTGGGATCAGGTCCTGGTTCCCAGCAAGTGTTGGCCACATAAAACCCTCCTGTGCACGGAGGCCAGAGCAGAAAACCTGGATCCAGTTCCTGGTCCAGCTGTGGGGATGCCCTGAGTCTCCAGCCTGTTTATTTCATCAAATGAAGGTGGGGGAAGGCCAGAGACATAATGCTGATAATAAAAAGACATAAAGTCCTTGGAAGAAGAGGATGTCCATGGAGCTGGTGCAGAAGGGAGGACGCCCCGCGCAGACCCCGTCGCCGTCGAGCTGCCCACGTCCCCCCCACCACCTCCCAAGCCATGGACCCGGCTCTCCAGCTGTCCCTGACCCTCTGCCCTTGGTCTCCCAGGTCCTGGCCCCGTGGGTGAAGCATTTCATCATCACTCACGACATCGAATCTGGGATCTACAACTCACCATACGTCATACCGGGGTAGGTGACAGCAGCACGGGGCTCCAATGTCATCAGTCCTGTCCTTTTCCAAGAAATAATCGCACCAAAGCAAAATGCCAATCCTGGCCAGGTCCTCCAAAGAGGCAAACACTGACAGTGGTGCAGATACTTTGGGGGAGATCCTTTGTTTTCACCTTTATAATTGGTTCTTTTGTCCATGGTGTTGACAAAACTCCTGTACAGCAGCTCATCGTGGGGAAAGGCTCTTCTGGTCCATTAAAACCAGTGGCAGGAATCCTTTTTACTTCATTAAAAGCCTACCCTGAAAGCTCAGCCTTCCCACGCCGTTACCCTGAGCAGTGCTGCGGCTGCTGGTGACGCATCTCCTGAGGACATCCCACCCAGTTCAGCACCCACGCAGGGTCCACGTCACCTCCCTGAAGCAACCCAGGAGGAATCTCAGGGGAAAACCTTATTTCTGTGTCCCCGTAGGGGTGAGAAGGGCTGAGCTGAGATCCTGGCCCCAAAAGGACCGTCCCCCGAGCTCAGTGAGTGGCAGTGCCTGTGCAGAGCCCGGCTTCCAGCTCCTACCTTGTCCGTTCCATCTGCTTCCCACCAGCAGCTTTCTTGTGTGTACCCAGGGAGATAAACTGCAGGATAAATAAATACGTCTGCTGTTCATCCCGCCTCTGTTTCCTGCCGAGAGCATCCGTCTACCCCGCTTTGGCAATGGAAAGGGGGTTTTAAGCTGTAACTCGAATGCTGCGTTCCTGGCACTTCCTATTTGCGAATATTTCAGGATTAGGCAATAAGCCATTGTGTAAATAGGAACTTTGGATGCTCACAGCCCCCAGGCAAAGTATTCCAAGCAATTTCTGATCACGGTCCCACGTGAATTCCTCTCCTTGTGTTTATTTGAGCTGGAGCTGTGGGGATGCAGCTGGGTCCAGCAGAGCACATCTCTGCCACACCAGAGAGCTCGGCCCCAGGGGCTCCCCTCTTGTCTTTGTGCTGCCCGGGGCTCACACAAGGTTTTCAAAGGTCACAGCAGGTACAGATGTCCCCAGCTCCCCCAGCCTTACCCCGTCTCTTCTCTATTAACCCGCAGAGTTTTGGAGCGGTGGCAGCAGCAATAAGTCCCATTGTGCTCTGCTGCAGACATCCCATCCCTTCCAGCACTTCCCCAGCCAGGCAGGAGCAGAGCTGTCTGACAGAAGAATAGATTAACTGTTTGTTTTGCCCAGGGAAAGGCGTTTTGGGTGCTGATGGTATTTAATGAATGACTCGCTCGTGAGCAGGCACTGCTCTCTTGCTTGGCATGAGAGTTTTTCCAGCAGCAGTACATTGCAGGCTCAGGGTGTAAGAGAATCCATAAATCACAGACACGCAGAGTCCCTCCGCATGATGGCCCAGCAAGGGACAGCTGGGGACACTCACCGCCACTTATCCCCTTTGGCTTTTGGTGCAGGAGTGAGTTGACGGTCTTGGGTGGGATCTACCAGCATGGGAACTGGAATGAAGAAAACAGTGCCCAGGACCACAAAACCATCTGGGAGAGCTGCTGCCGGCTGCTCCCCGCACTGCAGGTGGGTGACCTGACCCCGGGAGGGGGGCATAGGGAGGCCACAGGGATGGGCACCGAGGACAAACTGCAAAATTGGAAACTTTACATGAGTGATGGCCATATATTGAGTATTGCATCCAGCTCCGGGGTCCTCAGCACAGGACAGACATCAACCTGTTGGAGAGGGGCCAGAGGAGCCTTTCCAAACTTAAAAGGGGCCGATAAGAAAGATGGGGACAGACTTTTCAGCAAGGCCTTTTGTGATATGACAAGGGGTGATGGTTTTAAACTAAAGGAGGGAGATTCAGGCTGGACATGAGGAAGAAATTGTTGCCCCTGAGGGTGGTGAGAGCCTGGCCCAGGTTGCCCAGAGAGGTGGTGGATGAACCATCCCTGGAGACATCCCAGGCCAGGCTGGACGGGGCTCTGAGCAACCTGAGCTGGTGAAGATGTCCCTGCTCATGGCAGGGGTGGCACTGGGGGAGCTGGGAAGGTCCTTTTGGTGATCCCAAATGGTTCTGTCCAGTTGCCTCTTGTAGCATCGCAGGAGCCAGTGCAGCAGCCTCTGTCCCTGCTCATTGCAAGAGCCCCCAGCTTATGGATTACTTAGTGCCATGAGTTTTGGTGCTGTAATTTGGAGATATGCGGTGCAGGTGTTGACGGGCTTTTGCTTTCAGAAAGCAAAGATCGTGGAGGAGTGGAGCGGCTTGAGACCAGCGCGTCCCCGGGTTCGCTTGGAGCGGGAGACCCTCCGTCACGGGCACGGCCAGGCAGAGGTACCGCGCTCGGCCCCCGAGGGCCATTAACCCCCATGTTAATTGCGCATCGGTCACTGTGACCTGGGCAGCACAGCACCAACATCCAGCAATGCTGGTGCTCTTCAGCCCCACGCCGGTCATTGCACCGGGTCCCCTCTGTGAATCTGAGATGTTTCAGCGCAGTGCCAGAGATGAGCATCAAAGATAATAAGTTTTGATGGATTCTTATAGGGAGAGTGGGCAGGGAATGCTCCTGCCGAAGGAAAACCTGCAGCTGGAGCTTAATCCTTAATAGAGGCCAAAAAAACTCAAATGGGAGAAAAACTTTGGCTCTGCACGGGCTCTGCTGCTGCCAGAACCACATGAGGCACATGTAAACCATGTTTCGGTGTCAGCGTTTAAGGAGAGTGGTTTTCTGCTGGAAGCCTATAATTTTACAGCCCTTGTGCATGCAAACGTCGTGTCTCCGTTTAATAAAACCCAATAAACAGCTTTTGATAAAACGCTTGGGGCCTCCAGCACTGACACCAGGTTGTTAGTGCAACAGATTGGATTTCTTGAGATTTCTTCCAGTTCAAAACACAGCAGCAGCACAAAATGAAACACGGCGAAGCCGCGGAGAGATGCTGGTGGGGCTGTAAGTGCCGTGGGGCTCTGCAGAATTCCTCTGTGTAGGTAAAGCTGGGTGTCTGGTGTAAAACTTCCCCAGCGCAGTGGCTCTTTAAGTTGCCTTGCACTGCTAGATATCTTTTAAGAGAAAGAGGAGCAGGGCCAGCACAGTTAAAGCGTGCTGCCTGTTCTTGGACCTCAGCTTTTGGTGTCGGACCACGTCCCTCATCAGTGCTGTCACCTGAATGCTCGGCAGCAGAGCTGCAGAGGGAATCCTCAGTTTGATTGTGTGCATATGTCTCTGTACAGCTTGAAAGAAGAGATTAAAGCTCCAAAGGAGATGATGACTGCAACGTGTAATTAAATGTAATGAAAATATACTCAATTTTTAGCTGGAGAGTCTTGGAAAGAAAATGGGTGTATTTAGGCAAAGTCCAGAGCACAGTCCAAAGCGATGCTGTATTTGAATTAATTTTTGGCTTGCTCTGTTCTGTTATCAGCGCTGTCTCTGCGCTGCCTTGGCACAGAGAGGTGTAGCTATTGATCCCAGTGCTGAGTCAGGGCTCCCGCTGAAGTGATTTAACAAACCCAAGGGGGATGTAATGTGTTGTGCTCTGAGGAACACGGCCGCTGTGTTTTGGGGTGGCTGGGGGGGCAGAGGATGAACCTCAGAGAGTTTCTGCTGCACCTCCAGTGGCTTTTGGAGGGAGAGACAGAGCAGCAGGTCACTGAGCTGAGCTCCCCAATCATGGCTCAACATGGAGACACTGAGGAAGTCCCCAGCCGCTGTTGTGGCTCCTCAGTGCCTGGAGGGCTCCGCTGCAGCTTTCCCGGCACCAACCCCTTCCCTTCTCCCCCAGGTGATACACAACTACGGCCACGGCGGGTTCGGGATCACCATCCACTGGGGCTGTGCCATGGCAGCAGCCCGGCTCTTCGGCAGCATCCTGCAGGAGCAGCGCCTGGCCCAGCCCCGCTTGTGAGGCGCCCGCTGCCCCGGGATCCTCGTGACAGCAACAGCTCGGAAATCACAGCAGGAAGATGCGAATAACACAGCGACACACGTGGGTCATTCAACCCTCCCGCCAGCTCCAACACCCGTGCGTAGCATCTCATTTTCAGGCCACTGCCAGTTCTGTCACTGCCGTTTGCCAGACACCCGATTTCCCTCCACCTCCCCAAAGGAAGTGCTTTAAAAAACAGACTAATTATCTCTGACCAAGCACACTTCTGTCCTGGGGATCAGTCTGCAAAGGGCAGGCAGGGTTCATCTGCAATCTCGACAGTCCTGCACGATGGGGCAGGATCTGAAACGGAGCTGGTGCCACCTGAGGACTTCACTGGCTGCTCTGGCACCCAGTGTGTAATTAGATTTGCAAGCTTCCCCCCAGGAGGCAAAAGCTCCTTAGTAGGAAGAAGCTCTGAAGCTCCCAGGGCAGTAACAACAGCTCCAGAAGCACGTGCTGCAGTTACAATGGCTTTTCTTACGTTCATGCCAGGACAGAGCGCGGGTCTGCAGCACCTGGTTAGTGTATCTGGCACTAGACAGCAGCCGTTGCCTAAAATGGGCTTCCCAAATGATGTTTTTAGCAACAAAAGCAACATGTTCCAGCCCTGTGTACTTGCCAGACTCTATATATAGCAGAGAACACATGTAAAATAGCTGTTCTTGTCCCTAAAACTCCCACGGGCCCTCCAGTTTCTCATTTCCGTGCGACAGGGCTGGAGCGGCGGCTCTGAGAGGAGCTGCCTCAGGGTGGCTGTGCCCCCCGAAGGACCTGGGGACAGCTCCCGGTGGCTGTGACATCTCAGGGGTGTTCAGTGCCGCTGCTGGGGACCCAACACAGTGTTCTGAAGATACAGTTTGGCTGATTTTTTCCATGCCAGGTAAATAATAATAATTAAATAAAAAAAAATCACAGACAAGGTAGTGAATGATCAAGAAGCATTAACCTCAAATGCAAAGGCTGGTTTTGTCCCAAGCCCAGCACACAGTGCCTGGCTCGCTCTCCTCGCAGATAAACCAACTGTTTCTTACTCACCTGTGATGCAGCTTCTCTCTCTGTCCAACTCCATGCACCAGAAACAGCTCCCCGGCCTGGTTTGGGATGCACCAGGCAGCTGCATCTGGTGCACGAGATGCTGTGGTGCCGCTGCTCCCTGTTCCCTCCCTAGCACCTGAACTTAAACCAGCCCCATTAAAGCACACGTTCCCTGGGCTCAGCCTGGCACCAGCGCTGTTCCCTGTCCAAGGACCCGTCTCCTTTCATCCTGCTCCAGTTCCACCATGGAAAAGGGAAACTCTGATGAGCTGTGCTGAGCGCATCTGCTAATTGTTTGCCCTTTTACAAAAGCAGCAATGGCGACTCTCACCATAAGGGCTGGAATTTCTCAGCAGCTGCTGCCCTGTCCCGTCCTCCCCCACTTCTGTAAAGATGCGGGGGGTTGTGTTTGCCTCTGCGGTGACACCTGCAGCACTGGCAAAGGGACATCGCGTGGGAATTCTCATCTCTATAGCACTTGAGTCCAAGGCAACAACCTGCAGTTGATGGCAGCGATGAGAAAACGAGGAGCTGCCATCACATCCAGTCTCTCTCAAAAGGGTTTCGCACTTGATCTGGCAGCTCACCTGATGCATCGCGGCCACGAGCAAGAAGAGTAGAAAAAAGAAAACAATAGCCAGAGAAAATTTACCATTGATTAATGCTAAAGCAAACGGTCTGTGATACCGTGTCAGTAGAAGCCACGCAGTGAAACAGCATCTGCTCTGTTTCACTTATTCCAAATGAGATACTAAGGAGCAGATTCCCCTCCCGTTCGTGCTGCTGTAAATCCAAAATCACCTGGTTTCTGAAGAGCTGCACTGGGTGAGCGGGGCTGTAACAAATCCGTGCACAGCTTGTAATTGATTCTTCTGATCTTAGAGCCGGTAGGAGCAGCTGTCCTGGGATCTGAGCCGGCCTCTCCGAAATCAAACAGAAATCATCATTTTATTTGCAGCCTAATTTTGCTTATTTGCTAGAAGGCCAAGAGTTAATACGCGCACACAATAAAGGTAACATTCGAATACCTCTTGCGTGCTGCTTTCTCCATGGTCGCACAGATGGGGCCCCAAATGCAAATTCCACAGCAACATCCCAGAATCATCACCCCACGTCTCCCAGGGACTGTCAGCGGCTGCACACACTGAGAGAAGGAACATCGACAAGAACACACATATTAGCATGCAAAATATTTGCAGCTCGTTAGGCATTTTGACTCGGACACAAACAACCATATGTTTGTAAATCACTGGACATCAAAAGTAAGAATATCATTTAAAGGGTAAAGACTACAGCCAGGGTAATGCATTTAATTCTATTTTATGAGATAGGTAAATAAATGTATGGAGCCCTCCCTGCCCCAAAGCACAGACACACGCTGAGCCCGTTCATCATGCCCAAATGCACAGAACACATATAAAATGGGTGGGATCTGCAAAGCCCTGGCAGATCCCACAGAGCAGTGGGTACCCCAAATCTCTGAACATGCCAAAAAATGGTAAAGCGAGTGACCCTTCGTAAGAGTCCCCTAGAACAGCCAAGAGCATTTATATTGAAAAAACTATTTATTTGTTCAACATAAAATATCTAGTGTGGAATTAAACTATCCAGTGTTGCATCAGTAACATAGGAACAAAAGGAGTATTTTACAACAAGCTTGATATACACAAAGTTTTTAAACATTAAAATGTATCCAGCTTAGAAACTGTACATTCAAACACAGGAAAACATTCAATGTTCTTTCGGCAAGCATTTAGGAATAATAAATCATTCCATCAAAGCACACTTGGAGAATTATTTGTCCCACAACAGCTTTGCACATTAATATATTGGACAGTTAGTAAATCTCTGAACCCCACAATTGTTTGCTCTCGATTTTAATTCAAAATTATCTCACTTTATTGTTTTAAATGTTATATTAATTCCTTCATCAGTGAAAAATACTCGACAGTGTGTAAAACAATCTTTGGAAGCTTATTATATACATCAACGGTGTTGCCATATTAACAAAATATGACTCGTGATTATTTATAGGCTATTGTGTATCAACTCAAACATTCTTCAGTTTTTCAGTGAACAATCTAAAAAGTCCTTGCATTATTAATAATACGTTAAGACCTGCAAAACCTGAACTTCGGTTTCTCCTTCCTCCCTGGCTTCTCCACCCAGCTGATCCAAAGCCCACGACCATCCCTGGGAGCTTCTCCCACACCCCAATCACGCTCCAGGCACCCTGGGCTTTACATCAAAGGCCCAAAGTGTGAAGATGCTCCAGCAGGACCCGCCAGTCTTGGTATTTATATCGTTAAATACATTTTCAATGCAGAATTCATAAAAAGTAAAAATGCCTTTTTTTTTTTTTTAATACTGTAAATGTCACAGGTTAAAACTGAACTACTCAACAGCAGCAAAAGGTTTTGCATTATCTGTAAATCTTTACCTAGTAAATGTTTTAACTGAAGTATAGGTATCTGCAAATTCGGGAGATCCATACGCTCCACTCTGAACGCCCACTTTCCTTTCAAACTGTTGAATATTGACTCAAAACCATGAAGCGATATGTGAACATTAACACTGGAAAAGCAGAAATTTAACAAAAGGAGCTTTAATAACAGACAAAGGGAGGGGGCTGGGAGGTGGAATCCTCCGGGCCACGGACATCACGCGCTTTGGATTCCTCCTCCCCTCTAGCACAGGGTTCCCCAGGGACCACCCGGGTTTGGGGTGTTCACTGTAAACACAGCTCACGGCAAAGCCACACAGCCAGGGACACGGAGCAGCTGGACGTGTCCCAGTCATGCGTGGACCAGCACATTCCCAAGTGCCATCACCAACGGGAGGAAGAGGGTGACAGCCAGAACCGTCACCAGAAGGTGACCAGTCCGTCCAACACAAAGGCAAAGCAGGTCTTCCAGCTCACTGGTCTCCTATCAGATCTAAATCCATCCAGGATCCACCATGGAAAGCGGGATCCCTGTCAGCTGAGCGGTTTTTTCCCCTTACTGGGACAAGTTTCCCTGCTTAGCCCAACTGCTCCCAGAGCCTTTCGTTGCTGTCACCACCATCGCACAGTGAACAAAGGGACACTTTGGTGCCTTGTCAAACTTTGACTTTTCTCAGCAGGAGATCCCCACACACAGAATATCAATAACCTTTTAGGCCTTTTTTTACTAAGCTGAGTTTCCTCCATTTCTCTAAGGAATTACCCACTTCTCATTTTCCTTCAGTGCTATAAACAAACAGCCTAACACATCTCAGAGCACTAGACTGCACTGCAGTGCTGTGAAACCCCCCAGGAAAGCTGAACCCCAGCTGTGCCCCTTTGTTTTGCACCCAAACATGGACCCAGTCACCTGCTCCCGCCCCACGGAAAAAAGGGGCCTCATTCCCAGAATACTTAAAACATCCTATTGTGCAAAACCTGGTTGCACATTTACCTATGTTTACATGAGACAACCGACCACATGCTCTATAAAAATGTATTGCTTCCTGCAGCCTATGGATTAGCATTTAGTCCATCTCACTTACATCTGCTTGTGTGTCCCACAGTCTGGAATCCTGAAAATAAACGGAGACACAATGAGCCACATCTCAGCTCCCTGATGCATTTTCTCTCTGCACATCTACAGACTCTGGAATCTGATTTCCTGCAAAGCCACAGATTTCTGACAAACGAGACAAACATCCGCACCTGAGTTCTCTGACAAGAGCAGGATCATCAACCTTGATGAGCTACACCTGAGGGAGTGGAGCTCCTCATCTGAGGATAATTGCAGTTTGGCTCTTCTCAGGATTTTTGTTCCTTCATGACACGATGCCAGCTACATTCCTTTGTCACCAGCTTGATGCTACAGTCAAAGTACAATCAGCAGCTATCAAAAAGTCCTGCCCAGCTGTCAGGAGATCACCTTCTCTACGGAGACACTCCAAAGCAGCTCCATCCAGACTGCGACACGCAGCTCTTCAGACTGAGGCTTTTCTATCAAAGATTTTGGCTACACCACTGTGAGAACGTTCTTAGGCAAATGGAGCAGAAACGTACCTGGACAGAAAACCACAGCGTGCATCTCCACGCACACAGAGACACCAGCACGGCTGAAGGAGTCTTCACCAAGCAGCAGACAGGGTGCTTGATGTTTCTGGCAATGTCAGAGGAGTCAAATCCTGCTCCAAACCATGAGGATTTACATTTCTTATGTAAGGTTCCATCTCTGCAACAAATACCACTCCTCACTGACTCAAACTGCCTGCCTTAGGTGGGAGAAACACTCAGAAAATAGCTTTCAAGCAATCAGTGCCTGTCAATTCTCAAGGAACAGAACCCATAGGCAAGGGAACTAGAAAGCATCACTTGCTTTTCCGTTATCACATTTTGTTGTTGTTGATGGCTAAAAAGTGCAAGGCAGGCATCTAATTCATAAAACCTAGTCTGTAGTGTATGGAATCCACCGTGTGCTATGCCAGGTACACAATAAATATTAATCTTTAGTTTTTAGGCATCAAGAGTACATTATTTTAAGTACAGCTTATACTGAGTTGCATTCAGTTAGCTATTTGCTTGACACGGGACATTTTAAGCTGAAGAGCTGACCATGCAAGCACAACAGACTTAAGAAAAACCCTTCCTGCTAAACTTCAAGTGACATCTGGATCAAATGCCTCTCAATACAGAAGTAAAGTTTTTATGAGTGTGAGCAAAGAGCAGCAGGGACACAATTGGCGTAGGTTCAACCCAAAAGTTCCTGCAGTTTGACACATGACAGTGGCAGTGATGGTATGGTCAGCTTCCTATGCTTCAGGGTTGGATTTCTGTGAAAGAGAACTTGCTCGTATCATTCGTTCTTTCGGCAGGTTTTCATGTCCCATCATTCCTGTGAGCCGGAGTTTGACCTGGTGACTCCTGGGGAGTGAGATCCTTTCCCGACCATCTCCTGTCCCCACTCCCTGTGGCTGGACTCCTGTAAGCCACGACCTTTTGTTTCGATGGGCAAGAAGCAGGAGGCCACTGCGGCCAGCAGGCAACATCCGCTGTAAACCACCAGTGTCAAATAGACTGAAGATTCCAACATCACCTGCAGAAAAAAAACGCAGAAAAAATGAATTAGTATCCCAGACACAAACAGAAATATTAATGCAGTAGTAATTTTAATTGCAGTATTGGAAAAAATGTTTCACATGCCCTGTTGCATGCTTTCTTTCCCCAGTGACGACACATAATTCAACACTGACAAAAACCCTGGATTATGAGTGCCAGCCAGCCAGCAGCCTGCTGCTTGGTCGTTTATCCCCTATCATATGGCAAGAGTGAAATTCAGAGGTGAACCAGAACTCAAGAAACAGGCAACACAACCCTCCTCCAGCACCTCATGCACAGATCACCCTTGGTTTGGCTCCTGCAGCAGAAAAGCAGATTTTCCGTCACCATCCTGTGCCTTGTGCCTCAGGGGAAGGGGAAGGGTTTTACCTGCGCGATGAAGGGGGTTATGAGCGCTCCCACTCTGGCCATTCCGCTGCATGTTCCCAGGCCCAAAGCTCGCGTGGCTGTTGGATAAACCTGTGAACAAAGCATCTGCCCATCAACCCCAGCGGGAAGTCCTCTTCCCTCCAGTCTCCTAAATCAATGGAAACTAATAACTGGTACTACAGCAAGTTTTGTTAGATAACGGCAATGAGGTCATCAACTCATATCTGGGGCAAGGTCCATTGTGAAGAGGCCGTAAGAATGACTTTCCCACCATGTTCTCACTCCCCTTAAACATTCTCATTACAAAAAACAACCTCCTTACCTCAGGAGTGTAAACATAAGCAGCCTGAAATCCTCCTGAAATAAAAGCTCTTGCAATGAAGAGCAGCACAGTAAGAACATTTCTGCAAGAATAAAAAGGAGAGCAGTGTTTGGGATTGTTCTGTACAGTGTGTTTGTTTAACTTGGAAGCAAGTGCAACAGGAATGCTAAATCATTAGAATGAATTTTTTTTTTTTAACGAAGCCTTTGCATTTTTTCTGGACCTTTAATATAATAATCATGCCAAATAACCTGCATTCCCAAAATCACATCAGGTTTCTAAGTGTATTCATTCTCACCGACAGCTGTGGCCTATTGAAATGTTTTTCAAAAAGAAGAGGGAGGCAGAGCCAGGGCTTGGTTGTGAAGCACCGCCCTGGTACAGTCAGCCCGGGGAAATACAGGTCATGAACGGCAGAGAGCAGCACATGAACCAGTTACCGAGGCTCAGGACATCAGATCTGATTTAAAAATTGTCCAACAGTTACCTTCTACCTCCTCCTCTCCTGCTTCTTTCAGTTTCCTTCCAAAATCTGTTGAGAAAACCTAACACCATCCTTAATTCTTTCTCCAGTTGAGCACGACCATCTTGTGGCTTTTCAAACCATCACTTTCATTTCTCCTGCCGTAACCAAGGCAGAACATGGATGAATCAGATACACCAGTTGTTCACCGTGTTTTCCTTACCTTCCAACGCAGAGAAACAGCAGAAGACTGCAAAACGAGAAGACAAAAAAGGACAGGGCCATGGTTTTCTTGCGGCCTATCCGATCAATAATCCACAGTGTCACTAACACACCTGTAGAAGGAGACAAGTTGGCTGTTGGGAACTGAGCAGAGGTGGAGGCTGCAGCAGCTGGCTTGTACCATTTTACTGATTATTGCAGCGGTTACCAACGTGAATGCTAAAAGCGTCTGCCTTATGTCTCACTGGAATGTCTTTTGTTCAGCTTCTGACCATCGTTCCCTGCTCATATTCCTACTGCCAGATTTAAGAGCTCTTTAGAACTTAGTATTTTCTTTCCATTCTGTTATATATACGCTGTCATCCAATTATTTCTCACCTGCTCTTTGGTAAAGGAAACAGATCACGCTCTGTCTCACGTTAAGTTTTCTCTCTTATGCAATTTTTCAGATCTTTTTAAAAGCGGACGTACAGCAAGTGTAGGGATTCTCCAAGCCCCAGAGTTGCCAGCATCATATTCAAAGTATCCCTGTTATATTTTTTATTCCCACCTTAGTATGTCTCAGGATCAAAAAGGTCCTTTCAGGTATAGCATCAGTCAAAGAGCACATATTCTCTTTTCTTTCCACTGCACACTGACATCCTCCTCCAAACCACTGTTATGAAGGACAATCCTCCCAGTTAGCAGGGACTAAGTGTATTTACCAGTCAGAGACTTACAACTTTTCATCTATTCAATAGCTTCTCTTTGAGCATTTGTCCCTGAAACTATAACCTAGGACAGTGAAAATAACTTGACCACTGCCTCATAGAATTATCTCAAGCAGATTAATACTGAGAGATCATCTTCTACATCTGAAGAAGCAATGGCTATTACATACTAAGGATCTCACTCCTCCTGTGTCAAACTGTTCACTGAAATCCACTGAAATGGACTGAAAATCATGGCTGAGGCTGGACACAGAGCTTTAAGGAGCAAGTTCTCCATTGATTCACTCTACCCATGATCCTTTTAAAATAGTTCTGAAAAGTCATTTATGGGTAAAAGTTCAACTGATTCTGCTTCTTTAATTTAATTGTCACTCTTCCTCTGAATGCCTAATATGTTGCTTGGACTGAATCCACAGTCAGATGGACCATTAGAGCTTCCCAAAGCAATTACTGGTGATTTTATCTGTAGTGATCACACAGGCAGTGAGGAGAGCTACAGCAACTGTGTGCACTGCATTTATCACGTAGTCCAACCAAGGAGCTCCAGTGCTGCAGGAAAGACGTTGGTTTTAGGCCAGAAATAAGAGCCAGTTCCATCACTCGTGCCAGAGCCCATCCCAGTCACACGGGGCCACTGATGCTTCTTTTTGCCACTCACCTGGGAATTCTGACAGGGTTGTCCAGAGCAGGTCAGTGTAGTCTTCCTCGGTCAGATACTCACAGGTCAGGCTGCACTTTGCTTTAACTTCTTTCCTTCTACTGGATACTATAGAAGAAAAAGTTAAAAAATAAAATAAAAAAAGAATATATATATATGTGAAAAAGTCTCTTCTCTGTCCACCTTCCATTACTCCTGCAATATCTTTATCACTATTGCTGCTGAAACAGAAGGAAGGGATGTACCAAAAAGACGCTGTGGCACAGCAGGTACGTTCTATCTAGAAGACACAGCTGAAACCAAGCAGTTCATAATCCTATTTGTGGCAGGATGTTCTAACCTCTGCAATGAGCGCTACCAGAACGAAAACTTACACTTCCTTAGCAGCTGTACAGGCTTAGATATTTTTCAGTCCATGGCTCATGACAATGAACAGAATTAACATCAGTAATTCAGTTTCTCCCTACATAAATTGGGATACTAACGCTTCATCTATACTTTGAGAAGACTGAATGATAATGTGCCTTTGTAAAAACAAGTATTTTTAAAGGCCACATGCTCCTTTGTGGAGGCTAACCAGAGTCAGAGCCCTCAAACAGCTCATACACTGTTGTAGAAGCTTGGGATCAGGTCTACTCCCAGTATTACCCATCTTCTTTCTATAACTTTCCAACTATCAGACAGTTTTCACAAATTAAAAGTGCTCTGAATACAATAATGCACCCCCTGGGGAACCACATTTTTCAAGCTTCTTCTTAATGTGGTCAAAGCACCTTTTTTTTACACAAAAATCTGCAACAAAAAGGGCAATGGATTCCCACCGTTATCTTTCTCTCAGCAGGTCTTCATATCTTGAGAACCAGAGAGCTCCGCAGCAGCAGCAGTTATCTCCATCTCAGAACTAATTAGGCCTGTCAGATCTGGGAACTTCTTACATTTATTCAATCACTCTTTTCTCAAGAAGAACAGATACTTTTTCTAACAGGTCTCACTGGAAGGTTGTCTTGCTGTTTTACATTTTGGGCTCAGAGCCACTGCAGGATCTCTCTGCATTGTGCAGGAGATGAGAAACAGTCTATCAAAAATGTCTAAAATATAATAAATAACCCTTTAACTGGATGCCTTAAAACTCAGGCTGGCAGCCACCACCCTTTTCAAACTAACAGCAGAAGAGGATCTAATAAAAGATATTCCACCACTTAACAGAGTATATTTTAAAAGAAAAGATGGGCTAGTACTCACTGCTGCAGACGTCTCCTGCTTGGAAGAACTCTGTAGTTAATAAAACTAACCCATAATATGAAAAAGCATTGGAAAACCTGCAAGGAAGAAAATGAGAGAGGATGTCTCAGCTGGTCAAACCTATAGTAAACAACATGAATCAAAACTGAGCCTACTGTGTGAGGACTTCCACTAAGTGCCACCTCAAAGCTATTTTCTATCAGCATTTACAAAATGAAAGGGCAATTACATTGAGAATGCTAGGGATTGGGTTGTTTAATAAATTATAAATCAATACAGGTTGGGGTTGTGGTTTGGTCTTTTTATTTCTTTTGAGGAGGAAGTCACTGTATTTTAGTGATAATATAAAATACCTCCATTAAAACCCATTTAGAATTGTGCTGGCACTGAGTCATTTATGTCTCCTCTTACCATATAAACCAGAGTAACAACGTGGTCCATCTAAAATGGGGTGTAAAAAGGTCCCTCATTTTGCCTCGGTCCTCCTGTTGGAAACAAGCAGAAGTCAGATGCTCAGGGCTCTCACTGCCCTGGGACAGTGGCAAGGGATAAAACCACACACAGTACCGCAGACTCTGTCTCAGGATGAGAAACTACTCCTCACTGTGAAAGAGGCATATATCACCATCTCTCATTTTTTTATTACTGGTTGAGACATTAAAATTAAACAACATTGATTATTTGCTTAGAAAAATACACATGAATGTAGCACAGTTTCATTGTACCCCACCCTATTAAAGTGCCTGTTACCTGTACATACCTGTCTGGAAATAATCAATTTTCCCAAAGGCATTGGAGCTCCATTCTCCGTTGCTATCCGCTTTAACGTGGCAATTGCTTTTTCTTGATTTCCCGATAATACATCGTACCTGGCACTTTCTGGCAGCCACTAGGAGAGCAGAGCAGAGCACACGCACAATGATGTCGAAAATACACCACCACACATTTCTACAGGGGGCAACCCCAGTGACTCCAGCAGACTGCGACCATAGGAAAGGATTACAGAAACAATCCTTAACGATTCACAGAAATATCTTTCTGCCAATTGTCAAACTCCTCGTTAGGCTCTCAGAAATTGCACAAACCCCATTTTCACCATCAAGTCAGAACTCCACTCTAAAATCTTTCTTTTCTGTTGCCTTGCTTTTATTCTGGAGAACTGTCAGGCATTTCTGCAGGTTCTTTCCATTAGAGCTTCTCAGTAGGAAAGGCAAAGCATCCAGGGCAGATAACAAGATGCTCTAGGCATTCCAAAATTTGCATTTTTAAGCTCCATTTAAAAACAAGCATTTTAGTACCTGTATAACTGGAGGTATTCCTGAAAAACCATGACGGTGACTAAGGAATAATAAGAGCTGCTAAACAATCTCACAAGGACATATATCTTTGAGAAGACTGAGTTATTGACAAATATATTAGCTAATAGTGCACTGAAGCTCAGGTTTAACTCATTTATGTCTTATTTTAGAATCTGACCTGCACTATGCAGATTTTACCCCAGATTTGGGTGGATTTTTTAAGTGGTCAGTAATGATAAAAGTTACAATTTTGGCCAAAAAATCCTAAAGAGCAACCAGGGAAATAACAACAGCTTTGAATACAATGTTGATTCCACTGAGCTCAGCTGAAACAAAGTCATTAAACTGGAGAGATTTCCAGGCCTGATTCGGTTTCGCAAAATTCCAGCCCATCATTGTCCTCCAGCAAATACAGTCACATAAACACAGCTCACTGGAATATTTTCACTAGCACCCTGTTGAATCAACAGCATTTTTGTCACGATTTCAAATGTTTCAAAGAAGACACCAACAGAGAGCTCAAAACTGTCCCGATTTCCTTCGATCAGGTTACAGAATCAGGTAGAGAAGCGGTAGATGGATGCTTCAAAAGAATACCTACAAAGCACAGGACAGCGAAGAGCAAAAGCGGGAGGGCAGAAAGAATGAGAAGCCACCGCCAGCCAAGAGTGGGCATCACCAACACTGCGAGAAGGACCTCAAACACAGTCCCAATGGCCCAAAAAACCTGCCAAGGGGAAAAGACACAGTCACAAATGAGAACAAGAGTGTTCTTGAGGCCTCCGGCTTTGTGACATTCCATGATGGGCTCTCTTGGGACAGCTGGAGAGAGAAACGCCAGAGACAATTCAAATATGCACCACTCTATGGAAACAGAGTCCAGACATTTTAAGGGGATTTGTTTAAATGTTACACAAGCTAAAATGTTTAGTTCTGAAAATCTACCATTGACTTTCTCTAGGCACTCATCTTTAACTGTAGGTAGGTTCTCATATGGAACAGACTCATCGCATGGTATTTCTTAAGCAAAAATAATATTAATATATCTGTTTATGAGTATTATTCCCAGCTATCACCATGAGACTTATGGTAGTTGTTTACCTTAGCAAAACCAATCTACCAAAGCCATAGAGTTTGGTCTGTAGCTGAAGAAGGAATTCCTACTTTTTTAGCAAATAATGGAGCTGGCATCCCCTTGCACATCCTGCCCATGCAGGATTATTCTCCTTTAGATTACAAATCCACTTAGCTCATTATTTAACACTCAGTATATATTCCTAACCCAGGGCTGCTCAGAGGCAGCCAAACTGTGGCAGAACAAAAGTGACACAGAAAGGAGTAATTCATCTACTGAACTCTATTTAAGAAAGATTAATCAACTGAACGCAGGACTAGCCAGCAGTTACCTTAGATCTGGTTTTGCACTGAGAAGCTGTTTCAGTTTGGTGAGGTTTTCCACAAGGATGCTCCTTCCAGGCTGATGTGGATAAGCAACAGTCCTGTTCTCTGACCCTTCAACCATCCATTAAAGGGCTGCAAATTTTACCTCAAAGTATTTATAGGACAAAATTCCACTCTCTGTGACTTTGATACATTTGGATTGACTGCGGGGAGCTGAATTTAGCCCTGCATTTACTGAACAGTCCGTTCTCCACTACCCATTACTGAGTTACAGATTAATTTCACCAGGAGATTAGGTGGCATCCAAATACCCCCCGTGCTAACAGCAGGAACTCTGGCAGCACTGGATGCAAGTGTATTTGCAAAAAGGCAAATTTAACAAAAGTGAAGCATCACCCCAGCACACTATGCTGCTTCTGGACTGAGCTACTTAGTACTGGTGTAGGGGGAAACGTCAGCTCCACACTCACTTGGGCAATCGAGATTCGCCTGCAGCTCTGTGTGAGACTTCTAGTCAGTAGGATTGAAAGGATGGAAGCAACAGCAGAATTTCTCCCTCTAGGGAGCAGTATGCATAGCTACGCTGCTCACCTCTATTAATAAAATGCATTTTGCTCTGGCTTTCATTGGAAGGAATTCAGCATATAAGGTTACCCTGTGAAGAGTGAACATTGAGAAAAATGTCATGTTAGCACACTGAGAAAAATGCCACGTTAGCACAATGAGAAAGGTTCAAACATTTCATTTGCCTTTTATGAAAGTTGCCAAACCCTTAGTAGTAACATAAAAACACAAACCTGTTCCCAGCCCAGCGTCAGCAAGACTGGGGGCACTGGTTCAGACACCCCTTTCTACATCAGAATAAACCCCCTTGACTTCATCGTTGCAATGGAGGACAGAATTTCTCTGTTCATGTGACTTTGTAACCCTGTAGTTATTAGCTAAATGCAGCTGTTCTCGATGCATATGTGTTCACAACCCTGCTCTGCTCTGACACAGGCATTACGTTTGTTATTTGCAGTGTGGTTCACCAGCATTCAAGATAAACTCTTGATGGGTAAAGTATCTCTTCAGAGCTTTACAGCTGGCTCAGAGAATTCCACATCAGTCTGCTCTGCCAGCTTTCAGTTCTCTGAGAGCTGAATACTTTCAAGGTCTGTTCCTGTCACTGGTATAAAATATTTTGCATGCTTTTCTTGTGGGAATTCAAAAAGAAACCATCTAACCCTGCAGAGTCTTTGTTTCATGGCTGTGCCAAAGAGCAGTGGTACAGCTCCTCTGTGAGTATTTCCTGAGGGTGAATGCAGGGCCAGCAGCCAGTCAAGGCTCCCTCGCCTTCTTCAAACCGCCTGGTAAGACTTGTTCTTCGCTCCTCCTCTGTTTGCATTCCATTGTCTCATCCTGCTTCTGCCGCTGAACTCCTCAGGCTTTCTTTCATGTTCGTGACAAAACTCCCACTAAGTTAACAAACAGTTGATTGATCTCTGAGTAGCTTCCCAGAACTCGGTTCATTGAAGTACCAAGTTGCACACAACATTATATTAAATCAGCGACTAAGACAGGAAGTAAAATCGCATAATGAAATGTAGAGTAGTCCCCTATATATTTCAGCAGAAAACAGGAGCTGATTAATGCTGTACCAAATGGTTTCTTTAAGAGAATAGTCCATATCTTTGCAAGTCAGGATGCTGGCACTGTGAATGAATAGTCGTACTCAGTGTCAGATAATATCTCACAGAAAATTCCTGGAGGAGGCCACAGCTCCTCAGGCGCAGCTCCTCCACACGTATAGATAGAGGGATATCTGCTTTAGTCAGTTAATTGATCATTGCTGGATGCTTCCTTTTTAATAGCACCTTTCACAAAAATCTCTGTCTCATACCCATTATAGAACGGAATATTTCAATTATAGAGATACCCACATCATTCCATTGAAACTCAGCTACTCATATCCAAAGTTACGCAGCCTATTTATGGATATTAGGAAGGAGCTGCTTTTCTTGCTTCATACATATTTACTCCTCTGCCAAAGGAATCACTATTCTAGTTGGAACAAGAAACAGACTCAGCAGCAATGAAATCCACTCTGAGTTCTGTAACCAGCTCATCTTTGTATCTAAGTCACGCAGCCTTTGTGCGTTATCTGCCCTGTCAAACGGCGCCAGCTGTGCTGTGGCTGTTCCACTGGGCTCTGCAGAACATCATTAGTACGTGTTTGCAGGACGAGGTGTTATTAACTCTGATGCTTTGACTTTGTTGTTCTCCCGCCTCTTTCCAGTTGTGTTCACTTAGAACCTCATGGCAGAAACTGCCTCACTGTTGGTCAATACACAGCAGGCTATGGGCTTTCCTGTTTTACATACACATTACGCTTCTGTGCAGCTTCTGGAGGTGGGCAGGAGGGCAGTAAAAGAAAATTAATAATAATGTGATGTTCCATCTCAGCTCTGAATCTTTTATAATATCTGGGAATGGCAATAGAAAAGACGGGATATTGACTTGCCTTATGAAGAAGTCTAAGAGCCGTCAATCAAAGTTAGAGTCTGATTAGTCCAAAATAGCACCTCCATGGGGCAAAATATCCATTATTAATAAGGATAAAAGATTACACAGAGAGAATCGTTATACTCTTCCCTTTACATTTATAATTAAAAGCTTAGAGCAGAGTTATTTATTCCAGGTGAAAATCTAGAGATCCTCCTCTTCAGTGAATGGAATGACATGGTGACAGAGAAATATCCCAATGCTGTCTCCTTCTCAGAAATGTGTCTGAGCCACCACAATATCTTCAGTGCTCCGGGTCTGGGCTGTGTGGTTTCAGAATTCTAACTTGGGTTCAGACGTGAAAGTTTAGGCTCTGACTGAACAATAATCTGCAGTTCTACAAACACCAGCAGTCAGGGCTCAGCTCTACCTCTAAATTCTCGTGTTTACATCATGACTGCCTTGTGACAGGACTGTGTTGTCCCTTATAGACTCTGCCAACACAATCTAACAACGCCGTGTTTAGGCACATCTATAAATGCTGTCTGTTGTGGTTTATCCACTTCGGTGGGACAACTGAACAGAGGCATGTCTTCAATTTGACATAAGCATTTTTTAAAAGTAAACAGAAAAGAGAAAGCTTGGACTTGTGAATATTTACTTACGACTGAGGCACTCCTCCGATCCCAAAGCCCACCAGGCCCCTCAGCACCAAGATCCAGCTGTACACTGGTGCAAAACCACTCAAGATCCCATAATAGAGCGTCCACAACACGCTGATCTTCAGGCCCTATATTGAAAAACCAAGCACAAGGAAGAGAGTTTCTGCTGTAATACAAATTAACAAAGTGTAAAGTAGAGCTTCCATTTCCTTTTTTTTTTTCACGGGCGGTCAATTCTGGCTCTGCTTAATTCTACTTAATACATGTGGACTATGACATTTGTGAACATCATGCACTGAAACATCCACACCGTAGAAATATTAGAATATATTCTAGTAGGAGCTGAAGACTTACTGTTTTCCTCCCGTACTGATCTGAAATGTTTCCCCAGAGAGTGGAGCTGGACATCATTCCCACAAACACCACCTGTGAAACACCAGAAAAATGTCTTCCCCTTAACAAGAAGACAAGTGAAGATTTCCGTGTGACAGCAAAGAGGGAACAACTTCACAGTGAAAGCAGAAAAACTCAGCTCTAGCAATAGAGCAACATGTCCAGGTGTCCTGGGTATAGTTGCTTTGCACTAGAGACTGTTAAAAACAATTATTCATATAGTGAGATTTTTCAAAAGTCACTAACTTCACTTCCATTCACTTGACATGATTTTAACTGATCTAAATCTACTGAGCATTTTGACCAATTTACACAACGCCACAAATAGCAACAAAAGCTAAAGGAAAAAAGAAATGCAGGAGCTGAAGTGCATGCCCTACAACAGCGGCATATGGGGAGAAAAGGGTCCCAAAACAAGTTTTCTTATCCCAAAGGCATTGCCTGTTTCCAACATCACATCACAGCACCACACTTAGAGGTGGGATTAGAAGAACTCTGCTTGCAAAGATCACCGCATGATCCACCTCGAGAAGCGACTGCTTGCTCTCTCAGCTCCCAGTCTATGTACGAGCAGGATTAAATGTGGTGAGAGAGAAAGATTTTCCAGAAAGACAGTAAAAAATTACCAATCTTTTTTTTTGCAATTAGTCAAATAGTTTGTATTTTAGGATGAGTTTGAGTCAATTAATGTATTTTCCTGGAAATTACATGAAACTTTAAAGCTGAAATTTGCACTATTTCCTCAGTTTTCACTGAATTTCATTTCTTCAAGCTCTGGCTTTTAAAAAAGGCTCCTATATTCTTCCAAGCCAAAGGCAATCTGCAGATTTAACTTTGGGATATAAAGCATAATGTCTGAATAACAATGAGTGGAAAAACCTTATAGAATACAGGATCTGTTGGTTATTTTTCCTACCGATGTGAGCAATGCAACCTGCCAGCTTGGTAATCGCCACTCACAATGAAGCTGAGGAGCTAGGATACTTAAAATCATCATTTCCATAGCATCTGCCATCTAGAAGGGTAGAAAAGAAACAAAAATAAACAACCGCCTGAAAATCGCTGAGATTCCCTAACTGATGATCATGCAGTTGACCTTGATAACAATTACTTGCCCATGCTAATCCAGTAATAACAGACAGCTTCCACTGGAACTTTCCAAATCCAATGGCTTCCACCGCATCTTCCACCATGAAAGTATCTGCAAAGAAAACAATTCTAGTGCAGAAGCGTATTCCCTCCCTAGTAAGAGCCACCCCTTGAGACCGCATTTTCTGTGAATGCAATTACTGATTAACTGGGTTACCTATTGAGATCTAAAATATATAACAGGGGTCTACTTAGCTTTTATACAGCTGCTGCTCAGGAAAATCTCTACATTCTTTGGGAATTGTGCTAAAGCCAAAATAATTCTAAATATTCCTAGAATATTTTCTTCACAGAGAAGTAAATCAGTGTAGCACCAATGACTCCAAGGCACGTTCAACCTGTTACTCCTGGGAGTGACTCCAGCAGCCACTGAATTGCAGGTGCCTCTGGTGAGAAGTGCATGAGATGTTCAACAGCACAAAGCGAGTGATGGGACGTGCAGAAGAATATTTATTGCATGGAGAGTAATCTATTTGAATCAAAAATTTGCCTGAGACACACATGTATCTTAAGACATATTTTGTTTAAAATCCTGATGGTTCTTGTTTGCCACACACTGTCATGACCCCATTATTTCGTTCTATCTGAAGAAGCTGAGATATCTCAACTTTCTTTGCTCAAATACAAAATGAAATATACCACAAAAAGCACACATTAATATTCAAGCTGTTTAAATCAATTTCAGTCTCAAGGTTTTAACACTTCCAGCAGTTTAAAAAGTACATTTGCCACAGAAAAGCTTAATCTAGCTAGGAGATGGACACCCCCGCAAAGCAAAAGACAAAAACACAAACCAAAAGGAAACCATCCAAAATCCGACTGATAAACAGAGACGTCACAAGGTCTCAGTGTGTGACTTGAACCCAGGCATTCGACGTGATGGCACTAACGCTCAGCACAATGGGGTGTTGCATCACTTGCAGTTTTTTGGGTGATATGCCAACTGAAATTCTACATTTATCTGCAGACTTGCACTGCTGCACTCTTTCCTCCTTTTACCTGGCGATTTGTAACTTCTCTGAAAGCAGTGTATTCAGCCTGGCTGCAACACCACCAAAATGAAGCAGGCAAAACCTTCTCCTGACGGGAAAACAAGAAACCTACTCACCATCAGTTGGGTTGGCAAATTCTTTTGGCACTGCAGCTCCATCCTCCAGCTCGACAGGCTCTAGCTCTGTCCGAACACCCTCAATCTGAATTTCGTGTTCTCCTGAAATGACATCCTCATCTGACCTGGAACTTTCCCCGGTGCGGCGAAACTTGACCACCCTAAGAATACAGAATTGGGAATTAATATTTTGGTTGATCTTTTCCAGGTTGAAGTTCTGCTTAATCTTCAAGTCCTCTTTGGGCAAACAGCAGCCAGGTTTCTCCACATCCTCCTGTTCTTGTAGGAAAATCCCAAATTCAACTTTCCACGTTGCTTTCTTAAGAGGGATTTGTGTCTTAGCAGACACGGAAGTCCTGAAATTCGTCAGATTTGTAAACATTGTTCAGTGAAGTAGGATTAATAAAATCATTCAGTGAATTTGTTGATTTTTTTTTCCCATCACAGTGATGATTCTGTGACTACAGATATGATTGCTTTCATCTCTTGTCTTAAACAGAAGTATCTACTATTATATAACTAATTAAATAACCCATATTTTAAAAAACTACTTGATTTCCCATACTGGGCTCATCTGTACATTTTTCGACTCTCTCGGGTAATGAGGTGGGACAGAACAAGAAAGTGAATCAAATGATATGTCTTTTCCCCTCAGGTTCAAGCCAGGACTGTAGAGGGTACCTGCCTGCCCGGTATAGCCCTGGTACGTCAGATGATGATGGTTACGAGTCTCATGCTCGCAGTTCTCTGTATTTTATATCATTCATGGCACTAGCTGAGTAAAAATGGTCTCATCTCTGCAGCAAGGCCACGGAGAGAACAAGACGTGAAAACTGAACTTTGTTAAATTGACACTACTTCCACATTTCAGTCACCGGGATTTTGTGCAATGCTTCATGTACATAGAGAAGCTCCACTTTCCATCAATTAAGCTTCCTGTGAGCAACAATTTTGAACCAGATCTACTGTCTTTAATGTAACAGACTCCTCCAGCTTCTTTCACTTTACCTGCAACATCAGTGTAACTTTTTCACCTTGGCAACTGATTATTGGATTTCTGTGAAACAGTTATTTGGAAGTAGTTCAAATTAGTCTTGCTACTACCTCTTCTGACTTCCAACACCTGAACATTTTAATTCTACAATGAAGATTAGCAGAGAGTCTCTTGAGCTGCAGTTTAAGACTCTGGTTTAAGGGCCAGCAGAATGAAACTGTTGGTACCCTTGCCAGCTGCAGCTGCAGCAAACTGCCGGGAGCGCCTGACATTTCTAAGGGTGAACTGAAAGACTTTTCACATTTGGCAAGACCTCAACTCTTATTTTCTCTGACAAGTGCTGCTGAGGTAACCTGGAGAGGGGCAGAAGTACAGGGACCGTTTTGCAAGGTTATTCCTCATCTGCTTTGCAGACTGTTGAGATATTTGGGGATGATTTTTTCAGGTAAACAGGGCATTCCAGGCTCTGTATGGGGCAAATACTCCTTGTACTCCTTCAGTACTGCAGCTGGAAACTGGAAGCTTTTCTCTGGCCTTTCTGTTTTGGCAGACAAACAAGAGAGTCACAAATTTTGTTTTCTAAGATAACATTTGAAGATCTTAAACACAACAACACAGAACAAACCCCAGGCCTCTCTGCAATGACTGCAGTGAAACTGGGGTTTATCCCACAGTCCGATTTGGGGTATGCAGAGAATCCTTCACCCAGCTATAAGAAAAGACAAACAGAACAACAAAACTCAGGTTCAGGTTCATATTTAGTTCCATTGACAAACTTAACTTGGTATCTTGGTTTGAATTTTCTTTTGCTGACCGTACAGGACAAACACAAATAATTATTACTCTTGCATTGAAATTGTCACTGAAGATATGATCTTCATAGGACCTACAAAACATTAACCTATACTCTTAGCAAGCACTGAAATTTGTATGCCCAAGAGATGACTTTTTATTACAGAGGGTAACTGATACAAAGTACCATTTACTTCTTAGTTGCAAAAGCTTTAGAGGAACATGGTTTAGCTACACAGGAAGTAAACTTTTATATTTGTATTTTATTAAAGGAAGACTCTGGCTGTAACTTCAGTAGTGTGGTGCAAAGTTCATTGAAGTATATGGGCAGCTCTTCCCCTGATTTCAGGAGGAAAAGGCAGTGACTGATCTGAAAACTGTAAATACTTCAATGGCATCTGAGTAGAGAGCTACCTGGCCACATTCCCCACCACAGGAAATAATATGTTTATCACTTAGGAACCTATAAAACAAATTGACACAAATGAAGAAAAAACCACACAGTGATATTTACTGTTCCATACTTGCAAAATTGTTCACAGCTGAGGCATCTCAGAGAGCTGTATTTGTCTGTAAGATCCCCCAGCAGCAAATATGTCTGATTACACCTACATTGCAAGGTACCTTAGAACATTTTTCTGTGTTTTGTTTCTAAAATATATATATGTATATATATATTTGGGAAAAATGGCCTAATAAAATCATGTCTTATTTTACTTATTGACAAGCTGAATGCATCCAAACGAAGTATTTGAAAATAACTGGAGTTCATGTCCATTTTCCCAACTTATTAGAAATGTTATGGGACAGTTTGCTCTGTCATTGGCATGAGCTGATTAATATTTAAGAGCAACTTTAAGCGTGTATTCCCTACCTTGTGGAGTCAATGATTTATAAATAGGAATTATGTTTCAAAGCACCTGACAATGGAGCATGAGGAGAAATGCACTTGTTTTTAAAGGGAACACTTTGCATTCTCGAAAAGGAAATACTGGTGTTAAAAGGTAGTAATGCTTTTATCACCTTTTTGCACAGATCCAGCGACCACATCTGACAGCCAAGAGTTCCTCCCCAATACCAGCATTTACCTTGTGCAGCAACGTTTGCTTCTCCAAAACATACAGTTTGCAAATACCGGCGGTACTCACTGCACACACACCTTTGCAAAAAAAGGATCTGATCCGCAATGGGTTCGTGGCATGCGGGAGGAAGGGGAGAAAGACGCCTTCCCTAGCACAGCATTATTTACAGATGCAATCCACCTTGCTAATGCAATAGTAACGCTTCCTCTCCAAAAAAAAATCTTTCGGCACTTCCTCGGTTTTATTCCACCCCTCCTTGTTTCTACCACCATCAAGTTCATGCAAAAAAAAGAAAAAATTATACATATATATATATATAGAGAGAGAGAGAGTGAGTGAATTTATGTAAGAAATGGAGCCGTGCGTGCCCCCAGGATGCTGGAGCCAGGCAGATGCACAAGGAAAATGGCCTGCGCTTCCCGGGCCTAGGACACTGCCCGGCATCCCCCAAACCCGCGGCGTTCCCGAGCCCCCGCGCCCCCCGGCCGCGACTCACGGCAGCTGCCGGAGCTGGAACAAATCCTCCTCCATGGCCGCGCTGCGGCGGGGCCGCCGCTCGCATCGCTCCGCGCCGGGATGGCCGGGGGCGGGCGGGAGCGGCGGGGCTGGACAGCGCCGGGGCCCGGGCAGCGCCGGGAGCGAGCGGAACGGACGGAACGAACGGAACGGAGCGGGGCGGAACGGAACGGCTCGGCTCTACTAGGCACAGCTCGGCTCAGCTCAGCTCGGCTCTATTAGGCACGGCTCGGCTCAGCTCAGCTCGGCTCTATTAGGCACGGCTTGGCTTGACTATTAGGCACAGCTTGGCTCAGCTCGGCTCGGCTATTTGGCATGACTCGGCTCAGCTCAGCTTGACTATTAGGCACAGCTCAGCTCAGCTCGGCTCGACACCATTAGGCACGGCTTGGCTCAGTTTGGCTTGGCTACTAGGCACAGCTCGGCTCAGCTCAGCTTGACTCTACTAGGCACGGCTTGGTTCAGCTTGGCTTGGCTACCAGGCACAGCTTGGCTCAGCACAGCTCGGCTCAACTCTATTGGGCACAGCTTGGCTCAGCTCGACTTTTAGGCACAGCTCGGCTCAGCTCAGCTTTGCTCATCTTGGCTCAGCTGGGCTTGACTCTATTAGGCACAGCCTGGCTCTGCTTGACTTCGCTTAGCATGGCTCATCTCTATTAGGCGTGGCTCAGCTCAGCTTGACTCTACGAGGTATGGCTTGGCTCAGCTCAGCTTGACTATTAGGTATGGCTCAGCTCAGCTTGGCACTATTAGGCACGGCTCAGCACAGCTCAGCTCAACTGCCCTTCCTGTCACTGCTCTGGGGGTACCACCCTGGGACACATGGGGCTCAGCTCCTGTGCCACCATCTGTCCTTGTCCCCCTGGGGTTCACTGTCAGAGGAGCCCCCACGGGCAGGGTGCCTCCTCAGGAATGTCACTGACAGGAGAAAATGATGGAGGCATCCCCAGGGAAGGCCAAGCCAAGGAGGTTTGGGTGCCCCTGCTCCCAGGGTGAGAACAAAGGCTCAGGAGGGTGTTGGTCTCTTTTCCCAGGTAACAAGCAACAGGACGAGAGGAAACAGCCTCAAGTTGTGCCAGGGGAGGGTTGAGGTTGGATCTTGGGAACAATTCCCTCCCGAAAGGGCTGTCTGGCATTGGAACAGGCTGCCCGGCATTGGAACAGGCTGCCCAGGGCAGTGGTGAAAGACACAAGGTCACCCTGGCACATTCCCCATAGGCCTTCTCCTTCAGTTGGAATAAACAGCTTGTTTGTGCACATTCCTGCATCTACAGGAGAATCCTTTGCAGAGAAAGGCCTGCAGGAGAAAATAAGGGGGAAATATATGCTAGGAAGATGACTAGGAGATGTTTGATGTGATTAAAATTTAAAATACATTTGACAAATTGGAGAAGTGGCCTGAAATCATCAAGACAATGTCAAATGAAGACAGGTGAAAAGTGCAACAGTGAGGAAGAAGAATTAAGTTGAACAAATTCAGGTCATAGTTCAATACTTCCTATGATCCAAGAAGTCTGCTCTGTTTCACAGGGTAAAATACTGCAGATAAAGTTAGTACAACGGGAGGATTTACTGACTGAAACTTCCAGAGCAGATCAGTCATCATGGGCCTTTATCAGAGAGATGCCAGTGGAGTAGCCTCATGGAGTTCCAGGATGAGGTTTATCCACAGAACATTCACAGAGACTCTGGGTTGCTTCTTCCAAAAGCCTTATAGAAAATGGTATTTTTTGAGTAGAGTTTTAGCTTGTACATTAATTGCATAAGCAACAACTTTTTAGAATATTTTTTTAATAAGCAAGGTCCAATTTTCCAGTAAGTTAAGGATGTGAGATTGGGTCATCTAAGCACGCTGGTTCCTTTGTCACAGGTATTTAATGTGCATGAGACAGCTCTGAGAATGGCACATTGCTCCCGTACATTGCAGCTGTCAGGACGATGTTATTTCTTCACATCCTTCTGTCCATCGCTCCCCTGTTTCTCGCAGCCTCTTGCTGTCTGGTCCCTTGCTCTGCAGATTCTCCTCTTAGGTTCCAACAAGTACTCGGCCAGAAGGACACAGAGGGTGTACTTTGCTAACAAAGGTCGTTAGAATTAATGCAGGGAGGTGTGAAGAGGGAGCCTGTTACCCGCCAGGCCCGCAGACATGATCAGCAGCTGCCATCTCGAGGTGCTCTCAAAAGCTGCACGTGTCAGTCATTCTGCAAGCGCTCCTGGATGCCTCCTCTCCTGGCACTGGTGTGAAATCTGTCTTTCTCTAAAGAGTCCTCAAAGTGCATCAGTTGAAAACAAAACCTAACAGTAGTAGGTGGAGAGCAGACAGAGTGAGGCCCTCAGATGGCAGGTGCAGCGGGAGGGGGTGTCAGGGCTATGGAGGAGCCTCGGGGCTGGCGTGTGCCATGGGAGGAGAACTGTTCTCTCTCCACAGGGCTTAGGTGGTTTCATAGATCATTTAGGTTGGAAAAATAACTTTAAGATCACTGGGTCCAGCCTCTCAACCTGGCACTGCCAACTGCACCACTAACCCATATCCCTGAGAACCTCATCTCCACGCCTGTTCAACCCCTCCAGGGGTGCCTCAAGCCCTTCCCTGGGCAGCCTGTTCCAATGCCCAACAACACTTTCCATAAAGAATTGTTCCCCAATATCCAACATTAACCCCGCCTGGTGCAAGTTGAGCTTGTGGGATTTAAGCCTCGCCCCTCCTCCCCACAGCTTTGAGCCAACCCCCCGCAAAGCTCGTCCCCTCTGGGGATCCAGGTGCTGCGAGGGGATGGGCAGCGCCGGGATCCGTGTCCGCCACACTCGCCTCTGCCCGGCCCAGCCCGGTGTCCCCGCGGCCTTAGCAACCGCCCGCCTGCGCCGCCGCCCGTCGCTAGGGGCGGTCACGCGGTAACCGGGCAACCTGCGTCACTTCCGGCGCTCCGGCGGCCGCTCCGCCGCGCCGCCCGCCCGCGGGTCCCGGTTCCGGGGCGATGGTGATGCCCAGCGGCGCCGCGGAGGCGGACGGGCCGGTGCGGCGGCTGCTGCGGGCCGGGGCGGTGGCCAGGTCAGCGGGGACGGCCCGGGGAAAGGGGGCGGGAGTCCGGGCGGTGGCAGCCCGGGGACAGCGGCCTTCCCTGCCCCGGGCACCGGGAGTGACAGCGGGACCGGCGGGAGCGTCCTGGGTCTCCCCCCAAGTCCGATTCGCGTCCCCGCACCCGGAGGTAGCGACTCCCCGGTTGTTTGGTTTTTATTCTTATTTTCTTTTTCCCGTTTCAGGTACAAGGTGATGAAGAACTGGGGCGTTATCGGGGGGGTGGCGGCGGCCGTGGCCGCGGGGATGTACGTGCTGTGGGGACCCATCACCGAGAGGAAGCGGCGCAGGAAAGGTAGGGAGGGCCCGGGGCCAGCCGGCCTGCCCCGGGCACCGAAAACACGCGAAAAGAGCCCAAAATGCGACTCCTGTGTGTTTCTGTTTTGTGTGCGTGCTCGCCTAGGTGTTAGAAATGCACCCGTTTCTAGTTTTTATTCTTAGCTTTTGTAAATTAATTTCTCTTGCTAGAGATAAGATTTTGGTCACTGTCCTGTTTAGAAATTAAAAAGAACTGACCAAAGGATTTCTGTTACTGGCACAATGTGTTAATTTTGTCAGTTGACATTTCGCACTTTATTTGTTTTGCGTTTTGGATAGCAAACCAAATGTGTTTTTATTGAACGAAAGTACAAGAGAAGGGAAAGCCTCGCTGAGCAGAGTCCTACAGAAATACCTTAATTAGTCCTTGGAGTTTTGTTTAACAACGTCCTGATGTGAGCGGAAGCGAAAGCTCCATGCGGAGCCCAACGGTGCAGCCGTCACCTCAGGGGCAGCTGTGACCCTGCACAACAAGAGGCTGCTACACCATATATCGGAAACAAGAATTTTAGCGTTTGTACACTGAATAATCCTGAACCTTAGTGTTACTGATTGGAACCTCTTCCTCTCAGATGAAAAAGACAATTTAAAAAGCTTTTTCAGCGCTGTAAGTCACAGAGACCACCATGATATAAACACTTCACAATATGCTGATGCACGTACCAGGGTTTTCTAGTTTTCAATGAGTGTTAGTAGCAAATAAACTGAAATAAGTGAATTTTCATGTCATTTTAATACCTAACACAACATTTGCTACTGAAAACAGGAAGGTTTTCCTGTACTTCATGCTGTAAACTCTTACATTTGTAATTCGCAGGGCTTGTACCCGGCCTTCTGAACTTGGGAAACACCTGTTTCATGAACTCCCTGCTGCAAGGTTTATCCTCCTGCCCATCCTTCATCAAGTGGCTGGAGGAATTTACAGCCCAATACAAGACAGACCAGAAACCGTCCACTAAGCATCGCTACTTGTCAGTCACTTTGCTGCATATCCTAAAAGGTACTTTAACATTTTCATGCTGCAATAAACTAGGAATAAAATATTAGTGTAAATGTCATCATTTCCAGCCTCCTTTCTTAAAAGAGAGCTCGTGTGTTCTTGTCTTTACTGTTCTCAGAGTGTTAACGGTTAAAACAGTATGAAAATGGACTCGGTAAAATCGAAGAAACAGGAAAATATGATCACAATTAAATGTGTGCTCAGGATATATCATAAAATAATTTAAGCTTTTTCTTCCAAGCTTGTTATCTTACCCAAAATATGTCCGATTAAGTCAGATCCTCTGTATGATGTTGGATACGAACATTAAAGCCTCTCAACCCAGTTCAGTGACCAGTTTCAGACTTCCCCCTGTGCTAAATTCATATATCAGTTACATCCTACTTAAGCACTTAAAATGTTTAAGCAATCTGTCTTAAACAAAATAATCGATTATATGACGCTTAATTAACATACAGTCTAAAATAAAACAGATTTGGGTTCTCGCTGTTCTCTGTGGCTCCTTCTAACATTTTTCAACACGATGTCCCCAGCTCTGTCCTGTCAGGAGGTGACAGAAGACGACGTCCTGGACGCCAGCTGCCTGCTGGAAGTGTTACGGATGTACCGGTGGCAGATCTCTTCCTTCGAAGAGCAGGTGATTGCAGAATTCTGGTTACACTGCCCAGCATATGCCTCAGCGCTTAGATCTGGAAGACCAGAAAAGTGAAGCTACGGTCAAAATCTGAATCTTTGCCATAGCAAAAAGTTTGCTTTAAAAAGTGACCAGAAACAACCATTTGATTGATGAATGGTGTTTTCAGTTTGCTTGGGTATATGTCCTGGAAACCCCGACTGCTTCAAACCCACATACTTAACTACCATCAAATTTAGTACAGTGGAGCCAGTAATATTAAAATAGAAGGGATACAGCCCTAATTTCGCTCTAGATAATGGGTCTCTGCTAACGTGCCATGCTGCTTCCAGGGATGGGCTCTGCTGACATGTCCAGATTTAGTGACGTGGAACATACAAGATTTCTAATCTTACTTTCAGTATTTTCAGCCCCTAAGTGCAGCTGGCCCATGAACTCAACCAATTATCTCACTCAGGAAATATGGTTCTATCTTTGCTGTTTCAGTGCCAAAGCAAACAGCAGAGATTTCAATTATGCTTTTACTGACATCAAGGAAAGCAGGCATTTATGCATGCATATTTTTTTTCTCCCAGTGTTTTAGTCTCTTTTGAGTTTACATGGCCCAGAATATTTTTAATAATGTGTGCTGTTACGAAGTTCAGCTTTATAGAAAGAGCTTTTTGGCAAAATGGCAGCAGATGCACAATTATTGCTAATACATAAAGTGGGCTCTAACCAGTAATTTTTCCTTTGACTTCCTACTAAATGACATAGTCACGTGTGTATCTGTACTCCTGGCATATGTTTTGATGTCTGTTTCCGCTTCCTCTGAGTTTTTTATCTCTATCTAATAGGATGCTCATGAACTCTTTCATGTCCTCACATCTTCATTAGAAGACGAACGAGATCGTCAGCCACGTGTGACACATCTGTTCGATGTGCATTCACTGGAGGTGACTCCTTTATTCATGTTATTTCATTATCAGAAGTTTCCGTAGCCTCCCTAGATTCCCAAGTGTGGCGAGTGTCAAGTGTCTGATGTTCACAAAGCTGTTCCTTAGTACTCTTATAGAAATTAAGCTGTAGGCCAGGCAGTCAAAAGCATAAATACATCTGTTAGTAAATGTATTTGAATTTACAGTGATCCCACTTTCATGAGGGTTTTTGCATTCCTAAATCCATGGAATATCAGGGTTGGAATACTCGGACAGACACTGTTGTGTGCCAGCAGTGACTCTAATCTGTGAGAGGTGACACATGAAAGAGGTTTGAAAGCTGAACAATGGACATTTATGGAGTAGTCCATTTGGAGGTGAAATTTATCTGAAATTTATATAAAGAGACACTAAAACTCCCACAATTGGGATGAAATAAGAACATATCTAATACTTATTGGTTTCTGAGGTAGGGTTAATGAAATCTTTTATCTTCCTCTGTAGCAGCCAGAAATAACCCAAAAGCAAATAAGCTGCAGAACAAGAGGTATGCTTTTTTCCATTTTGAAATATGAATATTCATAGTGTAGTCACTTTGTTTACTAAGGGGATAATATTAATTGATCGTTGTCTGTATTGGACTGAAATACATCTGTTCAACTGTAAAAAAAGAGTGAATTATTTGTCAGTGGGTCAGAACATGTTTTAGACCAGTTGCTTTTGTTACTGTGATCCAAAAATGTGGGACTGTGGTGCTGAGCACAAATGTCCTGAAAACAAAAGGACAATTTCAACTCTGTGTTTCAGGGTCTCTTCCCCCTGTGTCAGATCACTGGAGAGCTCAGCATCCTTTTCACGGGCGGCTGACCAGCAACATGGTTTGCAAACACTGTGAACACCAGGTATAAGAATGTGTGTCTGGTGATATATATCTGTGAAAAACGATGTTCTGAAACCGTCATCCCTTGTTGCTGACATAGTTGGTTTAAGCTCCAAAGGTTTGCAGGACTGACAGCTTAGACTTTTTCAGGTACTTATTATTATGGTGTTGGTGATGAACGAGAATGTATATTACTAAATATACTAAGGAAAATGAAGTGTGAGCCACTTTTGAGGGATAACAGCTCTCTTGTTATATTTAGTATTCAGTACAACAGCTCTCATAGACTGAAAATCCACTCACATGGGCAGTGGTTTAGGATGAGCTATTCATTCAGCACACAGTATGGAGATTGCACTTCCAAAGCCAAATTAAGTTGCAGTCCAGTTCTCCAGAGTTAGGACATGAAGATAACCTGGGTAAAGAAAAACATACAGAAAATAATCTCATTTATAGATCAAACTGTAAGAGTACGTTCAGTACTTTTACTTTTCAAAACTTGCAAACAAATCTAAGTGAGCAGGGGCAGCTTCCACAGAAACACGCTCAGCAGCACCTTGTGTACCCACCTCTGGGTTTCCTAGCGCCGCGCTTGGGAAAGTGGGTGTGTTTGACCTTCTTCCCCAAATATTTGTGGACAGCAGAGGGCACAGTGAGGTTAGGCAGGGTTGTTTTGGACTGTCATCGGTTTTACCTCACTGGATATGTGAAATACTTTCTTGCAGAGTCCTGTGAGGTACGACACCTTCGACAGTCTCTCACTGAGTATTCCAGCCGCTGTCTGGGTACGTAACCCACACCAAGGCATGATCTGCCTTATGTCACAGATTTTCCTTCGCTAGAGCCTTTTTAAGATGCCACAGCCTAAAGTGTAAATAAGTAGCTACCGTTTATTTTCTGCCTTTCCATAAATTAGCCTGTTGTGCTAATACAGTACCTGATGACTAACGTGTTAGTGCAAATTACCAATTAGCACAAGCATGACTTTGTTGACACCAACAGAGTTTTCTGTTCCTCCTGGTGGAATATTTGGTCCTTCCTGCGTAATTTGAACCAAGCAGGTCGTATCCCAAGGGCTGGGTGTTCCTGGCAGCCTTGGAAGGTGACCTTCGGGTGCTCTGTGCTGTGAATACACAAGTTACCCCACACAGGATTGGAAATTGTTTCTGTTTCTTTTTGGCTGTCTGAAAAACTTCGAATGACAAGCATTATAAATTTTGGGGGAAAAATGTGCAGCACATTTTTGAACTATAACATTTGTTACTTAATGTCTGCTGGAGGTTTGTTTTTCCAGACAAGTAGAATCTAATTTTACAAAATCAAGTGGTATGCACCTGAAAATTACTGCAAATGATTTTGGGCTTTTTGTACTTAGGGTCGTCCTATGACGCTGGACCACTGTCTCCATCATTTCATCTCCTCTGAATCTGTAAAGGATGTTGTGTGTGACAACTGCACTAAAGTATGTCATTTTATGTAACCTTCTAGCTCAGTTTTAAGCCTGCTGACAGAACTATGGCTTCAGTTCTCCTTTGTGACTTCAGGAAAGCCTCTAGCCCACCTGGGATTTCTTATCTTTAAAATTGAGGTCTTATCTCACAGAATATATGGAAGTTTTGTTTATTACTAATATTACAAAAATTACAAATATTTTATTCTATAGTTACGAGGTATTATTTAGATAATATGTGAGATATTTTTTTTTGTTCTGGTATTTTAAACAGTATTTTACAGCTGCCTGTAATTTAATGATAGCACAGAGCTAAAGTGACTTGTTTGAAAATGAACAGAACTGGCAAATGGCTGCTCATAAACCTGGAGATGGGGCTTGTTCTGGAAATGCTTGTTTCTGCTTGTTTTTGGTTTAGAATTCTGATCCCCTAGGATAGGCCACCAGCTCCTAAGAAAGTTCCTAGAAAACTGTAGGTGTAATTAACGTACTGACCAGAGTTCTGACAAGCGATTGCTTTTGTTTGCAGTGTGCAGACCTGCACTGTTGTGTAATCTCATTCAGCTGGTAATCAAATGGCTTTATTTTTTTTTCCCTTTTATTTCAGATTCAGGCAGAAGGGACTCTGAATGGACAGAGCATAGAAAACCAGAGAACAACATTTGTTAAGCAGTTAAAGTTAGGAAAGGTGAGGCAAGCTAACCGTGCAAATCTATTTTTAAATCCTAACATGCAGTAATTTCTTGTCTCTCTGCTTGATGCCCACTTCTTGCTATTAGACTACTTCAACATTTTACTGTAAAAAGCAAGCTCATTTGTCAAATACTTGTAGGCATTAAGGCCTCAATTCAGCAAAACATCAAACTCTATAGCTTAAAGAATGTGAGGATTCTGCTCAAAACAATTCAGCAAAACACCTAAACATCAGTTTGGCTCAGTGCCAGTTTATGTCGTGCATTATTTCTCTATTTCCTTGGTAAGTGAAGTGATTCATCTATACAATGTTTGTAACATCTCTAGCAATTGCTCACTTCAAAGAAATTTAAGTGTTCTAAAATCAGCAGGTTTAGACAAGTGAATATGGTGCTAAACATCAGGTGTAGTTTATATTAGAAGCTTTTATAATTTTTTGCTCTGTAATCACATGATGCAGAAGACATCAGGGCACTGGTCTGTAATTAAAAGCCTCAGGTGCCATTAATAATAATACATAGTTATTGCTAGAGGTTAACCCTGGCACGACTTTGAATGTCAGATATTTATAACTACTTGACCTTTTTTCCCCGGTGCTCTCACTGTGCAAAGCTATTACTGACTGAGTATCAGCAAATGTCTTGCAACTCGCTCCAACAAATTTCAGTTGTCATTTCTACCTCACAGATTGACAAGCTAAATAAGATTGACAGGTGGGCTTTTTAGGAACACATACGTATTTTTATTGATTTTTCTTCAATTTGGAGAAAATTATTCATTTTAGCTATTCCGCTGCCTCATGAGGGAGCCGTAGCGGCATTATCGGAAATCTCAGGGGATTTGTGAGTTTGTGTCACGTCCTGGGGTACTATTGCCAATAACCTTATGCACAGATAGAGCAGCACATAAGGGAACAGTTAGTGATGCATTTCCTTACCCACCACACTTAGCAGTTCCGTTTGTACGCTTTTCACTCAAACAGCCATTTCCCTTCCTCTCAAATCTATTTTGATTCTCCTTTTCTATGGAACATCGCTGAAGCTCCCTCAGTGTTTGTGCATCCACCTGCAAAGGCTGAGCTGGTCAAACCAAGGCACTCCTCTGAAACGGCACGAACACGTCCAGTTCAACGAGTTCCTCATCATGGACATCTACAAGTATCGCATTCCTGTGCATAAATCAAGCCAGAATGAGCTGAACCAGAAAAACTCTGAAGAGGCAATGCCTGGAACAAAGGATGGGATGGCAGTAAAACCATCAGGTGCTTATTTTGAAAATAAAATTTATTCTTCATTTCTATGTTTCAGTGATAAAACATTCTAATCACAGAATGAACATGAGAGCAGTAGCTGTATTTGGATCTGTGCAAAGAGGACGTGTAGAAATCCCTTTCCCAGCAAGCATTAGGATACCCTGGTCCAAGTTCACAGTTCAGTTTTAATAGTTCAATTTGATCCTACTAAATATTAAACAACAAAAAAAAAAAGCTGACAAACAAACAAAAACATCCCAGATAGTATAGAACTCGCACATTTTATGTCCAAAGGATGAAGTCCTGGGGATTATCTTGTTAGTAATCTCTTCTAAGGCTTCAGAAGAATGTAGGAATGGTGTCTTCTTAAAAACCAGTCAGAAAAGGTAGCTGTAGTGGGTCTGTCATTTAGGCAGCTCAATATTCTATTTAGTTGGGATTTTGTAAACAGTCCTTTTCAAATTTGTGTCATGTAAAAGCAATTACCACTGTCTTTGGATATTATACTCCTCTGCATCTCTTAAGTGATTGTGATATATAATGAATTAAAATAAGGAAAATACCTTCCAATTCTGTGATGAAAGGTACTGCTGGAACAGAAGCACTGTCATTAGCATTTGAGTTAAATGACTGAATGTCTGCTTTCTCTTGCAGATGCAGAACAACCGTCTGGTCCTAAGCCGCTCTTCATGAACGGTGCCTGCTCCTCTTCATTTTTAACATCCTCGGGAACTTTTCCACTTGCTACATTCCCTGAGTGCAGGTAAGTTAGAGATTTGTATCCTACCATGGAATTTCTGTCCCTTCAAATTGTGTCTTGCTTTAGTCTGTCTTTATTATGAGGCTACATAGTAGCTGCTTTAAAAATAAATTGCAGCTGAAGATGGAGCAAGTGGGGTGGTTTCTGGGACATGTGGTCCCCAAGAGCTGCTGACCCTCTCCTTTCTCATTTGTCCTCCAGTTCCCCCGTGTACCTCTACCGTCTGATGGCAGTCGTGGTTCACCATGGAGACATGCACTCGGGACACTTTGTGACGTACCGCCGCTCACCGCCTTCTGCGAAGCACCCGCTGGCTGTCAGCAGCCAGTGGCTGTGGATTTCGGACGACACCGTTCGCAAAGCCAGCTTGCAGGAGGTCCTTTCTTCTAGCGCTTACTTGCTTTTCTACGAGCGTGTTCACTCGAGGGCGCAGCACCAAAGCTTGGAGCTGAGGGCTGAAGAGTGATGATGAGAGCAGAAGGACAAAAACTGACAAAATTCCTCTAATGAGATGTACATTGCACCTCCTGTCCGTTATGCAAGTAACCCACCACAGGCCCTTTAACGTCCCCCTCCCTCTGGCAATGGCTGGCTCCTGCTGGGAGTGTTTTATACCAAAATTACGCTGCCCAAAGTTGGTCTGCTAACGTTGTGCAGTCCAAAGTATATCTGCATTAAAGGAGCGTTCATTCTGTTAAGTAGCAATGTTGTCAACGTCACGGCTCTGAAACAAACTTTTCACACAGACCTCCTAAGGGTATTTTCCATATTCTGATGTGTACGTAAATTTTCAGAGGGAGATGCTTTATATACATTTCACTGCAGACCTTTCTGAACAGGGGAGCCCCAGAGGCAGTCGATGGGAAGCTGCTGTTATCAAAGGCAGTGATTTAAGAAACAAAGTGCCTTGAGCTTATTTGAAGAGCTACATCACCATTGTCTGAGTTCACTGTGTGTCCATTACGTTCTGATAAATGCCTCAAGACGATGGGATGAACTACTAACAGAATCGGATTTCTCTTGGTATCCCAGCTAATCAACAAATAAGGCTTCTCTACGTGCACGATCCAAAAAACAACTTCCCTGTTCACGTGGTTTTCCTAGTATTTTAGTTCTTTATACATCATAGAAGTACTTCTGCTGATTCAAAGTGGTTTCCTTTTTCCAGGAAATTCCCCAATTTATTGCTCTATATCTCTGCAATAGAGCTGAAATGAAGAGCCAGAAGCGTTTCCTCGCAATCAGTATTGTCGTTTCCTTTGTCACTATGAAACTGTTGAATATGGTTGCTTGTAGGATCGACTACAACTTTTAATGCTGTGATTTCAAGGCTACTGTCATTGGTGTTCTAGACTCACCCTTCCTATTTTAATGCTGAAAACTACCATTTCTCATCAGCCATTCCAACACTTGAGCTTACAGTCGAGCTTTAGAGCTTGTGCCGGTCGTGATTGTGAGCTGAGCTGTGCAGCAACCCCAGCATCCTCATTACGTTGAAGCACACACAATTACATCGGGACTGGCGGCACTTTCTTGCTGCTGAACTACTTCCCAAGACCTGAGAAGATGAGTGTCACCGCATTAGATACACAGATTGCCAAATCAGTACAAGTAAGGTGTCCTTTGCTGCTCTAGATTGTTTGACATGTTAAGGAAAAAAAAATCCAAACAAATGGAGGGAGAAGCAGCAAAAATTATCCTTTTGACTGCTTTTAAATGACCAGGAATAAAATATATAGGCTATTTTTAGCTCTTTTCTATCCTTTCAAGCTTGGAGGGAAAGATTACTGCATCAGACAAGCTTTTTCAGTGTAAAACAGCAACTAAGTTTTCATATGGTAACAACTGTCTTAATAGTTTTTTAGGGCAACTTTGTGCCTCAGATATTCACGTTGCTGGCCAAAGCTCATAGGTGTTCAGAGCCCCGCTCAAAACCAGCCAAAATCAGAGTGGTAATAGATGTTCAGGAAGAACTATTTACACAGCTCATCATTCCAGACTATGGGTCACAATTGCTGCTCCAAGTAATGCTCATAGTACATAAAAGAGGCTTTATAAATCCACTGATGTTCCTGAGAAGGAAAAACATCTTCAAAGCATTCAGCTCCAGCAGGTCAAGCATTTGTACCTCTACAATTCAAAACATTTCCACTGCCAGCAGTATATATTCTGCACTACCTGTTCTCAACAGGGCCTGTTAAAAGTTTTTAACTCTGAATTTTTTTGAAGTTCATCTGAACAGGTCACTTTGTTTAGAAAGCAGTAATGCTGGAGGTGGGTCAGGCCATCCGCACGCAGTGGAATATGTCTTAAACTCATCAGCTGGTAACAGAGATGTAAAGCTAGATATTACTCCAAAATCGCTTTTTCAATATATTTTGATTTTCCTTTTGCATAGAGCTGCTTTCCAATGGGGGCCAGTTTGAGAATGACAGCACAGTCACTGTAAGACACAGATAAACTGCTCCATTTATTCTGAAAGCTTCCTCAGGGGCTATAAGGCTGAGGGTTGAGTAGTCAGCATTTGTTCTAGCTGTCACCATTAAGAAGGAGGAGAAGGTGATGTCTTAGCCCTCAGGGTGGGGAAGCAAGCAAGTATCAACACCTCGGTCCTGGTCCTGAGCAGTTGTAGCTACTCTCAGCCTACTTGGAACATCCAAGACCTCTGCAGGTGTTGCCACCCAACCCTCACCTGAAGTCATGGGCTCTGTGCAGGCAAATGAGACTCATCAAACTCACAAGCTTCCATGGTGGAGAAGGTGGTAATAAAATGTAAAGGCTTTAAAAAAATCATATAAGACCTCCAAGATGACATCTTTGTGTTTGGATTATTCTTGTCTTATTTTGTGCATTATTTAAAAATGTATGATACTATAGTCAAACCGCTGCACTGCTGTTTGAAGTTGCGTTTTCACTTTGGAGTATTTTTGTAATTGTACAGTAGCAATAAAAGAACAAACTTATTAGAAAAAGTAGCTGTTCACATGTGGTAATGTCTTCAAAGAGCCAAGCTATAAGCCAAACCACATTCGGTATATGCAATAGAATCAGCACTTAACATTCGCTGGATAAGAAGAATTTGTGCAAGAACTCTTCATGCTCTGTATAGGATTTTCTGGTAGTAGCACAGGGTGGGAAGTACCAACTCCAAATTGCCTAAACAGACATTAATTCCAGAGCCCTAGAAGACCCACTGCTGAAGGACAGAGCCCATCACTAATTAAGATACTTGTATCCTGGTTACACAGGGATCAGTTCCCATTCTCTCACTTACCCTTGCTTGATTCCACAAGACCGGTTGATGACTTTGGACGGTCGTTCCTCATGTCAGCAGGATTCACTGTCAGCACAGAAGGTGACGGCTTCTGGGGCGTTCAAACGGAATCCCTAGGGATAATTATTTAGAAAAACACTCTCAGAAGTTATAGCCTTTCACACTGCATTGTCCATATCAATGATAAAGCCTAATTTTCCCCAAAGGGTCATTTATGCTCACAGGTTTCTGTACAAAGGACCTGAGAAAGAAGGGTCCCCTTCCCTGTGCGGTAGCACCATGGGCTTCCTCTTGCCCGCCTCCAAAAGAACGTAGGCTCCGGCGTCTGCAGTGGAGCAGCAGAGGAATACAGGCAGACAAAAGTCACAGTGACTGTAAAACATGCAGCCAGCCACGTTGCACTCGCTACATTCATATCTTAGCGCCCCTCCTTTTCTTGTCCATCTCATTTGTATTTAAAAAAACAAAACAAACCATAGCTCACTAACAGAGCACACAAGAAAAGGGTCACCTGTTGAACAGTGTCAGCTTCCAGGCTCCCCTCTAAATGATTATGTCTTGTAGTTCGTAGTATTTCTAAACTATTTCTCTGCTATCTCAAAGATTTACGGTATTTTCAACATTTTTGAAAACCGGATAAAGTAAGATCAGCTGGGAAGAAACTTCCTCCTGAGCAAAACAAGGATATTACTCATTAAAAATATGTATCAGCAGGACTACAGCAACAGTTAACGGAGGCAAAGTATTTCTGGCATTCAAGATCAGTAGTCACAGTCTTTATTAGCAAGTTAGCAAGTATACTATCTCCTCTCCTGGTTTAATTTGCTCATCTGGTACCCTGGATCATCAAAGACAGTGTTTGAATGAGAAACTGAGTTATGTCAGGGAAGAAAGCTTCTATTTTCAGAGTCAAAAGACCTGCTCCTTAATTGCTGAATACTTCACTTCTTGGCTAGAGTCATCACTTTCCGAAATGTGAGGTTGATTCTTGGGGCGAGTACTTTCTTGCGGATGGGCAGGCTGTGGTACCAGTACACATTGGTGGGGTACTTCATCATCAGCAGGCTGCCGTGGGCAAGCTGCAGCTTGATGGGCTTAATGTGGCGTGTTGCGTTCTTCCCCCTGGAATCACAGTGCCTGAAAACAAAGTCCCTGCAAGCTCCAAAGGACACAGATGCAATAGGACTGCGTGGAACCAGTTCCCTTTCATCATCTCGATGTTCACCTATGTGGTCCCCTCCATCTTTATATCTGTACACAGAACAGATTAATTAGTTCTTCTACCAATCCAATTAAATGCATGTAAAACAATTCATCAGTGATCTGTCAATAACGTTGCTCAAGCAATTTTTCATTTGAACAAGCTGCTTGATGCAATTGGAAAACAGACATACCTGTTAATCAGAACAAAGTTAAAAGTATGTCCTGTGTCCAAAGTGATGCGGTCTCTGATACGGCTGAGAACGGGGATCCAAGGCTTAGGTGAAAAGGTAACGCCTGAGTAAGTGTATGTTAACTCAGGGTCTCCATAGCTTACTTGCTTCCTTGGAATATTGTGCCATTTGCCAAACACATGTAATTTTGTCATTTCACCTGTTTAAACAAGAAATGAGAAGGATCAAACCCCACTCTGTATTGCCTCTGTAGTTCACACATTCAATATTCTCCTTGATCTGAAGCTTCTACAAAACTCCAGTGGGACAACAGAAATGAAGATGCTGATGACAACCCAACAGCTGCCAACCACGTTCAAGTGCTTCTGTTCCAACAAAGTGCTAAACTTCCAAGTTTTACAGTGCTTTACTATCCCCCTTGAATGGGATGAACAGGATGAGCACCCCCATCTTATTCTCTCATTGAATTAATGTGACCGGGGACATCTCTCTCACATGCTACATCTACCAGCAAACCCGTCACTCTTCCCAGACTACCCCGGTTCTTTGGAAACATTAAAACATGAACGAAACCACCTGACACATGCTTCAAGCTAAACCAAACTAATGCTGCAAGATCAGACCTGCGCCTGCACTGCACTTCACAGAGCCAGATGTTACAGACACCCGGGGCCTGCAGAAAACTCTGCACATCGGGCAGCTCTGCCCAGGCCACGGGCATCACCCTGGGACTGCCTTGAGTGGGCCGGCAACACCCCACCGGGCCGGGCAACAAACACCACCCCGGGCAGCCGGAGCTGGACGCTGGGTCCCGTTACCTTCAAAGTACTCCACCTCTTCTTCCAGCTGCTGGAAGATCTCGTCAGCCTCAGCCCTGCCGAAGAGGAGCCGGTAGTCGCAGTTCAGGCCCTCGGCGCGGATCTCCTGCCAGGGGGGGTTCCCTGAGGCGGGTTCCCTTGAGGCGGGATCCTCCGGCCGCGGCCTCTTCCCGCCGCCGCCACCTCCCGCCTCCCTGGCGGGACGTTTCACCACGTATCTGTCCATCGGAGGCACCGAGCGCGGCGGGCGCCTCCTCCTGGCAGCGAGCCCGGGCGGGAACGGGAGCGGGAAACCCCCGGCTGAGGCGGAGAGCGGCGCAGTGCGCGTGCGCCTGGGCGGGGCGTGCACCTCCTCCCTCCGCCAGGCCCCGCCCCCCGCGCACGCGCACGCGCACGCTCTTGGCGCCAAGTCCACGTCCCCTGCACCGGTTCGCGCGGCGCCGCTGCCGCCTCTCAGCGCTGCCCCTCGCCCGCTCCGCTGCCGTCTCTCACCGCCGCCATGATCGGGCAGAAGACGCTGCACTCCTTCTTCAGTGCCGCGCCGCCGAAGAAGCGCGGCCGCTCCCCGGAGCCGGGTAGCGATGCTGAGGTAGCGAGCGGGGGCTGAAGGGCGCCGGCGGCCCCGGAGGGGATAGAGGAGGCTGGCGGGCGGGGGGAGGCTGCTGTGTGGGGAGGTCTCGCGGCTTTGGTGGCCGTTGGGGAGACCACGCGCCGCGCGACCGCTTCCAAAAAATCCCGCGCTCCTGGCACGCCTGACTGATCTGTCAATCGAGGCCATGCTCCATCGCTTGCCCAATGGGCGCTGAGAGTCGCTGTGGCGTCACGGTTGCTAGGCTGCTGGGCTCTCCGCCCGCTGTGGCAAGCCAATAGGAAGGAGCGTGATCTTTCTCGTTGTCCAATGGAAAGCAGGAGTTTAGGCTCCCGTTTGTGGGCGTGACCCTCTTGGCACTTCGGCCAATGAGGACGAGTTCGTTGTTGTTTTGCCGCGAAATACCCGCGTGCGGCGCGGCCGCCTCCGGAGGGCGGTGCCTGGCCGGGCCATGGCGGCAGCTCGGCTCCCGCTGCTCGGCCTGAGGCTGGGCCGCGCCGGCCCCCGCCCGCTCTGTACCCCCCGCCTGCCCTGCAGCCTCCGCTTCGCTCGCTGTTTCCAGGTCAGTGCCGCGAAGAAGGCGAAGGCAGTGGGAGATGAGGCGGGAAAGGCCTCGCCGCTCAGCGCGGAGCAGCAGGAAAGGATCCGCAAGAACAAGGAGGCAGCGCTGCAGCGGCTGGCGGAGCGGAACGTGCCCCCGGGCTTCGGGGAGAGCTGGCGGCGGCAGCTGGCTGGGGAGTTCTCTAAGCCCTACTTCATGGAGGTGAGGGAACCAGGCCTCCTCCGGGCGGTGGGGCTGCGTGGCCGCTGCTCCCCGCTGCCCCCTGCCTGAACCCTCTTCTCTCCTTTCCCCCCCCCCGCTAAGCTGATGGCGTTTGTGGCAGAAGAGAGGAAACGCTACACGGTCTATCCACCCCCCGACCAAGTCTTCACCTGGACGCAGATGTGCGACATCAGGGATGTGAGTAGAGCTGCTGGTGCTGGGGAGGTCCCTCCAGCTGCTATTGCACTTAAAACGATGAAGGCACGGAGTCGGGAGCACAAACACCATCATTGCATGTTTGATCTCTTAAGCCTTAGTCCCACATGATGTGGATGCTGTTGTTCTCCTCACCTAACTTGTAAATCCTGGCTTCTCTTTCATCTCTGATTCTGAAACAGGGTTTTATTGTTTTATTACCTTCACTAGCCACAGAATTTACTTTAGAACTTGAGTTGGACTTTTGACCTTATTTCAGTGTTTAACAGGTTAATGTAGTGCTTGATTTTTAGGATCTTGTACTTTTTTAAAAATTTATCTGTAATTAACTGTAATTAAAATAATGACAGTGTTTAAGGTAATCCCATTACCAATAAGCTGTGTCAAAAATACCACAGCAAGTATGGCATAAAACTAAAATGTAGGGCAATTTACTTGGAAAATACCTTAACAAGGTGTTTTATTGTGGCTCTTTGAAAATTAATTATATGTCAGTGCTGTAACTTCCATTCCTGGGACTTTTGGTTTTGCGTGGTGTTTTTTAATCTGTCTTTGTTTTAGGATAAAGCTCATTTGTATGCCTTTATTTTTCTTCCCTCTTTTGCGAATAATACTGATTATAACTCAGTGCTAACAGAGATCCGCTTTCAGGTAAAGGTTGTCATTTTGGGACAAGATCCATATCATGGACCTAATCAAGCTCATGGGCTCTGCTTCAGTGTCCAGAAACCTGTTCCACCTCCCCCCAGGTATGACTGTGATCAATTTGCAAAATCCCTTTTGTCGACAAATTACTTACAGTTCTGTGTTACTCGGGCTGTGAGACAGATAATAGATACAAAGTGTGTTGTGACTGTTTAAATTTGAGTTGTGCATTGCCTAGAAACAACATCACTGCAGAAGTCTGAATAATTCTATATAGTTTAGTGGCATTCTGAAGAGCATCCTGGATGTAAATTTGCATTTTCAGTTGTGCTGAGACCTCATTAAACTTCCAGCCAGACACACAAAGGGGATGTCCTTCCTGCCCTGCTACTACAAATTGCTTTATTATCTTAAATGATAAGATTAAAATCAATACTCTTGTCTAATGTAAGAGCAGTAAGTGGTGCTGTTTGGTCTGATCTTTAAATGTGCGTATTTAAAATCTTCTGATGTTTTCATTGCAGTTTAGAAAATATTTATAAAGAACTGTCTACAGATATTGAGGACTTCACTCATCCTGGTCATGGTGATCTGACTGGCTGGGCCAAGCAAGGTGAGTTAATAGGCACTTAAGTAATGTGTCCACTATAGCTTATAAAGATATCTATCTAGAAAAAAAGATCCATGATTGGAAACAGTCCATCTGTAAAAGAGAAAATAAATTCTAAGTGCCTGTTGCTTAGCAGGTACCTTAGAAGAAGAACTTGATTTATCACTTTGTGGGGGAAGCAGGAAAAAGCAGTTAACGCTCGATTTGTTCTTTTGTTTGTCTTGTTTCACCCTCTGTGTATCCGCTTTGTTTGCTAGGAGTGCTCCTGCTCAACGCCGTCCTCACGGTGCGAGCTCACCAGGCCACCTCGCACAAGGAGAGGGGCTGGGAGCAGTTCACGGACGTGGTGGTGTCCTGGCTCAACAAGAACTTGCAGGGGGTCGTCTTCATGCTGTGGGGAGCCTACGCCCAGAAGAAAGGCAGCTCCATTGACAGGGTACAGGTTTCTCCTCATCTCTTCCCCCATCACTAATTTTTTCTTCATTTTGGTGGACACTAGAGGGCACTTCCCTTACAGAATTGGGGTTTGCTCCCTGCTTGAACACTCCTGGCAAATTTATCTCCCTTTCTTTTCCAGCTTAGCCTTTGCCAGAATTAAGCAACAAAAGTGGAGCAAGTATAACCTTGTGTTGTCAGAAAAGCCTCCAGTTGAGGATAGAACTGTTTTGGTTTTTTTTCTAGGAAAAAGGCTCATAAATAAGTGTAAATTTTCTGTTCAGGATTACAGCAATTGAAAACTGGCCATGGAATTACTGCTGCTTTACGTAGTCCATCCTCCTCTGCTCAGTGAGACAAAAGTCTTGGTCCTCGTGGCCGCTTCTTTGGGTCCCCAGGCTGGTGACTGAGGAGGTGTAGAGGGGAAACTACCCCGTCTGGGTGGGGGCAGAGCAGCCAGCCGTGTCCCCAGAGCTGAAAACATGCAAATCTAACAAGCAGTTTCCTCTAACGCTTCACAGAAACGCCACCACGTCCTGCAGACGGTGCATCCCTCGCCTCTCTCCGTCAACAGAGGGTTTTTCGGCTGTCGGCATTTCTCGAAGACGAACGAATTGCTCAAGAAATCCGGCAAGAAGCCCATTGACTGGAGTGCGCTCTGAGCTGCGCGCGGAGGCTGGTGGGGTCTGATGGCTGGAAACAGCCCCTGGTTCAGGGGTTGTCTCGTTTCTGAAAAACTTTTGCTGCCCTGAGGATTAATCCTTGGATGTTGATCAAGGAACAAAAGACCAAACTTTCAGAGATGTTATATTTCCTTTTTAAAAATGCTTTTAAAGAGCAGACTGGAGGGTTACATGGACAACTGCTCTGCTGTTTGAACAGGTCTCAGCCTACTTTGAAGCAAAGAAAAAGAACAACAGAATTCTGTGTTCATTTGTGTTGCTGTAATGGGAATGTATGTTCAGGCTCTTGTGAAAGGATGTCAGTTCTTAGAGGTGAAGCTGTTCAGCTCTTGTAAATACTCTGGTTCGCCTCCCCCCGTTTCTTTGCTTCCTACTGTGCAAATCTCTATTTCTTATTTGGCGGTGGGGAGCTGACTCTATGGAAGAAAAGGCCAATGCTTTTGTTTTTAGCTTTTTGCTACAAATTACAAGATTTATTAGAAATACAGACTGTTTGGACTGTAAAGACTGTACACTGTCACAAGTGTTACTTGGTGTATCTGTACTCTTGAGATTTTGGGCTTAATCCCCCCAGCAGTCAAGGGAAGACAGTGACAGAGACTCTGGTTGTGCTCTGAGTTTTTGTTGGTGTTTAGAGAGGAAAATCCTAAATTGTTAGATTCTTCCTTGCTGTGTTAATCACTTGGATGACCCATGGGCTGTGATGACCATGAACTTTGTGGTACCTGCTCATGGCAGCAGCGAAGGTTTGTTCATCAGGATCTGCCAGCGGATGGGCTGATGGTTGCAGATCGTTAAAGATCTTTTAAGGTCTTTAACCAGAGGGATTTTTTTGCTTTGCCTTCATGGCAGCAAGTCCAGGTTTGTAGCCACTGTTGGGACTTCCAGGCTGAAGACAAGGTTGGGCTTTCCCCTTCCTGGTTTCCAGCCAAACTTTGACTTTGTTATTCCTTTAATGGAATTGAAGTGCCTTTGGAAATTGTGTTTGTAGAACACCCCTGTAAAACCTTCCTTTGATATTTACTCTGATGGGTAACACTAGTACAAGTGAAGTTTACACTTCCTCTGGCTGTGTTATATTTCTTGTTTGGTTTTGTTTTGCTTTGTTTCTTACCCACAGTTTGTTTGTTTTTTAAATAAAAATGACCTTGTTTACGTTGTGATCTTACACTGGCAGGACCGAGGCTGGGATGGAAGGGGACCTGAGGTGAGGCCCTGGCTCTGTAATGGGTGCTGTCCCCTGGGTGGGGGGGGTCCCTCCTGTCCCCTGGGGGGTTCTCCTGCCCCCCCCGGGAGGCAAAGCTTCAGGTGCCAGAGTTTCTCCTTGTCCCTGTCACCGGGCGAGGGGCCAGGGCACCTTTGTCCCCCAAGGATCGAGTGTCCCCGCCGGCCATGCCAAGGCCCCCCCGTGCTTCCTCCACCCCCCCACGTCGCCTCCACCAGAACTTTTCCAGACGCTTCAGGGGGAAATATTTGTGCTTGACGTTACCGTCACGTGCGGGAACGCGACCGCGACGCGACCGCGAGGGTGAGGGACCGGGAGGGGGCAGGGGGGGCCGGGCAGGCGCTGCCCCCTTGGCGCGGCCCTGGCACCGCGGCCCAGCCGGGGCGGGGGAACCGGCCGGGATCGGCGTCAGCGGGAGCGGCCGCTGTTTGTCCCGGCAGCCGCCGGTGGGGCGGGGGGGACGCGCAGGGCTCAGCGCCGATGGTGAGTGGCCCCTCAGGAGGGGGCTGGGGCTGGGGGGGGCACGGCGGGGCTGGGGCGGTGTCCCCCCGCCCAGCTGTTACTGAGTGTTGAGATCTGAGGTTCGGTTTGAGTTCCCCCCTTCTGCGAGGGGCTGGCGGTGGCCTCACTGCCACCCTTGGGGGCCATTTCAGCCCCCTCAGGGCTGCCTGAAGGCCGAGCAGAGCTGTGCCACCTCCTGTTTGGGACCCCCCCATCTCGAGGGGTCTGGCTGGGGGCTGGAGGGGGCTGTGGGGTCGGGAGCGCTGCAGGAGGGTCTGGGTGTTTGGGGGGGCTGCTCCCGATCCCCCCAGACTGGCTGATGGGGTCGTCTGTGATGGAGCGTGTCTGTGCGTCTCCCAGGGCAGGTGAATGCTGCTGGCCACTCTGCTGCTGGTGCGGCTCATCTGGGCCAGGGTGCCCAACCTGCAGCCCAAGGAGGAGGAGAAGCCGGAACAGACCCCAGAGGAGCGGAACACGACAGAGAAGCCAGAGCAGACCCCAGCAGAGAAGATGGAGCAGACCCCAGTGGAGCAGCCAGAGCAGAACTCGATAGAGATGCCAGAGCAGACCCCAGCAGAGAAGATGGAGCAGACCCCGGTAGAGAAACCAGAGCAAAGCCCAGCAGAGACGATGGAGCAGACCCCGGCGGAGCAGCCAGCAGCTCCCCCCATAGCCAAGCCATCATCACGGCCGAGCCCCCCAGCCCCCAGCTCACCACCACGAGCCTGCAAGTCTGTGGTGGGGGAGCAGGAGCAGATCGCAGTGTACAACCCTGCTGCTCTCCGCCGGCCGACCCTGGCCAAATTCGTGCTGGGCTCCTTTGATGACAACTCCTTCAATGATGAGCTGGTGACTGCGGCCTTCAGGGTGGGCAACCGGCGCAGCAGCCTCACCGGGGCAGGTGCTGAGCTCCCTGCAATGCCTGCCCCAACAGAGCCCACCACTGGCATGAGGTAGGACATGCGGACTCAGGGGTGGCGGTGGAACGGAAATAACCTTGTTTGGGGCAGGCAGATGCTTTTTGAGGGTGTGTTTCTCAGGGACCCTGTTGCTAAAATTGGGGTGTGCATGCATGTGTGGGTGCTCCTTGGAGCCCCAAATCAATGCCCCAGTCCTACCCCCTTTGACTTGGTGTTGCATGAAGAACCCTGATAATAAGATTATTGGCAGAAACCTGGGAAGAGCAGACATGTCCAAGCACTCTGTGTGACAGCAGTGCCATGTGCACGAGTGCAGCAAGGACTGTGGCAGGGGTTGCTCTGTTAGAGAAATTTTAGATGTCAAAGTACAGGGTAGAAGATGTTATTAGCATGCATGGCGATTCTTCAAATGGAATCCCCAGCGTTGCAGCCAAATTGCCCAATGGCTCCCATTTTATCACATCTTCCTCTCTCATTTTGCTGCTTCTCTCTGTTCTCACACCGTCTCCTGGTGTTGAGAAAAGCTGTGCTGATGCACCAGCCACAGCTGTGGCTGGCATGGGGTGAGGTTGCATTGGGGAGCAGAGATTTGCCTGCATGGCAAGATGAGATTGGGCTCTGTTGCGGTGGTGATGGTGCATTCAGGCAGTGGCAGGAGCTTCTGGCGTTTGCCACATGCTCGCTGTCCTGACAGGTGAACTTTTTGTGCATCAGCATCGCTGGGGACATTTCCTGGGGGGGGGTGTGTGTTAACCTGCGAGCTGAGCTGAGCCTTTTGAGAGGGCACCTGCACATGCATTTGCACATGAAAATATTGCCCTATGCCCCAGGGCTGGATCTCACAAGGACCTGCTCCTGCTGCTGCCTGCGCTTTGCTTCAGCTCCCAGGGGGAACACTCATGTGCTCCTGATGCTGCACATAACTCCACGCAGCGTCCCAGGGGCATGGAGTTATGTGGGGTTGTCGTTTGCTGCTCCTGCCCTTTCTCTGCCCTTGCAACTACTGCAGATAAATTATTGAAGGCAGAGAAGCAGCTCTTTGCTGGTTTTGCAATGAAAAGTGGATGAGCTTTGCTCCATGGGCAGTTCCACAGAGACTTCTGCCCAGCGTTGGTGCTAGTGTGGCCATAGAGCAGCTCGCTGCTGCCGCTGCCTTGTACCAGGCGGTTTCCTGTGCAAACCCTGCTGACGGCCCTTATAAATAACTGGAAACAATGCGCTGCTGCCCAGCTCCTCCTGCCTGCTCCGCTCCCGGTTAAAAATAAAAGACCTTTGGGTGCAGGGATGTGTTACGAAATTTGACAGCCCAATGGTGTCTTCTTGCCTAGCTGGGGTTTGGGACGGTTTCATGCACCTTGCTGCCGGTGGGGCATCACTGCTGCTCATCTCTGTTTTAACATGAGAGGAATTTCTATATATCACCACCCGAGTCATGTTGTAGACATGGTTGGTACAGTTTGCAGGATTTGTGGGAGGCTTGGGGCTGTGGGAGGGAGGTGAGGGATGCACTGGAGTGTGAGAAACCTGACACTGCTCAATGCAGGGCTCCTGAGTACATGGAGAGATTGGGATGTTTCCCAACCTCTTGGGGTTTTGACACATTTCCCCTTAAAATAAATGTACCAAGTGCTATTTGTGTGAAATCTGCTCATTATGCGTGGGGGTGGAGGGGAGAAGGCTGATCCTTCTTCCTTTGCTTATTTATAGCTCATCCATGGAATAACAATCAACAGTTCAAAATCTGGCTGAGTTATGAGTGGGGAAATGTGAACCTACTAATTAAAATAGAAAGTTGCCTAAAACTCTGGGCAGGGCTGCGGGAAGGCACGTGCCTGGCTGCCGGGGGGTCCCCGCCTGCCCGCACCGGTTGTGGCTGTGCCAGGGGGTGGGAGGCGCGAGGGCACCTTATAGCGCAGCTGGGGCTACAGCCTTGCGGACAGACTGGCCTGTCTGTCTGTCAGCCAGCACAGCCTGCTCCAACCTGCCCGCTTCAGGAATGCACAATGGGCTGTGGAACAAGGGATAGACTCCGGAGGGAGTGGAAATGGCTTCAGTGGAAAACCATGGTAGGGGTGAGCCTGGCAGCAGTGTGGTGTGCCCGGGAGGGGACTTGGGGTGGTGGAGCCAGCAGCATGGCAGGATGGAGTCTGATCTGTTGAGGAGCTGCAGCTGCTGTCCTTGGAGATTCCCAAGGCTGGGAGCAATGCAGTGCAATCTTTGCAGGGTTTTTCGCAGAGCTCTGCCCTCTCTGTGCTCCCTCTTTGGTGACCTTGCCGCGGCTCGGGGTGGTCTTATTGGAGCACCTCTGGCTGCACCCTTTGGAGATCTGGTGCTTGCACCATGGGGACGGAGCCGGCAATCCTGCTCACCTTGCACAGGCACTGGGGAAGGGACGCTCTGTGCCATTCCATGTACATGTTGCCTCTTCTGCCACCCTCACTCGTGGCATCCTCATGTGGGGGACAAACACAGCTCTGCAACAGGGTTTAGTGTGAACCAGGAGCTGCAGGGCTTTGTAAGCGGACCTTGGTCACTGCCAAGGGGCATTTGTGCATGTAACAATCCCAGCAGTGGGAGGGAGGGTCTGTGCTCAGTGCTGCATTTTGGCCCCCTGGGAGTCTCCCCGTTCCTTGGCCCTTGGAGCAGAGCGTGGCACATTTCCAGCTGCAGCCAGGCTGGGCTGGCCGTGCTGCAGTGCTCTGGACACAAGCGTGCTTCCGAAGACCCTGAGCAGCTCTCTGCTCCCTGCAATGCAAACCCTGAGGCTTTTGTTTGTCACGGTGGAGTCTTAGTCCAGCTCTTGTGGCTGCAAATCTGCTTATTGTGGTGTTTGAATCAATGTGGACTCACAGCTGCTGTGGAGGGGGTGTTGCAATTGTAAAACATGCTCTGTTGACCCCAAATTGCTTGCCCCATATAACTCAGCCAAAACCACTTTTCCTCTGCGGTGTTGCAGTGAGTGTTAAAAGTCCCTGGAGAGATCCTGGTGCACAACAGGGAGCTGGTAGCAAGGAAGGTGATTCTCAGTGTTCCCTGTGTGAGTCAGCAGGGTGACAGGTTTTTATGGCTTTCCTCGGAAGAATGTGCAGAGGGGGCACAGTCTGGTCTTCAGTGCCCGCCGCTGTGGGCTGCCGGGCTCCCTGCAGACCCGACCCTGCCAGGGAGCCCGAGCCAGCGGCAGCATGTGGCTCCTGCCGAGGCTTTGCTCACTGGACTGCAGGCTCGCTGACGGCTGGTGTGTCCCACCACAGGCCTAGCATGTCTGGACTGCACCTGGCCAAGAGGGGCCGAGAGCACAGAAAGATGGATCTGCAACGGGACTTCACTGTCGCTTCGCCAGCAGAGTTTGTCACCCGCTTCGGGGGCACCCGAGTCATCGAGAAGGTCTGTCCCCACACGCCTCTGTCTTTGCCCGAGTGGTGGCTCATTGCTTTTCACAGCAGCATCCTTGAGCATTACTCATGTCTCCTGTGCCTGCCAGGCTCAGACTGATGACAGTCTGGGGCAACCCAGAGTTGTTTGTCCCCCAGTGTCACCCATGCTTGTGGGCCAGAAGAGGGAAACCCTCTGGACACTGCCGTTGCATGAGGACTGCTTGCAGAAGCTTTGCACGGCAGACACAAATGAAGGGCAGAGTCCCGTCCTTCGTTACCACAGTGCTGGGCATCAAAGCTGCTATTAAGGAGCCTCCGTGTAGCACTTAAAACCAGCTGCTCTGCTCTGCTCTGCTCTGCTCACCACCTGTGCTGCCCTCCCTCGGGGCCGGGCCCCGGCTGTGAGCCCCAGCAGCAAGGAGAGGTCCCAGCCTGATACCCCACATCCTTATCTCCCTCAGGTCCTCATCGCCAACAACGGCATCGCTGCCGTGAAGTGCATGCGCTCCATCCGCCGGTGGTCCTATGAGATGTTCCGAAATGAGCGTGCCATTCGGTTCGTGGTCATGGTGACCCCTGAAGACCTCAAGGCTAATGCAGGTAATTCCTAAAAGCATCCCAGCGAGGGATGTTCCCCATCCTGGGGCTGAGCTGGGGCTGCCATTTTGTTCTCCCTGTACTGCTGCCTGGGATGGGTGGCTCTGCACAGCCCGGGGTCACACACTTTCCTCCTGAGCAGCCAGATCCAGAAGTAAATAACTTTTTCTCCCCTCCAGCCTTGAGATGGAGGGTTTGGGGAGGGGGCACGAGGGGCAACATGTGAGTGGAGTGTGGCTCAGGGGACTGGCTCCCACCACCCCCATGTGCTGTCTTTCAGAGTACATCAAAATGGCAGATCACTATGTGCCTGTCCCTGGGGGGACCAACAACAACAACTACGCCAACGTGGAGCTGATAGTGGACATTTCCAAACGGATCCCAGTCCAGGTAGCAGCCACTTGCAGGCTTCCCACCCCTTTGCCGAGGGAAACCGATGGTGCAGAAGGGACACTCAGAAATGGGGTGACATCCCTCCGTGCAGAGGAGTTGCATGCGATGTTGTAGGCGATGGGAGGACACCAGCACAGGGAGGTATCAGTTTGTGCTGCCCCTTCTCTTGTGCCAGGCGGTGTGGGCTGGCTGGGGACATGCCTCAGAAAACCACAAGCTGCCAGAGCTCCTGCAGAAAAACGGAATAGCTTTCCTAGGTAAGGTCTCGCCACCTTCCCAGTGGGATCAGGCTGCTGTGGGCATGCATGCTCACTCCCCAGGGCCACTGCACCGGGCGATGCCCGTTTTGTGTGTCTGGCATGTCCACCCTGCAGCGCAGCAGCCCCTGGGCTGATTTCCTGGACTATTCCCAGGAATCCTGCTGTTTTCTGGGTTTTCCCTCTAATGTTCACTCAGGCTGATGAAGCATTCGCAGAGGAGTGTTGGGTGGGAGCAGACCTCATGTGCCGCTGAGCCAGGGGACAGCCTCAGCTTCCCCTTGGAGAAAGGTCAAGCTCCATCCCAAACAGGGCAGTGGGTTTGGGGGGGTTTCCCATGCACCTACTCTTTGCAGAAGGGCTGAAGATGCCAGCTCAGTGGGGAGCAGCTTTCTGCAGCATCTGTGAAATGGGGACAGGAAGAGTGGCCCAGCTCACCCCTTCCCTCCCTCTTCCAAGGTCCCCCCAGTGATGCCATGTGGGCACTAGGGGACAAAGTTGCCTCCACCATTGTGGCTCAGACGGTCCAGATCCCCACGCTGCCTTGGAGCGGGAGCGGTAAGAGCCTCCTCCACAGCCCTATGCACCTTCTGTGGTCCCCCGTTTCTTTCCTCCTTGTCTCTCCTTCTCCCCAAAAGCAAATGCCAGGGTTGGGCTCCCTGGCCCAGCTGGCTGCAGGGTGAGTGCAGATACCGGGGACCCTACTGCAGCTCAGTGGCTGCTGGCTTGGGCAGAGGGCTTTTTGGGATGGGGTGCATGGAAATGTGGGCAATGACATGTGCCACCACACGGTCCCCAGCTCCCCATGCCACGCCAGCCATGCCACCCCGGTGGCGACTGTAGCCCTGGCTGTGCCTGCAGGTCTGGTGGCTCAGTGGTCTGAGGAGGAGCAGAAGCACCAGCGGACAATCAGCATCCCCCTTGAGACATATGAGCAAGGCTGCATCAAGGACGTGGAAGAAGGCCTGCAGGTAAAGCTGAGCCCATGAGCAGCTCGTCTCTTTCCCACATTGTCTCTTTTCCATCATTATTTCTCTTTGGAGCCCTTTTGGGCTCCCAGTGAATGTGACAGAAGTTCCTCCTTCTGCTTGGAGCAATCCTGCCCAGGGCTGCATGGCGCTGGGGCCAGGTGGGGAGTTGGGGTCCAATGCACATCAGTCACCCCAGTCCTTGTCCCCTCAGGTGGCCAAGAGTATTGGCTACCCAGTGATGATCAAGGCAGCAGAAGGTGGTGGGGGCAAAGGCATCCGAAAAGTGGAATCTGCGGAGGAATTTGGCACCTGTTTCCGGCAGGTGAGAGGTGTCAGAGCCCCCATTTCCATCCCCATTCTTGTCCCATCCTGTGGCACGTGGTGGAGTCCTGCTCCCACCCTGGCTGTCTCGTTCTTCCCACCTGGGCTCACTGCAGGACCTGCCTCCATTCTGGGATGAATTTTGGGGGATGAAGCTGGAGCACGACCCTCTCCTTCCCCACAGGTGCAGGCGGAGGCGCCTGGGTCCCCCATCTTCCTGATGCAGCTGGCACAGCATGCGCGACACCTGGAGGTGCAGGTGCTGGCCGATGAGTACGGCAACGCCATCTCCCTCTTTGGTCGTGACTGCTCTATCCAGCGCAGACACCAGAAGATCATCGAGGAGGCACCTGTCACCATTGCGGCTCCCTCTGTCATCGAGGTGATGGAGCAGGTGGGTTGCCCTGGTCTTTGAGCAGCACAGGGTTCTAGGGAGAAACTGTTCTCTTCCTAGATGGGTTTATTGTGGTTTTTGGCACCTGAGGTTCCTAAGGAAGGGAGGGACCCCTCGAGCTGAGTGAGGAGCCCCAGCCCTGCTTGTCTCCTTTGATCCATGCAAGGACACTGCTGCTGTTTTGCTCAGGACACCCTGGTTCTGCTTGTGGTCATTACTCCCCATGATGGCTTCACCCTCTCATGCAGTGTGCAGTCCGCCTGGCCCAGATGGTGGGTTATGTGAGCGCGGGCACCGTTGAGTACCTGTACAGCGAGGACGGGAGCTTCCACTTCCTCGAGCTGAACCCGCGCCTGCAGGTGGAACACCCTTGCACAGAGATGATCGTGGATGTCAACCTCCCGGCTGCCCAGCTCCAGGTACCTGGGCGCACAGCGGGGACTTTGCGAGGTGTGTTAGGTGAAGCAGTTTTGTAATTTACGGAGGAGTGCTGGGCTGGGGCCTGACAGAGGGAAGATTTCGCATATAACAGTGTGTAGGGTGTGGGTGGAAGCAAGGTAGCATCCCTCCTTTGCCTCTGCCTCCCTGCCAGGAGCAGTGTGGTGCCTCTTCTGCTTGCTCTTCATTCAGACTGTCTAGCTATGTTTTTCCATTGTAATGTTGATGCTAAAACCTTGTCCTGGCAGCTGAAGTCCTTGTTTTTCGTGCAGATTGCAATGGGCATCCCCCTGCACAGGATAAAAGACATCCGGGTTTTGTACGGGGAGAGCCCCTGGGGCGATGCACCCATCTGTTTCCGCAGCCCCACCAACACCCCCGTGCCCAGAGGCCACGTCATCGCTGCCCGGATCACCAGTGAGAACCCCGAGGAGGTCAGCCGGCAGGATGGGCCCTCAGGGACCCTTCCCTGTTGACTCCACATGAGTCTCAAGCCTGGTTTCTACATGTCTTCTGCTCTGCCTTTGCTCAGGGTTTCAAGCCCAGCTCAGGGACGGTGCAGGAGCTGAACTTCCGCAGCAGCAAGAACGTCTGGGGGTACTTCAGTGTGGCAGCAGCCGGGGGGCTGCATGAATTTGCCGATTCCCAGTTTGGGCACTGCTTCTCGTGGGGAGAGAACAGAGAGGAGGCCATCTCGTGAGTGTGGAGAGGGGTGGAGAGGGGGTGTCCTTGGGAAGATTTGCAATGGGAACATGAGCCGGGAGAAGTGGCTTTTATCTGAGAGTACCAGAATGCTGCTGCTGTGCTGAGCAGCTTGTTCGTACTGCAGAGACTGGCCAAAGCCAAAGACTGTGGTTATGTAACCATTCCAGTTCATCAGCCTGGTTCTTAAAGACACATTGTAGTGATCTGCTAAGCACCTTCTTAGTGCCAATGAGCAGCATTCTGTAATTGGACAACATGTAATGAGTCTGTCTTGTGTGTTTAAATGTTTTGTTCAGTCAGTGCTGACTGTGGGGCTGTTTTATCCAAGCATGAGGGTGCCCAGGGTTCCAGAGCTCATCACCCCAGTTCCTGCGGTTGCCTGGTTTCCTCATCGGTCATTAATGGAGGATTTTGCTCCCTAAAAGGAACATGGTGGTTGCCCTGAAAGAGCTGTCTATCCGTGGGGATTTCCGGACCACAGTGGAGTATCTGATCAAGCTGCTGGAGACAGATAGCTTCCAGAACAACGAGATAGACACTGGCTGGCTGGACCACCTGATCGCTGAGAAAGTGCAGGTGGGGGACAGTGGCCATCCCAGGATTGCCGCTCCCCTTCCGGTGTAAGACCCAAACTCTGTTATTTCTGTCCCCCAAGGCAGAGAAGCCGGACACGATGCTGGGTGTTGTCTGCGGTGCCCTGAACGTGGCAGACGCTGCCTTCAGGACGTGCATGACCGACTTCCTGCACTCGCTGGAGAGGTACAGAGCAGGGGCTGCCCGGTGGGGGCTCGGCCGTGCTGTGGGTGCTGGGGTCACGGGGATTGCATGTCCTAAAGGGTGGTCCCCAGCAGCTCGTGTGGCTCCTGCAAACCTGGAGACTTGAGTCTTTCTGTCCTTGGGCCATCTTCCTTCCCCCTTTTGCTGCAAAAGCTTTTCAAATCCAGAGGCGGTGCCTAGGGCACTGCTACCGCATGGGAAACTGATACCTATTGTGACTCACAGCCCCAGCTTCTCGGCTGCAGCCTTATCTGGAGAAGGGAAAAAGTTTCACACAGTTGGGAAAACAGCTTTCAAGGGAAAGTGGCTTGGCTGAATGCAGCTTGCTTTTGTTTTTGCACTTGAATGTCAAGGTTATTCCTTCAGCCTTGGAAGACGCTGGGGCTCTCCCCTGTGCCCTTATCTGAGCGTGTTTTGCTGGTGTCTGGCCTGCCTCCGGATGCATTTTTGCAAGGCGCTCACGTGGGTCGTTTAAAGCAGATGCTTGTCCCCTCCGGTCACCTTCGCGCCCTCCCACAGTCGGCTGAGAGCCCGCGCGGCGCGACGCCAGCAGCTCTGCTGACATCTCGCACACTTGGCTCCCTGCCGGTGCGCAAGGCGGGTGATACTTGTGCTGCCTGACCCATCTGTTGTGTTTCAGGGGGCAGGTGCTGCCAGCAGCCTCCTTGCTGAACATTGTGGACGTGGAGCTCATCTACGAGGGTGTGAAGTACATTCTCCAGGTGAGGGCTGGGCTGCACTCCTCCCGAACCAGCTCCAGCACTTCTCACAGGGACAGGGGCATGCGCTTCTGTCCTGAAGGAGAAAGGTGCAATAAATATGAAGTTGCCGTTTAAAAATGTGCAACATAAAAGTGAGGTTAATAACCTCATTTTAAGCAGAGAGACGTTTTTTCAGACATCTTGTTGCCCTGAGTTTCATAAAGGACATGCTTTTCTTACTTTCAAACCCAATTAGTTGAACTTCATGCAAAAACTCCCTACTCACAATGAAAGCAGCAGGTGAGCTGTGAGTTAAACCAGCTGCGTGTTGAACCAGCTCTTCAGGCACAGCCTGAGGTCGTTGCCTCTGTCCCTGCACAGCACAGCCCCATCCCGTGGCAGCATGCTGCTCCTGCACTGGCCCTTGCACTGGAGATGATTCTCACCCTCTGTCCTTCCCACCAGCCCCTGGAAAGGCCGTTGGACACATTTCAGGGGGGGTTGCACTGAGGGTTCTCCCCTGTTGCTGCCCGCAGGTTGCCCGCCAGTCCCTGACAATGTACGTCATCATCATGAACCACACTCACATAGAGATCGACGTGCACCGGCTGAACGATGGTGGGCTGCTGCTCTCCTACGATGGCAACAGCTACACCACCTACATGAAGGAGGAGATCGACAGGTACCTTTCCACAGGGCCCCCACCAGCCTCCCCGCTGACCTGCAGCCGGTTGGTGAGACCTTTCCCTCTCCTTGAGGTACCGGATCACCATTGGCAACAAAACCTGTGACTTTGAGAAGGAGAAGGACCCGACGGTGCTGCGCTCGCCCTCCGCGGGGAAGCTGCTGCAGTACACAGTGGATGACGGTGGCCACGTGGCCCAGGGGGAAGTTTTTGCAGAAATTGAGGTGAGTTTTGCAGAAGAACTTGGTGGAACTCCATTCCTGCCGTGCTGGTGGATGGCAAAGATGGAGCCCAGCAATACTGCTGCGGTACTCAAGTTGCTCTGCAGCACACGAGTGCTGCTGGCTCGGTGACCGTTTCTCTGTGCTCATGCAGGTGATGAAGATCATCATGACGCTGGCGGTGGAGGAGGCCGGGCGGGTGCACTACATCAAGCGGCCGGGCACACTGCTGGACGCGGGCTGCGTCATAGCCCGGCTGGAGCTGGATGATCCCAGCAAAGTGAAGCCTGTGAGTCTGCTGGGGACTGGTTGTGCTGCTGTCTTGTCCCAGCTATAGCGCTCTGCCTACAGCTCCAGTTTTTCTGCATTGTTTTTATGATGGGGCACTAGCAGAGACGTGAAGCTGAGTGTTAGGTGCTTCCTCTGTGTCTGACCAAAAGCAGACACTGGAGGAGTTGTGCTGGTTTCTCTGGGGCAGCTGCAGCTCTTGGGAGGCTCCATCCCATGTCAGCAAGAACCCAGGCTAGCCCGCCTCTCTCTGCTCTCTCCAGGCGCAGCCATTCATGGGAGGGCTCCCAGCTCAACAGACCCTCCACATCACCGGTGAGAAGCAGCACCAGGTTCTCCGCAACGTGCTGGAGAACCTCACCAATGTCATGAATGGGTACTGCCTGCCCGAGCCCTACTTCAGTACCAAGGTGGGTGCTGGTGTCCTGCCCTGTCACCTTGTGTTTGCCGTGATGGCAGGACAGGCAGCACTGGAGAGTGTGGGCAGAACCAGCTTCTGGAGCACAAGTGTCATGGGAGCGGCTGAGGGACCTGGGGGATTCAGCCTGGAGAACAGGAGCTGAGGGGAGACCTTCTGATCTCTGAAATGCCTGAAAGGAGCTTGGAGCCAGGGGGGTCGGGCTCTGCTCCCAAGGAGCAAGCACCAGGACGAGAGGAAATGGCCTCAAGTTGCACCAGGGGAGGTTGAGGTTGAATCATGGGAACAATTTCTTCCCCAAAGGGCTGTGGGGCATTGGAACAGGCTGCCCAGGGCAGTGGTGGAGTCACCATCCCTGGAGGGGCTGGGCAGACAGGGAGATGAGGTTCTCAGGGGCGTGGGTTAGTGCCAGGGATGGGTTAACAGTTGGACTCTATGATCTTAAAGGTCTTTTCCAGCCAAAACAATTCTATGATTCTGCTCCGCACAGGTGAAGGAGTGGGTGACACAGCTGATGAAGACCCTGCGGGACCCCTCCCTGCCACTCCTGGAGCTGCAGGAGATTATGACAAGTATTTCGGGAAGAATTCCTCTGTCTGTGGAGAAGTCGATCCGGAAGGTGATGGCGCAATACGCCAGCAACATCACCTCCGTGCTCTGCCGCTTCCCCAGCCAGCAGGTGAGTGGTCCAGCGGTGCGCTCCCCAGCTGAGTGTTCTGTTCTTTTTTAGCTAGAGCTAGTTAGGAGTTCCTGCCTGAATTTGTCCTGCCAGGAGATGTTATAAAAAATAAAATGAGCAAGGGAAATATTTTTGGTTTTATGCTTGTGTTTTTATGCTTATGCTTTTGTATTTGTGCTTTTACATTTGCGTTTCTATATTTATAACTTTGCATTTTCCACTTGGGGAAACACAAAAACCAAGCGAAGGGCTCTGCATGCAGCAGCATTGTCCCCAGGCCTGCCAGGGAGCTGGCAGCCCTACAGTCAGACTGTCCCTGAGCTGCACTAGACCCTGTGTCCTCTCCTTGCAGATCGCCAACGTGCTGGACACCCACGCGGCCACGCTGCAGAGGAAGGCTGAGCGGGAGATCTTCTTCACGAACACACAGAGTGTGGTGCAGCTGGTGCAGAGGTGAGACTCACACTGTCCCTGGCCCTCCTGATCCCCCTATCACTGCCACCTCCTCGCAGCACACTGGGCTCTCTGCTCCCCAGGTACCGCAGTGGCATCCGTGGCTACATGAAGGCAGTGGTGCTGGACCTGCTAAGGCGCTACCTGCAAGTGGAGACGCAGTTCCAGCATGGTGAGGGCACAGAGGGGTCTCCAGAGGTGTCTGTGGGGCTCTCTGGGGGTCTGCAGGGCTTACCATGCTCTGCCCCACAGCTCATTACGACAAGTGCGTCATCAGCCTGCGGGAGAAGTGCAAACCTGACATGACCCCCGTGCTGGAGAGCATCTTCTCTCATGCCCAAGTGGCCAAGAAGAACCTGCTGGTGACCATGTTAATTGTGAGTACAGCCCATCGCCTGAGACACCAGAAGGAAAGGCTGGTGGTGGGGAAAAGCCCATCAGCCGAGACAAGCTCTGCAGTGTTTTTCTGCTCCTCTGTGTGTACATTTCAGGACCAGCTCTGCGGCCGCGACCCCACACTGACGGATGAGCTGACAGCCATCCTTCAGGAGCTGACGCAGCTCAGCAAGACTGAGCACTCCAAAGTGGCACTGAGAGCCCGGCAGGTCAGCAAGCACCATCTCTGTCCCTGTCCCCATCCCCATCCTTGTCCCCCATGCTCCCAGCTGCCTCTTCCGTTGCAGGTGCTCATCGCCTCTCACCTGCCCTCCTACGAGCTGCGGTACAACCAGGTGGAGTCCATCTTGCTCTCTGCTATCGACATGTATGGACACGAGTACTGCCCTGAAAACCTGAAGGTTGGGAATTGATCATTTTTCTGCAGAGGGAATTTTGGTGGTTTTGCTGAGGAGGTCTGGCTGCAAGTGGCTTAGTCTTAAAAATAGCCCAAAAAAATCAATTGAAGCCTTGCTGCAGGTTCAGTGCCTGCATGGAGCGGAGGAGGGGGTACGCCCCACTGCTGCCCGTACCAGTCCCCTGCTTCTCACCCCGTTTGGCAAGGGACTGACGTGTGGGTCCATGTCTGGGTCTGGTGGTGTCCCCATGGTGGGCTGGGTGTCCCGTGACACTGCAATGGCCATTCCTACACAGCTCCCCGTCAGGGGAACGTGCCTCCCCCATTCTGCGATGGGACAAGGGGGTCCCACTTCATCCTTGAACTGAATTTTGCTTTCTCCCCCCAGAAATTGATCCTCTCAGAAACCACCATCTTTGATGTGCTCCCCGTCTTCTTCTACCACACCAACCAGGTGGTGCGCATGGCAGCGCTGGAGGTGAGGACTGGGGGAGCTGTGGTGGGCTCGTAAGCTCTGGGGGTGCTGTGGATGTGTGTGGGGGAGCAGGGGCACAGCGGTACCTCCTGCCCACCCCCAGGTGTACGTACGACGTGGGTACATCGCCTACGAGCTGAACAGCCTGCAGCACCGGCAGCTCTCAGATGGCACCTGCGTGGTGGAGTTCCAGTTCATGCTGCCCTCCTCCCACCCAAACAGGTACGCCCCCCTCCCTACCCCCGCCTGTCCTGCTCCCTGGACATGGGCCTCTTTGCAGAGCTGTTGGGTTTGTATTGTGTGTTCATGCAAAACATGGGACCCTCCCTCCCCCATGCAGGATGTCCATCCCTGTCAGCATCTCCAACCCCGACCTGGCCCGGCACAGCACCGAGCTCTTCATGGACAGTGGCTTCTCCCCCCTGAGCCAGCGAATGGGAGCTATGGTGGCCTTCAACAGATTTGAGGACTTTGTGAGGTGAGGGTGCAGGGATGTACCTGACTGGTCATGCACATACCTTTTGGATGCCGCTGCAGTTGTTGGAGGGCAAAAGCAGGTGGAAGAGCCAAACCTGGTGGCAGCTGGGCAGCGCTCAGGGCAACTCCTGTTCCTCCCGCAGCTGGAGGTCAGGGCTGAGGGGTGTTTTCAGTACAACAGTTACCTGGTGGGAACAGGCCTGTCATTTGGGTACATGTGGAGCCTGGGAGGAGCTTGCCTGGCAGATGACTTGCCTGTGCTGGCTTGTCACCCCATCCCCACCAATTGGGCAGGAACTTTGATGAAGTGATCTCGTGCTTCACTGTCCCACCTTCGGAGAGCGTGATCTTCAGCGAGGCACATGCCACCATCTACGAAGAGGAGGATGCCAAGGTGGGTATGATGCTATTGCTGTCACCGGCAACGTGGTTCTGGGGTGGCAGTGGTGCTGCTGGTCAGGTTTGACTGGAGGGTTTTCTTGCCAGAATGTCCACGAGGAGCCGATCCACATCCTCAATGTCACGCTCCACTCGGCTGACCACATGGAAGACGAGAAGCTGGTGCCCATCTTCAGAACCTTTGTCCAGTCCAAGGTCTGTTGCTGGGGTCGGACCCCCTTTGTGCAGACTCTGCAGGCCAGGGCACTGCCTCATCTGCATGCACTGCTCCCCAAAACGCCGCACCCACAGCAGCTGCTTGGCTTTTGTTTACTCCCTCGCTGGAGATGTTTAAGCTCTTGTGACTGGTGGAGTCTTCTGTTCCCACGTAGAAAAACATCCTCGTCAACTGTGATCTCCGGAGAATCACGTTTCTCATTGCCCAGCAGGTGAGTGCAGACTGAGCCACCAACAGGCAAAATGACTTTAGACACATTGTGCTTCTGCCTCCCTAAATACCAAGGAACATCTGTAACTGCCTTGTAGAACTGGGTGATGGATGTAGCTACTGTGCATCAGGAGCTTGGAATTAATTAATGAGGGATTTAATGAGTGATTTATCTCCTGTGTTATCCTCTATGCTGCCGATGTGTCCAGTAACTTGTGGTTCCTGCGTGACTGCTCCATAGCTTTAAGTTGCCTTTAAAAGACATCAGTTACTCCCAGCTTTTTTCCCTTTGGGGAAGGAGGAAGCCTGCAAGGTTTTTTCTTTTTAATGAATGAATGGAAAATCAGAAGAATCCATTGCATGCCAGGATTATTCATGTTGCCCTCTCCCCTTTCCTCTAGAGAGAATTCCCAAAGTTTTTCACGTTCAGAGCCAGGGACGAGGTAAGAGCCGGGGTCAGAGAGGAGTCTGTCCAGTGCTGTCTGGCTGGCTGCTCGCTCACCCCCCAATGCCACACCAGTTTGCAGAGGATCGAATCTACCGGCACTTGGAGCCAGCGCTGGCCTTCCAGCTGGAGCTGAGCCGCATGCGCAACTTCGACCTGACGGCCATTCCCTGTGCCAACCACAAGATGCACCTTTATCTGGGGGCTGCCAAGGTGCAGGCAGGTGCTGAGGCCACTGACTGTCGCTTCTTCATCCGCGCCATTGTGCGCCACTCGGATCTCATCACCAAGGCAAGGCGGCACTGTGTGGGAGGAGGTGGGTACGCTTTGAGTGCCACCCCTGAACCCCCCTGTGCCTCACAGGAGGCTTCCTTTGAGTACCTGCAGAACGAGGGCGAGCGGCTGCTCCTGGAGGCAATGGATGAGCTGGAAGTGGCCTTCAACAACACCACCGTCCGCACCGACTGCAACCACATCTTCCTCAACTTCGTCCCGACGGTTGTCATGGACCCTTCCAAAGTGCGTTTCTCTGTGTCCTGCTTCCCGCTGTGTCCCAGTGTTGTGTCCTTCAGGAGGACGTGAGGCACCATCTCTCCCTCTCCCCAGTGGAGAAGCTGGATGGCAGCATCAACCCCCAGGGATGGATAGAGGGAAGGGGCTTGTCCAAAGCAAATCTAAAATGGCTTTTTTAGGGTCAAGATGCAGCAGAGCTGCTCCTGCTGTGGCAATGGGGACAATGGTGTACCCAGGGGCCACAGAGCCACCTGTATGCTGTCCCATGCTCAGATTGAGGAGTCGGTGCGGTCCATGGTGATGCGCTATGGCAGCCGCCTCTGGAAGCTGCGGGTCCTGCAAGCCGAGGTGAAGATCAACATCCGCCTGACACCCACCACAGCTGCCATCCCCATCCGCCTCTTCCTCACCACCGAGTCCGGCTACTACCTGGACATCAGCCTCTACAAGGAGGTGAAGGACCCCACCACTGGCAGCGTGAGTAACTGCGGGCTGCTAGCAGCTATGGCAAAGCTTTGGGGTGATTTCTGCAAAAATCCTTGTGCACCTGCAGTGCTGGTCTGTCCCAAAGCCCCCAGGGCTGTGCAGCACCATTCCCAGGGCTGGCTTCATTGTCCTCTGTGCTGCATCGAGTTGGGAATCCTGGGGTGACGCTTTGCCACAAAATGGTGCTGAGCCCCAAGGGTGTTGCTGGTGCATAGCTGGACAGTTTTTGATCTGGGAGGTGAATCATAGAATCATTTTGGTTGGAAGAGACCCTCGAAATCATCGAGTCAAACCGTTAACCCAATGCTGTCACTAACCCATGTCCCTAAGAACCTTGTCTATGCAAGGTCCAGTGTTGGGGTGTCACTGGTACTTGCAGCACAGCAGTGTTGCACTCTGTCCCCTCAAGAGCAAAGAGTAGGATGGAAAATCACATTGTTTGTTCTATTAGAGCCATGGGCACAAGCACCTTGACCAGGCAAGGCTCAGCAGTGCTCATACAAGGGGTGGCCGCCAATGCTCTGCCCTTACCTCCAGATCATGTTCCAGTCCTACGGGGATAAGCAAGGGCCACAGCACGGGATGCTCATCAACACCCCCTATGTCACCAAGGACCTGCTGCAGGCCAAGCGGTTCCAGGCCCAGTCCTTGGGCACAACCTATGTGTATGACTTCCCAGAGATGATCAGACAGGTGAGTCTGGCTGAGCAGAAAAAGACTCCAAATTACTGCATTTGCTTTTCTTCCCCACCCTCCTCAGATATTCCTATCTGGGGAAAAGACTCTTTTCCCCTCAACTGGCAAATGAGAGAAAGGAGCCCAAGCCCCAACATTTTTAGTTATGTGAAGCGTTTCTAAACTGATTCCTCACTCTTGCAAATTGCTGTACTTACACTCACGGAGGTTGTGAACCAGAAAGCCTCATACAGGGATGTCTGCAGTAGGATGGGGGCTCTAATGCCAAGTTTTGGTCACCCCAAGTCCCAGCCTGTCCAGGATTTTGTGTCTTTGCTGACAATAGCCCCCGAGCTGCCCTGTGCTTTCAGCTTGTCCTGTGTCCTCTGCAGGCTCTCCTCAAGCTGTGGGGCTCCTCGGAGCTGTACCCCAAGGATGTCCTGACATACACTGAGCTAGTGCTGGACTCGCAGGGGCACCTGGTGCAGATGAACAGGGTCCCTGGAGGAAATGAGGTAGCAGGGGATGATCTGGGAGTGGGGCGAGAGAGCGGGCTGGTGGGAAGCTGTGCTGTGGTGTGTGGGAATAGCCGGTGGCTTCCCCAGTCCAGTTGTGTTTCAAGCCCAGGAGATGCTCCTCAAGCGTTTTTTCTGTTGGTTCATGCAATCTGCAGCTCAGACCCTGTTTCTCTGGAGGAGCCTACCCTGTGACCTTGTGCTATTTTGGGGCAGGTGGGGATGGTGGCTTTCAAAATGAAGCTGAAGACCCCTGAGTATCCGAAAGGCCGGGACATCGTGCTCATCTGCAACGACATCACACACCAGATCGGCTCCTTCGGGCCAGAGGAGGATCTGGTTTTCCTGCGTGCCTCAGAGCTGGCACGGGCCGAAGGCATCCCCCGCATCTACATCGCTGCCAACAGCGGCGCCCGCATTGGCTTTGCCGATGAGATAAAGCACATGTTCCAGGTGGCCTGGGTGGACCCTGCGGACCCCTACAAGGTGTGTGGACACCTCCTGCCATCACAGTAAACAGAGAGGACTGATTTGGGGAAAGACCAGAGCTAAACTGGGAGATAAAAGTGTGGGATCAGTGCTGGGGGGTGAGCCCACACCTGCACCCAGAGCCACAGGGACATTTCCCTTCACATTCCCCAGCAGCATGGAGATAAAGGTGGCAGTGCTGGCTGGCTGCGTTGCCCAGCCCTGGTCCCTGAGCAGCTCCTGATGCATGGAGGGGTTTGGGCTGGGTTTGATGAGGGGCCATGTCCATGCACCTGAGTGTGTGCATGGGGATCTCCACAACTCATCCTCCTCCTCTTGATTTTCAGGGGTTCAAGTACCTGTACCTGACTCCCCAGGACTACACAAGGATCAGCGCCATGAACTCAGTGCACTGTGAGCACGTGGAGGAAGAGGGGGAGTCCAGGTGAGCCCCACAGTCCCATGGGGTGCACAGAGCCGCCCCAAGCCCTGCCCTCTGTCCCTGCCAGGACGCAGCTCCCATATCTGTCTCAGGATCTTGCCAGACACATCGTGCAAGTGAGCACATTACTCTGTCCTGCCCACGCCCCCATTGCTCTGCTTTCTCGCAGGTATGTTCTCCTGGACATCATCGGGCAGGACAATGGATTTGGGGTGGAAAACCTGCGAGCTGCTGGTACCATTGCCGGAGAATCCTCTCGCGCTTATGATGAAATAGTGACCATCAGCATGGTACAACCGCAGGCCTGCCCCTGCTCTGGCCTCCCCCTTCTCCTACTTGATTTTAAGGTCACCCCGTGTGTCCCTGTGTGTGCCCAGGTGACCTGTCGTGCCATCGGGATCGGTGCGTACCTGGTGAGGCTGGGCCAGCGCGTCATCCAGGTGGAGAACTCCCACATCATCCTTACCGGTGTCACAGCTCTCAATAAGGTACCGAGCTCTGGCCGCGTGTCCTCCCTGACACTGTCCCTCACACCATGTGCATGGGCTCCTTCCCTGTCGCATGGGAAGAGGTGGCAGTTCCCTGTGCATCACCTCATGGGACCTGTTTGGAGGGGGCATGGAGGAACTGCAACTGAGAATCACCAGAATGGCCCCCCGCAGCTATTTGGTGTTTTTTGAGTGACCAGTTCATGGTGCATTGCTCCTAGGGCTGGGTGGGATGACAGAGCTGCCATGAGGATTGTTCAGCACTTGTCTAAAGCAGGATCCCTTTCCTTTAAGATCAGGCTGGTAGACAGGAGGAAATTCAGCCTCAAACCAGAGGGAACATGCCTGCACAGAGGTTGAACTTAACAAATAGCAGGGAGGAGCGGCTCATGTGTTGCAGAATCTGACCTGTGTTTCTGTAAATAATTCTGCCCAGGTGTTGGGACGTGAAGTTTACACATCAAATAACCAACTGGGAGGCGTGCAAATCATGCACAACAACGGTGTTTCCCATGTCACTGTCCCAGATGACTTTGAGGGTGTCTACACCATCCTGCAGTGGCTCTCGTACATCCCCAAGGTGAGAGGGTGCTGCAGAATGTTGGCCTGGGGCATTACCACATACCTGGCTGGTGACCTGCCCTTCGTGGCTCTCCCTTTCAGGATAACCGGAGCCCAGTGCCTGTCGTGGCCATAAGCGACCCCATTGAAAGAGAAATCGATTTCGTCCCTTCCAAAGTCCCCTACGACCCCAGGTGGATGCTGGCAGGGAGACCCCATCCAAGTAAGTGAGGGCAGCCCAAGACCCTTCCAACCACGCTCCCAAACACATCTTGTGGCTGCATACCTCTCCATCCCAATGCAAAAGGTGCTTTTTGCTGTGGGTTGGTGTACGGGGAGCCCTTCAGCTCTCACTTCGCCTTTCTGTATGCTCTGCAGCTCTCAAGGGGACCTGGCAGAGTGGCTTCTTTGACCAGGGCAGCTTCTTGGAGATCATGAGGCCGTGGGCTCAGACAGTCGTGGTCGGCAGAGCGAGGTACTGCTAGGAGCAAGGGCTGGAGCCCTGGGGCAGTGAGCAATGTGGGGAGCCCGTGTGCGGCCAAGCGCACGTGAGCCCTGCCCGTGGCACTGCTTTTGGGGTGTTGGGGGGAACAGCCCTCTGGTGTGCTGGGCTGCAGCGTGGAGGGGAGCTGGGCTCTGCTGAGGCCGTCCTGCCTCACCGCAGGCTCGGAGGTCTGCCGGTAGGTGTCATTGCCGTCGAGACCCGCCCAGTGGAGGTGACAATCCCTGCGGACCCCGCCAACCCCGACTCGGAGGCACAGGTGCGTGGGGAGACCTTAGTGTGGCTCAGTGGCAGCCGGGAAGAGGCTGGAGCGGGGAGAGCAGGAAATAAGCTCGGTGTGATGCTTCGGCATGTCTTGATTTTCCTTAAAGACTGGTTAAATCAAGGCTGCTCGGGCAGTTTGTTTTCTTTCAGCTCTTTCACACTGTGTGCTGCCAGTCTACCAGTGCAGTGTGCTGGAAAGCACCCACACCAGTCTCAGCACTGCCGCTCGCTGTCCTTTCCAGATAATCCAGCAGGCTGGGCAGGTCTGGTTTCCAGACTCGGCTTTTAAAACAGCCCAGGCTATTCGGGACTTCAACCGGGAACATCTCCCACTGATGATCTTTGCCAACTGGCGAGGTTTCTCCAGCGGCATGAAAGGTACCCACGCTCAGGGTGCCCAGGCACTCCTATCACCCCCCAAGTTGCAGGGTGACCCAGGTCCTGCCCATGCCACTCCAGGATGTGGGGTTGGGCTGGGGGTGATGTGGCACTGCCAGGACCTGAGTCCCAGGGTTTGGGGGCTTCAGGCTGGGCTGGTTTTGGTGGCCTCGTTTGGTGTCTCCAATGGAGAAGGTGGCTTTGGGATTGCGGGAGAAGGGAAGGGGCAATAGCCTGGCCCATGGCAGTCAGGGCACCCGGTCACCGAGTCCTGTTGGCTTTCAGACATGTACAACCAAATGCTGAAGTTCGGCGCCTTCATTGTCGATAGCCTGCGGGATTTTAAGCAGCCTGTCCTGGTCTATATCCCACCGCATGCGGAGCTGCGGGGCGGCTCCTGGGTGGTCATCGACTCCACCATCAACCCCCTGTATGTGGAGCTCTACGCAGACAAGGAGAGCAGGTCAGCGTCCAAAATCAGCTCACGTGCAGAGAAATGAGAGCTGGTGTGTGGGATCTGCACAATCACAGTCCTGCTGGTAGGGACCTCTGGGTGCTTGAGATGTGTATTTTTTACCCTTTGGTTAATCAAAGCCACCGTGGCAGGTGTCTCCTTGGGGGTATCTGCATCCAGTGAAGTTTGTGGGCAAGTCAAATGTGCTTCTGGGGGGCAAGAGGCATTTTTTCTAACCTGAATTAATGCACATTGGAACAAGCTGTAAGGAATAGGAGGATAGATGAAACTCCCAGGCTGGACACAAAGTCCTTTTAGGTTTTCTGTCTCCCTATCTCTTGGAAGAAAAAGTCGCCTGGAGGTTTTGTCCCAGGATTTATTCTCCTGTGCAGACCAGTTCCTGCTTTACCAAACTTTCCTTCCAGGGGAGGCATTTTGGAGCCTGGAGGAACTGTGGAGATCAAGTTCAGGAAGAAAGATTTGGTGAAGACCATGAGAAGGATAGATACGATCTATGCCAGGCTTGTTGAACAGCTGGGTAAGAGAAAGGCGTTATGTGTTGTGGTATGTTAAAACACGGGGCTCAAACACCATGGTTGCAACCAGCAGCAAATCCATTAGTGTTCCTCTGTGAAAATTCTCAATGAATGAAAATACTGAATGATGGTGGAGCCTGCTGAGGGGATGTGGTGATACTTTTACTTGCATCTCCTGGGGGCTCCGTAAACGGTGGGGGACTTTGCTCCCATGCTTTGAGATGAAGGATGGGGATGGCCACAGTGAATCAGTGCCTAAATGAGACAACATGTAATCGTTACAGAGCTGCACAGAGGCTCTTTAATGCTCTGGATCTCCTTTTGCCTTGTGATTGCTCCTGCCTGCAGTGGCTGCTGGGCTGTGCTGGGAGGTCCTTGTCCCCAAACCGCCACTCTGCTAAAACACAGTCCCCCAGCTCTGGGCTGGGGTGTGGATATGCCACAGCAAAGGGACATGATACTGGGTGACCTGTTTCCTGGCTGATGTAGGAGCCCTGAGCAGAGCCCAAACCCCGTGGTGGCCTAGAGAGCCCCGTTACAGGGCTGGGGGTGCTGCTCAGCACAGTGTGTCCCACAGGGACCCCCGAGCTGTCCGAGGGGCAGCGCACGGAGCTGGAGAAGCAGCTGAAGGCACGGGAGGAGCTGCTGCTGCCCGTGTACTACCAGGTGGCTGTGCGCTTCGCTGACCTGCACGACACCCCAGGCCGCATGCAGGAGAAAGGCGTCATCACGGTGAGTGGGACATGACACGAGGGGTTTGCAGTGACAGCACAAACATGGGAGGCCAAGTCCGCTCCCAGGGGTCGGGGCTGCAGCTCAGCATGCCATTCCTGCCCCGGATGCTGCTCTGCACTCCAGTCCAACAGAACTGCCCTCAAACCCACCAGCACAAGCTGGCAGCGAGCGGTCGCTGCACATCAGCTCCTTTCTGCCAAGAAAAACCTGGGCTCTGCTCCCGTTTCTGCAGGACATCCTGGAGTGGAAGAGCGCTCGCTCCTTCCTCTACTGGCGGCTGCGCCGGCTGCTGCTGGAGGAGGAGGTGAAGGTGGAGGTGCTGAAGGCCAACAGTGAGCTGAGCCACATGCACATCCAGTCCATGCTGCGCCGCTGGTTCATGGAGACAGAAGGAGCCGCCAAGGTACTCCCAGCCCCAGCTTCCTGAGGTGTCCCTGTGGCCAGGGGGTCCCGAGGGCTGTCACCTCACTCTCCTGCTGCTCGGCTATTTCTTTGGTGCCTCCCTGAGGGTTTAAACATGCGATGGGAATCACCATTCTGCAGCCTGTGCCAGGGCAGGTGACCCAGCAGCCCTGAGGCTGGGGCTGTCTTCAAATCGGGTGATGTCAGTTGGATGCTGATGTTGAGTGGTTGCAAGGTGGCCCCCAAATAAGTGTTTTCTGCCATCAGACAGGGCTTTCCAGGGTACGAATAAGATTGGGGTGTTTGTATTTGAGCTGACATGCACCTCACCAGACAGGTCCTGTGCTTGCTGGACTGGGAAATGAGAGCATGCAAAGGAAAAACGTTTTGCCTTTTTGCATTTTAAAAGTCCACAAAGCTTTCCTCAGTTTCAGTTTCCAGGCTGAACCTTTTCTAGTGGCTGTTACTTGGAAGTGGGCGAGTGTGCTGTGCTGTGCCATATAAGCAGGACTGAGAGGACAAATCCCATCGTCTGGTTGTGCCATGGGATGAAAAAACCCAAGGCCACAGTAGAACTGGGGGCTCAGGCTGCATGGGCAGCCGCACCCCCAACACGGTGCTGCTGTCCCCAGGGCTACCTCTGGGACAACAACCAGGTGGTGGTGGAGTGGCTGAAGAAGCACATGCAGGAGAACGAAGGCACCAAGTCAGCCATCTGGGAGAACATCAAGTACTTGAAGCGGGACTATGTGGTCAAGCACATCCGCAGGTGAGCGGCTGCGGGAGCTGGGATGGGAAGGGCAATGCTGTCCCCTGGGTTGGGGACGGGGGCGGTGGAGACGAGGCGGTTTTTGCTTTGAACCCTGGGACAGCTGCGCTCTCCCCTCCGCCTTGCAGCTTGGTCCAAGCCAACCCCGAGGTGGCCATGGACTGCATCATGCAGATGGCTCAGCACATCACCAGCACACAGAAGGCCCAGCTCGCCCGGCACCTGTCGACAGTGGACAATGACGGCCCATCCTGAGCCAGCGGCCACAGTGTGTGGTGCAATTGCCGTGGGGCAGGAGGGACACGGGGACACGCTGCTGCTCAGAGGCCAGACCTCACCTCCCCACCCGGTTCCTTCAGCCCTAAAACTGGGACTCTTACTCCTGTGCCTAAATAAAGGATGCCAGTGTTTGTATTTTAAGCCATGAAGATGATCTTGTCATCCGTGCCCTTCCCTCTGGCGCTGGGGATGCTCGTCATAGGGGCAGCTCGACAGAAGAAAAACTTCTAGGCCCAAGATGAGTCTGGACCTGGTGCAGAAGTTGGTTTTAATCTTTTACTGTGTTTTAGTTGCCCTGGCTTTAATCTTTGAAACAAGCACCAGTGTCAGAGATGTCTCATGAGATTGGATGGAGCTGCAGGTGCAAACCCACTGGCCTGGGCACTGCAGGGGAGCAGGACAAAGGAGCAGGTCCCCGTACGGCCATGCTGAGGCTGAGCCCACACCAGCACAAGGAAATGTAAACCCTGCTTGAGAAGCAGTCTCAGACTGATATTTTAAAATAAACTCAGGGACCTGTGAAGAGCAGTTTGTCTCATCCTTCCCCTTGCTGGGGAGCGATCAGTAGATGTGACAATGAGTCAGAAAAGCCATTGCGAGTCGTGCTGGAAGCTGTTGCAACAGGAACGTCAATGGATCCACCATGGTTTGGCTGACCCGACTGTTCCTCTCTCCTGTCTCATGTCCTTTCTGGCCTCAGCTCCTTTGGGTGTTTTCAGCCTGCGACTCCTGTGGAGGATGGAGAGGAGGGAGGACACAGCTCTGGTTGAAGCCCAGGAGCCAGGGTGAGCTCTCCATGTGCTCAGACCTGCACCTTGCTGCTTGAGTGGCCTTTGATCAGCTTGGTTCATGGAGGGGAAATTTGAACATGTAAATTTTTCTCGTGCCTTTGGCCTTGTGGCTGCCTCATTTCACCAGCACGGGTTTAGCTTTGACTCGCAAAGGGGGAGACACGACGAAGGTGGGACACCTGGTTCCAGCACGGTGCTGGTGTTGGCATGGTGTGGGGGGTTGGACACCTCAGTGTCCCAGGCTCTGTGGGGACATGTCCCTGTCCTGGGGTGGGGTGGCTGAGGGGGCTTATGAGATGATTTCTGGTTTAAAAGGTGTCACTGCACGTTGTCAGGGAAGGGGGTCCTGGTGGTCCCCGTGTGGGAGCCAAACCACTGCCAATAAAGCAAGTGCAGTTCTCACTGAGGCTTCTCCTGAGCCCTGTTTTTTTGTCATTGTATAAACGCAGTGGATCTGAGCCAGAGCTGGTGCAGCCCCCTCCCTGCGGCACAGAAACTGCTGCGGCACCGAGCAGCTCATTGCATCCCCTGCCAGCAACTGTCCCTAACCCAGGGCTCTGCCGCTCATTTGGCTGCAGGGATGTTCAGGAATAGGTTGATGGGCTAGAGAAGGAGTTTGTGCAGTAAATGCCTGAATCTCCTTTCTCCTGGAGGAGCCAGGTCGGGTTGGGTTTCCGGGAGCAAACGCCTCAGAATTCCCATGGAATGCTGAACTGGAGCTTGCGGCGCAGCAGCGATGCACCCAGCACCGGAGCAGTCATCGTGCAGCACATCCAGAACAACCCAGGCTTAGTGCTAAGAAATATTTATTTAAAAAAAAATGCAGACATCATAGATGACGCCAACCACAGCAAACAATCGTTAATCACATTTGTTCTTGGGCAATAAATTGTGCCGTGGAGCATCGTGCCCTGTTGGAAGAGGTCGCTGTGGCACACGCTTGGGGAGGATGTGGGCACAGGTGTTTTCTGGCCCTGGATCTTCACAACATTTGATTTTCAGCCGGGTGGCTCCAGAATCCGGCACCTTCTGGGTTTTGGGACTTGGGCTGAGGACGGTTTTCTGCCTCCAGCCCCAGCCAGACGCGCTGAGACCTGGACATGATCCCAGGTGCTGTCGGACGGGGAAGTTTGATTGATGCACCAGAGAGACAAAACACGAGGTATAAATATCACTTCATGGTCACAGAGGTGTAAGTAAACTAAATGCTAAATTCCAACATCCAGTTTGCTTTTTATATTTTCAGATGTTTCATCCTTTTTTTTTTTGCAGTGTATGTTACCAAGTATAAAGCAGGGTTCGAAAAGTTAAAAACAACATTAGAATCAATTTTACTTGGTGAATTAGGAAAGAAAGACTATTATGAATTGGTATGGTACAGTTACAATATTTGGTCTCTGAATTTTTTAAAAAACATGAGTTTCACAGTATCAAAAGTGCTTGTTTAAAGGAAATGTAGTGTAACAACAGTGATGGTTGCATTTTGATTATGAATAATTTAGTGGATGTAAAAACAGCTTTCTGCAGCATTTTAAAAAATTGAACAGTGCTCAGTTTACATAATTTCTCTTCATAACAATAAATATAAATAAATTTACAAATAGTAATACTGCCTAGCACAAGAACAGACAGAAGCACAATACACAAGACTATAAACAAACCTAATATTTTTTTAAAAATTGCTAAAAATAGACATAATTCCTAAAACCTTCTACCCAGCAATCAGTTTAACAATTCAGTAGTACCACTTGCTTCTCGGGGTAGGGACTTTGTGTTTAAGCCTAGATGTAACAGTTGTCTGCTATGGGCTTGATTTTTTTCATTTTCAGTATTTTTGCTCCTTTTTTCCTACCTCACAACAATAAATTAGCGGTAGTTATATCAGAAAAGCGTTAGTGGTGCAAGTGTCTCCAGAACCTGTACGGGGTCTTTGTTCAGTGGCAATAGTTATTTGGCAATTTAATAAAAAACCTCTACGTGGTCCATGATTAAGCAGTTTGGACTCCAGTTTGCAGCTCCTTGACTTGTGTTGGCTTCTGTAGAGGTGATGACCTAACAGCAGCCACATATAAGCCTGGATCACAGTGTCGATTAAATGTGTTTGCCTTTACTGGACTGTTTTTTAGCTCAGTTCCATTCCAGTGAAAGTTCCTGCTGCCTGATGCCTTCCAGCTCCTTCGCAAGAGCTCACCGGTCCTGCAAGACAAGTGTCTGTGTCCCTTCATCTTGCCATCAGTGCCAGTGGTTCTGCTAGTGACAGTTCGAGTATTTTGGCATCACATGCTGCATCCCAGGAGATGCCAACACGTCCCAGGCATTTGCAGGAGGAGCTCTTCTGCTGCTTTCAGGTCAGATTTTAACTGCGGGGAGAAACTGGCCCCCGAGCAGGGTGTCTGTGGGACGGTGTGAAGCTCAGAGCAGAGCGATGGGTTTGTTGCCTTGGGGGTTCATGTACTGAGCTGCCGCCACGTTGTCCAGGGAGGTGTACGTGGCGTAAAGGCCGGTGACCTGCACGTCGGGGAAGGAGCGATCGCTACCGCTGGAGATGGGGATGAGGCCAGGGGTGCCCAGGTCACAGTCTGAGAGGTGGAGCGGGGAGTTGCTGAAGGCGCCCAGGGTATCGAGGCTGAAGCTCTCTTCTTTCATTTCCTCCCAGATGTTACCTTTAAAAGATTAAATTCTGGTCACAGCAACACATCCAGCCTGCCCAGGCGTGGTGTGATGGGGGTCAGTCTATAACTAAAGGGCTTTACCCGCTATTTAGAACCAGTGTCGCTTGCAGGTGGTACCATCTGTAGCGCAAAGGTGGTAAATGTGCCTGTTCCCCCCAAGCCCCCTGGTTCCTGCAGAAGTCCAGGCTGCATCTCTCCACTACATGCTAACCGGAACCCCCAGGGCCACGCTGGGCATAGCCACAAACCAGGGAAGATCTGCTTTCACAGAAGGGGAAAACCAAAGCAGGAGTAGAACTGTGGTTTGCCAGGGGCAGAGTGACATAGTGTCCCAGATCCAGCTCGCTGGACGTCCCTGCCTGCATCTCCTGCCATGCCTGCGCTTGGCCTGAGAAGGTGCTTACTGTCCCACCCAGTGCTGGGCAGAAATTTCCTGAGGAAGCCAGGGATGTCACCCTGCAGCGGCCAGCACCCAGCACGAGGTTTTAGCTGTTACATCCCACCCCAGAGCACCCTGCTGAGGACCCTGGTTATGTGTTTGGTGAAGGGTTGTGAAGCACTGGACCAGGCTGCCCAGCGCAGTGGTGGAGTCACCATCCCTGGAGAGGTTTAAAAGTTGTATAGATTAGGTTATTAGGGACATGGTTTAGTGCCAAGGTTGGGTTAATAGTTGGACTTGATGATCTTAAGAGTCTCTTCCAACCAAAATGATTCTATGATTCTATGGCTCATAACCACATAAACCATGCCACCCCCCACCCCAGCTTCATTCTCCCATACCTTGCAATGCGAAATCCATAATGCTCGGGTCAAGAGCGTCCACCTCGGTGTTCATGTCTGCCGTCACGTTGAGGAAGTCGGGCGGCGTGCGTCCCACAGGGTGGTGGCTCAGAGGGCTGTGGCTGCGGCTCATGTCGGGCAGGGTGTGCAGAGGAGGCGTTTGCGCGGGCGCTGGCGAGTCCGGGGCAATGCGCGCCTGGGTCTGGATCTGGTGGTGGAGCGGGATGGACTGCAGCGAGAGCGTCATGATGGGCTGAGGCTGCAGCTGGGACATGGAGATTCGGCCTTGAGCCGCTGCCACGTGGTTCAGGGTGGAGATCTCGGGCTCTGCCTGTTTGCTGGGCCGCCTGCAGCTCTCAGGTCTGTCAGTGATCAGCTTGTCAAGCTCCTCTGCACAAGCAATACCCATTCCCGGGGGAGAAGAGAGACAGTTTAATGAAATGCCATCTGCTTCCCTTCCCTTAGCCTTCATCCTTGTTGAGTTCCCTCCTAAACCCTAACTCAGCTAAAGAAATGATCACACGAGACTTACACAGAGCACCCAAGACATCCCTGAAGTGTAACTTCAGCCCTACCCGGGTTAGCCATGCTCCTCTGGATAGCAGCCAAGTCCTTCCGCTTCCACTTCTGCATCTCCTCTTCCATCTTGTCGATCTTGGCAGGATTCAGAGCCCACAGGCAGCCCTTGCGAGAGGTGCCACTCAGCTTGTTCTCCACCTTCTCAAAACACTTGTTCAGGGAAAGGTTGTGGCGCACAGAGTTCTTCCAGCCATCAGGGGCTGTCTGAAAGAGGCACAGGGACATTAGCGAAATAACCCACAAACAAAGTGTTTGTGATGTTCTTACTTCCACCTGCCAGGCGTTACGCGTACCTTGAAGTAGGGGAAATGCTCCTTCATGAAGCTGTAGATCTCGCTGACAGGCAGACTCCCTGTTTTGCTGTTCTTCAGTGCCATAGCAATCAAGCAACTACAGAAACACAGGAAATAACAACAGGTTGTGTACGCTCAGCCATCGCTCCTTCTTCTGGCCTGGCAACCTTGGACCCATCTCTTGAGACACAAAGAGCTGCCTGACCATGGCATTACCTTTTGCAAGCACTCACAAGTCACCCTGTGACCCTGCAGATCTTACTCCTCTGTGCTATTACTCTGACTTTACACCGATGTCCAGGAACCAGTTTGCTTGTTCCCACTGCCTTTCAGAGGCAGAACTCCTGGGCAGATGATGGAATTTTTGTTCCCTTTGGAAGGAACCGAACCCTCATCCTGCCACAACTATAGTGTTACAACAGGTGTAGGCAAGACGCCCTTCTGCTCTCTACTCACCTGTACGAGTAGATGGGCTTGGGGTAATGCTTTGGGTGCAGCTCTTGGGCGGCGTGAGGAGCCAGGCGTGGCTGAGCATAGTGAGGCTGTGTCCCGTAGGACGGGTTGTAGATCGCTGCTGGGTTACACTGTGTGCGGGAGGGAAAGAAGGAAAATGTCAAATGCAGAATGTAGGTTTAGGGATATTTTAATGTTTTTATTTTAAGAAAGTTCTAGAGATTGTCTTGGTAGGTACTTCAAGACACAGATCACGAGCAAATAGCAGTACCTGTTGTGTGTTCTGTGCTAGCGTGAACACCTGCTGTGAATGAGGAGGAGGAAAGAGCTGTTGCTGTGTTTGTAAGCCAGGAGATGGCTGCCCACCTACAGCATACTGGCTCATCTGCCGAGATGAAGACAACAGATGTGTCAGTCTTGAAATTACCGATATTTTTTCCTAAGAAGTGGTGCAATAATAAGCCATAGAGGCCTGCTCTTACATTTGCTCCATGTGTCGAAATAGAATTCAGTCCCAGGATCCCCTGTGGCAGGCTGGCCTGGACATGTATCATGGCTCCAGCGGCTCCTGTTGAGTGCATATTGCTCGCCACAGGCCCTGCTTGGAGAAAGTAAAGGTAACATTCACATGAAAGTACACTTCAGAAAAGACAGCTAACATTTACTTTTAATAGATGCAGTTGAACACAGCTAAGCTCTGGAGTGGATAATCACACCTCTCGGTGCCTTTCCATCCCCAAAGAACCCAGAGCATTGCACAGATTGCAAAGGTGACATCAGCTGTTTTGAAAACTTGTTGTGCAGGGAAGGAAAGATGACAGCTGTTTAACAGTCCACAGTGGTGTTACACACACAGTATCTTACAAAAGAAAAAAAACCACATTCAGCACTATCTGTACTGCAGAAGGATCTGTACGCCTTCAGGAACAAGTGTGTTTACCTAAAGGATGTTCAGAAAGGAAAGAAAGGCGTTCAGTGAGTGTATGCTGTAAGTCTGCATGAAGAAAACAGGTAAGGGGTAAATCACAGAATCACAGAATGTCAGGGATTGGAAGGGACCTTGAAAGCTCATCCAGTGCAATCCCCCCATGGAGCAGGAACACCCAGCTGAGGTTCCACAGGAAGGTGTCCAGGCGGGTTTGAATGTCTGCAGAGAAGGAGACTCCACAACCTCCCTGGGCAGCCTGGGCCAGGCTCTGGCACCCTCACTGTGAAGAAGTTTCCTCTCATATTTAAGTGGAACCTCCTGTGTTCCAGTTTGTACCCATTGCCCCTTGTCCTATCATTGGTTGTCACCAAAATAAGGTACTCTTAATTTTACCAATGTTGAAACAAACAAGAGAGGCTAATTACCTAATTTCAAAGCTGTTGAAAACCTCTGAAATGCAAGTCTAAAGCACCTTGGCCCACGTTCACACAAGGCACCAGCAATTACCCTGAGCAGAAATGCCAGTGGGATCCTAACATCTCATCCCTGCTCAGGCTCTTCCTCTCAAAACAAAGGAAATGGATCAGCAAGGAGACAACAGGCTCCAGGTCAGCAGGCTGTGTTGCTTAAAGAGCAGTTATTTCACATCCTGATGCTTTACCTGTCTGATGTAGCATCGCGTTCTGGGCACCAAGGCTAAAATCCATCCTTCCACTGGCCATCTGCTGTAAACGAGGGACATCAACAGATGTCAGCCAGGACAGGGACTGCAGGTCACTGGGGAGGTCATCGTCACTCAGCTGGGACGGGTCGGAAGCCAAGAGTCTGCAAAAGAGCAGGAAGGGTCAGCAGGGAGCGGAGGTGCTGCTGCACTGTCCCCGTGAGAGGGGGCAGGACTGGGATGCCAAAGCTCACGTAAATCAGTGGGGAAAATACGTCAGGCTGGAATTCAGTTTGCAGAACTCATGTGCAACCTCTGGTTTCACAGCTGGTTACCACCGCCCTTTACCTAATGACGATTTGAAACACTCGGTTAAGAAAACTTCTTGTGCAGTGTTTGTGGGGGAAGAAGGTGTAAGAACCCAGAGGAGAAACTGCCTAGGAAAAAAAAAGCAACGCTGACTCATTATTTTCACATTTGTTGGAAATTGGCCCTTGTTTGGCCTTGCTGCAGAAGGAACCTGTCAGACCGCCTGCTTGTACCAACAAAGCCCCGCAGAGCCACGACAGGCTGCTTTTGCTGGAAAGCTCCGTTTTTGACACATTTTGCATGCTCCATCCCACCTGCTTTGTTTGGCTTGGGGGGTGCACATGGTACCAAACTGAACTATTGAAATACCTGCACAGTACTCAAAAATTCCTGTGTAGTCAAAATTCCAATTAAGTCAATAAAAGAACTATTGCAAATGAAGGATTAAACTACTTCTACTTGTGTTAAGCAGTGTTGCCTTGAGGAGTAAAGCAGGAATTAGAACATGTCAGGAGGTTATCATTAGATACCCAGGGTAAACCCGAAGGGATTCACGTTCAGGAAAACATCTTTATCAGAACAACAAAGTTTATTTGGATGTAGTTGATTTTGCTTTCAAAACAAAGGCTTTAAAAAGCTCTCTCATGGACGAGTTAAAGCCAGCTGTGTGGTACTAACGTGTGTTTGTTGCCAAATGAAGATGCAGAAGCCTTAAATCAATCTGGTCTCTTGCTGAAGCATCTTTTATGTTTTACACGTTTCTAAATCAGCTTAAAAGAACAAGGCAGGGCTCTATTGCCTGGCTGCCCAGGAGCTTTCAGCTCCTCTATTCATGATTTCCAAAAACACATATCAAAGTTCCCTAAACTATTATCTGGGAGATCTTTAAAACAGAATGTAATTTATTTGTTTGTACAAAGATTTTGAAAACAAGAAAAGGAAAAAAAACCAAACAAACAACAAACACCACATACCAGGAGCCAAAAGCTCAAATCCCGGCCAAAAACCATCTTCAAGTCCCTCTTGCAGCCTACCCTGTTTTCTTTCTCCTACTGTAGTTATAGTGCAATAATTAGCATTGCCATGGTTACCGCTGTTCAGTTATTTTGTGAAGCCAGGGACTTAAATACATAAAAAGACTATCAGGTGACAGCTCTCCTGGCCTGGAGATTGGCTGGATTGGAAGTAAACAAGAGCATTAAATGATTTGAAAAATGGGCAGGCTCATGTCGTTTGCAACAGTTGGGCCCATTCATGGGAAGCCGATAACCCATTGTGCATCCAACGACCGCTGGCACGTGGCCTCGATTGTTTTTGGGATTCTTGCTTAATTGTTTTTTGGGTTTGTTTCTTTTTCACTCCTCCCTCCTCCTTTTTACAAACCTCACATTAATCTGGCTGAATGACAGGCGACACACAACACACATCCACATGCCATCTGGCACCCCGGTCCCTGCCAGTCCTCCCAGACAAGTCAGTTCCTCCAACAAATAACGGGGTCAGATGGGCGGCGAGGGTCAGCACCCACCGCACACGCCTCCTGTCAGCGACGGATCCTGCTCCTGCCCCCCTGTCCCTATCACCGCACCAGCCGCTCCGCACCGCAGGCACCGCCGCAGCCGTCCTGCCTTGAGAAATAAATATTTGGGGGAAATAAAGGCTTGTGCTCCATGGTCAGCCCAGGCACGCTCGTCCTGGGGATCTCTCCAGCCGTGGACACCAGCACAACCTGCGAGTCCCCCGCTGGGCACAGTGTGTCCCCCAGAGCATCCTCGGGACACGGAGCCACGTGCTCCCTCCCTCTGCGGGTCCAGACCGGGCAAGGGAGGTGACTGAGCTTCTAAGTTGATATAACAGCCATTAGGCTCTATTTTAAATACAATAACTAGACAAGTGTGTGCGACAGCTCTTTTTACAAGATGAAGCTGTTTCCTCCCCTTCCCTATCCTAGCACGGCACGGCAGTTCGAATTTGAGTTTACATTTCTTTTAAAATTGTCTGTTCACTTATACACTTTTTAAAAATGGAGTTGTTAGCTCTCAAAATAACTGTTTTCATTAATAATGGGGTTAAAGGTATATTTAGTCAGAATACAGTATTTCACATTTAAGGCTTATTCTTCAGGTTCTCTTCAAAACCAATGTTAAATTTCATGTGTCTCAAAGAAGGTGAAGCTGCTTAAAGTATGCCCATCTCTGTCTGAGGTGTTTTAAAGACCGAGATACATTCTGCAGCATAAAACCACCTTATCTGACGGTACGCAGGCTCGGTGTGTGTCTGCTGTTGGTGAAGAAATGCTGATCTAACCACCCCTGGAAAGAGCTGTGCACAGTAACAGCTTTAATCTCACAGGGCTCAATCTTTCTGACCTGAAAAATCACCTGTGCCAAGCCAGCTACAACTATATAAGTACGTATTATAATATTGTGTGTACTTTGATTCTGTTGCCCTCAGCCACCCTTCTCGTCTCACATTTGAGGGCAAACCTCAGGACTCGGAGATCCTCGGCTGGGCATTCGCGGCCCTGGCACAATGGGGCACTGTGGTAAAAGCAGCCACTGCCTTTCACTGCATGTAAATGAGATAAATAGTGATACGCTGTAATTAATGCACACTACGGAAAATGTCCCCTGCTGCACATTCCCCAGGGCTGTCTGGGACATAGGCTGAGCTGCTCAACCCCTGCAAAGAAAAGGTTACAGTCACACCCAATGTGTGGCAAACATGACATTATTTTTAAAGGTGTGTTGAAATTACGCGACTACATTTTTACCTTCTCCTTTCACAGCTAGGCAGGAAAACACCCTCCTGGTTCTGTGTGTTTCTGTCCTAGAAAAGCACCTGCATCAGTAAGAATCTGCACGCTGCTGAGCATTTGAGCCCCAGTTCTCTCCTCTCCTCTCCTCTCCTCTCCTCTCCTCTCCTCTCCTCTCCTCTCCTCTCCTCTCCTCTCCTCTCCTCTCCTCTCCTCTCCTCTCCTCTCCTCTCCTCTCCTCTCCTCTCCTCTCCTCTCCTCTCCTCTCCTCTCCTCTCCTCTCCTCTCCTCCAAGGATGCTGGGGTCCTGAGAAAAGTGCCCTGAGAGCTATGGCAGGTGACACAGGATTGCTCAGAGGTAGCATTAATGTTTGCTATCTGCTCCATCATGCACGGCCCAAAATATTTACCTAATCAGGGCAATAGATCTCAGCCACCAGCCAGCCTGCGCAAAGTTTACTTTTCTGGAATCAGGAAAAATATCCCTTGGAATGAGACCCCTTTCCAGATTTCCCAGTATTGAGCTCCAGACCTTCCTGCCTGCAGTCACAGAGAAACTGGGAGCACATCAGACAACGGTCCCTAGAGCCTGTTGGCCTTGCTGGAAGGAAGAGCAGAAATGAGGCAGCTTTCCAGGGACAACCAGCAAGTTCCTCCTGAGCTACTACTCGAGAAATTTTTGATTATGGGAACCATAGCTAGTGAGGAAAAGCAAATAACATGATTACCCTGTCAGGTGTTGCTGTTCTCCTTTTCTTACACCACGGTTCAGAAGAGAAGATGATTCTCCCAAAACCTTCTGCAGAGGTACTTAGTGCTACCAGAACAACAAATAGATGTGCTCCTGGAGACTTTTATATATTTGAGCTCTGCGTTTCATAACCCTTCATTACATCATTTTTGGTATGGGATAAAGGGAAAGTGAATCACAAGTGACCTACGTGATTAGTTGAAGCCTAAGAGGAAGCGAGGAGCGATGTCAGCACTGAGCTCCCAGCCACTCGCTCCTGCTCTGTGTTACCCACAAAACCATCCTGAGGTTCGGATTTGCCAAGTGCAGCCGATATCTGACTCTGCAATCTGTTTTGTTACAGAAAAGAAACAAAACACTAAACCTGCGACTAATATCAAAATGAGCTTCTCCTTGATGCAAAGAGGTGTAAAAGTACCAGGCACTACAGGAATTAAAACCAGGAGCATTGTCTATCTGGGAAGCTATTTTTTCCTTTAACATCATTTCAGCTGCTGTTCATTAGCACTGAGCTGACCTGTCTGCCTGGGACTTTGTGTACTTATTTACTCCAGTGTAAAGGGAATATAAAATATACTACCCTTTGATTTGCGCTGTTGTTAGAACCCATCTAAAGTGCATCACTTGCTGCGGCCAAGCAGCAATTCTGCTTTCTGCACGTTTAAGATATTTTAAATGGGTAAAATTAGAGTGATGTGCCGTGAGCATCTGAGATCTCACAGCAGTGCTGAAAATGTCCAAATTCCTTCTCTGTTCCCTCCTTCTCAATGGACAGTCAGGCCCTGGATGTGAGGTAGGGCATGAACCTCGGTCTGGTGTCACCTGAGACAGACGAGCCTGAGAAGCCACCAGGACATCGCCGGGGTACAAACAGTCCCCACAAACCAGCCTGTAACTGCAAGACCATTTGAGAAGCAAGGGCCACAATTTTTTATTAATACCGATTAGCACATTTCAGGAACTGCATAGGAAACAGTTGAGCTAATCCACTTAAATCAATCCACAGCAGCCTGAGTTTGACTGATTCCTAGGAGGTTTCTCACATTTTTTTGAAAGAATGAAGCAACTACTGTGATGAAATTCCTCCGACACATCGAGTCATTATCTCACTCCCTGTCAGACACACATGGTGTCAAGGGAATGGACACTGACATTTTCTTCAGGAACAATTACGGTTTCGTTAGTTCTGCATTTGGAACCTTTTGTCTGCAGAAATTTCCTCCGTGCAAACTCTCAGGCTCCGTCCGTCCCCGGGGTGACAGTCGGGTCCTGAGCTGCTGCTTGCTCTTCAGAAACCCAAGTGCCAAACCAGAGCTGAGGGCACCACTTAGGACACTTAAAATGTACCCGTGTCGGCAAAATAAAGACTCTTCACCTTTTTCACCACTATAATGCAGTCACGCCCAGGATGTAGGGAATGTGGCAGTTGCGTGTTTATATGACTGTGCTTCTTAATATGATTTTAAGCTAAGCTATGATAGCATAATGTGATTATTACAAGAAAAATGTAATCAGACTATCTAATGAGCTAATAAATACAGATTTTTAAGAACCAAAGGGACAATTAAGTAGGGTGAAGGAGGATATAGCCTAATAATATGTTGAACGATTAATGACTGATTCACAACTTCTGGTCAAAAAGTTAACTATTTAAAACTAAATTCCTGGGTAACATGTATAGAAATTAATTTCAAGGCCTTCAAAATACTATGTAAGACTTCTATCAACTGGAAATCCATAGTAATATAAAATATAGAAATGTGGTCACAAAATATTGAGTTGCAAAACATGAAGTTATAGTTTATCTTGTTGATCTAGATTCATCTTTACATTTTAAGTAATACTATTTTCTCAAATCAAATTATGCACTTTAGTTCTTTATTTCAAAATATAGATGCCACATTGTTACCTAGAGTGATGATTTGATTCCTTAATTTTGGATTTTGACATACTCCAAATAATCCATTGCAAGTTATGCTTTGCCTCTCTTCTAATGGCCTGTTTTTCATGTCATGGTTTATTCTTTGATATGTAATAAACCACATGTAACTGTCCCTAGATTGGGAATGGGACAGTCCCTGAGAAAAACGAGCATGCTACTGCATTCGAAAATCAAGAACGTTGAATTAGGATAACACTGAATCTTCACCAGGAGAGAACTTACAGGTCTGTAAGTGTTTTTGCAGCCTTAGTCCAGGCCCGCCTGAGCCTCGTGTCTGCCTCCCTGGGGCTCCTGTTGCTCACTCTCAGCACATGAAATCTAAGTCTGTGCTTCACAGCAGATCTTTCACTTCTCCTGTGCTGTTGTGTATATTAAATCAAATTAAGCTGGGGAAGGATAGATTGCACATTTCAATTAAAAATATTGCTTGAAGACCACAGCGTTCATGAACTGAAGAACCTCGTTTCTCAGAGACCAACTCCATGGAAGACCATAGGAGCTCACCTCTAATTTCGTTGCCTTCGAGTTGGCTCCTATAATTTACATAACTTTCTGCTGAATAACCACAAGCGCACCACTGAGTAGTAAACGTGTAGTCTGCCTATTACTTTGATTTAAACCTCAGAATATTTACAACTAAGACATAGCATCAGATTATTAATTATATTTAACAAGAATAAAGTGTTAAGGTTTAAAAAAATCCCATTGTGCTACAATTATCTACTTTTATGAAATGTAAAATGAAGTCTTTAGAAATATTTGTCACTACTACAGTTATTAAATTATTGAATGTAGTGGTATTTTCTCTGTGAGAGCAAGAGAGGCAACTGCCAATATGAAGTATTACTTTGCATTGGTAGCTGGGCAGTGACAGCACCATAAAAACATAATCATCAGAGAAGAGATGATGGCCCTTAGTCATTCCTGAACAGCAGGATGTTTTATATCCCACAGCTGCATCGGTGGAAGAGATATTTGTCTGGAATCATTTTACTGTGGAGTAAATAGTCCCTGGACTTTGCATAGCAGCCTAATCCTCATCGCTACCCTATTGCCACATCAAATCTACTATAGATGCTTTGGATGCACAGAATTAAAAGACCTGCTGCAATCGGGGATTTTTTTTCCCGGTCCACTAAGAAAAAGAAAATATAAGAAAAATCCTGTAGTTTCAAATTTAAAGCATAAAAACTCATTGGTGTTCGCCAATTTGGTCCCTGCTCACACACCCATGCGCTACCCTCCCTTATGGCGTTTCCTCCCACACGCCCGCAGGAAAGGCCGGTCCCCTCCACGTCAACCGCCCCATTGAAAGGTTCCAAGTGAGACAGAAGAGTGTTCTCAGCACAGCCCCAGCCTCCCGCTCACTAATTGGAGGCCATTCCCCGTTTTGCGGAGCCTTGATGCTCCCCCATGGCGCACTCGGGACTGTGGGTTCCAGTCTTGGACTGTGGTGACAGCAGGAGAGTAAACAGAGCTGATAGAATTTGACAGGTCTATTCTTTTCTTAAAATCATTCAGTCTAAAAGATTTTCTTTTACATAATCCAAAGTGTTTTCTCATGAAGTAGGACAAATACTGCTCTGCATTTATAGTGCAGTTCAGATTTTATGCATTTTTATCAGAATTTGCCACTATTAAATGAGGTCAAATAATTCATTTTAAAGCTGCATTAAAGAAATCACAAGTGGGTTAAAAACTTTAGAGAGCTGCGATCTTCAAGTTCAAAACGCTTAACAGAGAACTGAAAGTAGTTTTTAAAAGCAGCTGACTTCTGAATAGAAGAAGAAACTCTTACAATTCCTTTACTGGTAGTAAGATAAATCCTATCTTTCTCCTCAAAAAACCAGCGTTTATTTCTGCAGCTATGAGTTAAAGAATAGTTCTCTTCATAAAAAGGGTCTTTGTTAAGGTGGTATGTTCTTCAGGGCACTGAAGATACAGACTTAAATATAAGTACCCAGAAGTCTCTCTCATCCGTAGCCTTCATTAAATACTGAACAATTTCTTTACAAATACTTACATAGCCAACAAAAATGCCTAGAGCAAACCGTGCTTTAATAAACAGCAAAAGAGAGTTCCACAAACCTTTTTCCACAGTGGCTTCAGAGAGTATAACAAATCACTTGTTGAGCTGCAAGAGGCTGCAGTGCAGCGTTTGCATTTTGAATAGAGGCTGACAGAAGAATACCTGCGGCTGACCACTTTTACCCAGAGAAATGGGGGGAAACACCCTCAGGCTGGGAGGAAGGTGATGGTCTCTCGCTCCTCATTTTAAAACAATATATATATATTTTTTCTTTTACTGTGAGAACCAGATCACGTTCTGCTATTCCGTGTTTCTTGGAACTTTGCATCATGTGATGAAATGCAACCTTACTTAACCCAGTGCACTGTAATTCATGCAGAACTATCCCATGACTTCTAACAATGCTTTTAAGTGATAAATGGATGCATAGGTAAGTTATCAAAGTCTGTTGACAGATCTAGGTTTGTTCCCATTGATATTAGAACAACTTTGACAGAAGGCAGTGCTCTGGAGTACCTGTTGTAATGAAAAACTTTCCCAGTGTCTATTGCACTTCATTTGGTGTCTCTGTGACTGCTTTGAAACAATGCAAAATGTGATCTGAAAGGGAACTTCTGAATAATTACTTTTTCAAAAGAACATAATTCTCTGGCAACACTCATACAGTAGAGAGAGCTTACTGGAAGGTCAGCCCAAGGTTTGAAGGTGTATTTATCAAGCATAGGTTAGTATTGAAGTACTTTAAACAGGAATGCTTCTAAATAAGCAACACATTGTAACCGGTGACCAGCTTAGAAATCTAATTTAGAGTGGAGAAATGATAATGATGCAGTTAACTTTTAAATATATATATATATTTCTATATGCTCAGGGTATTTTTAGGACATAATGAGAAAACAACATCAGTTAGCAGGCTGTGAGAGCGCAGTGCGTATTTTTGAAATGGATAAAAGCCTCACCTGTACTCCTGTGACGGGTGGTGGTTTTGCCCTGCATTCCTAATGATTCCTGACATTATGGACGGGATATCACTTTCTATCATCTCCTTGGCAAAAGACAAGAACAGAGAAGCAGCGGGTGAGGCAGCAGCCGCTATCCAGCACTTCAGGAGGCACAAAACCCCGGCTCAGACCCAGGACTAGAGTAAAGCCCGATCTATATCACCTTTACCTCCGCTTGCATTGGTTTATTTGGGACAGGCAATGCAGGAAAATGTTTTACGGGGGAAACAAACAAAAAAAGGCTCAGAAAGGGAACGTAGCCCGTGATGGAGGGAGCATCAATGGACTGCGGGCTCGGCGGGCGGCTGGGATGTCGGTACTGGGAGCACCGGAATCAGCTGGGGAACGCTCCCAGCTCGGGGTTGCTTTGAAACTCCCACAGAAGCAGCCGCGTAGCGTTAAGGAAAAGCAAGCGATGGTCTGAGTGCGCCCAGGAGAGCCCGGGGAACCGAGCCCGCTGTCCGCCGAGCCGCCCCGGGCAGCGCCAGAGCAGCCCCGCGTCCCGCCGCCCCGACCCCCCGCACCTCCCGGCCCGGCCCTGCCGGCTCCTTCCACAAACCTGGCGGGCCGGGGCCCGGGGGCCCGGCCGGAGCTCCGCGGCTGCGGCGCGGCGGGGTCTCCCTCTGAGGGGCGGGGTTCGGGGGGGCTGGAGCTGCCCCGAGGGGGATGGAGCCGGCGGCTCGGAGCCGCGACGAGTCGCGGTGGGGCCGGGCTCCGGCGCGTTTTTAAATTTCCCTCTCAGGAGCTGTCCAGCCTGGAGCATGCGCGGCCGGGGGCCGCCCGCAGGGTCAGGGCCGGGGCAGGGCCGGGGGAGCGCGGCGTTTCCCGGCAGCCGCCGCAGCGCCGAGCGGCCCCCGCGGCCCCCCGGGCCCGCCCCGCCAGCGCCCGCGGGACCCAGTTTTGGGAGGGCGGGCGGGCCGGGAGGTGCGGGGGGTCGGGGCGGTGTAAAAAAAAAAGGGGCGGGGGGTGAAAAAAAAAGGTCGAGGGGGGTAAAAAAAAAGGGGAAAAAAACCAAAACCACAGCCCAACTTTTTGCAACTTTCCAGAGAATGTAAGAGGGAGGGGGACCCACCCAGCTGGTTCAAACGGGCACCGGCGGTTTGAGCGGGGGGGGATAAATGTGTGAGGAGGAGGGAGGCGGGGGCTGTCCTGCGGACCGGCCCCGGCAGAGCTGCCCGCCCCGGAGGGCGCTTGCGCCGGTGCCCGCGGAGAGCGGGTCAGACCCCGCTCGGACGCGGCGGGAAGAGGGATGGAGGCCGCGCCTGTGGCCGCCTCTCCCTGCCCGCCCGCCGCTGGGCCCGCCGTGCCTGGCCCGGCCTCCACCCCCTGCGCCTCCGCGGGAAGGTGCCCGGGAACGCCCGGCAGCTCCCTCAGGCGGGCCCGGCGGCGGGAGGTGCCGTGTCCCCCCGTCCTGCTGCCGCCTCAGCGGTGAGGGGCTGCAGCGCTGGGCTGCGAGGAACCCGGGGGGACAAAATGGCTTTTCGGGGGGTTAGAGAGGAAGCGGGTCCCTGCCCCATGGAGGGGGCGCTCGCCCCATGGGCCTGCAGGGAGGCGAGAGGGGCTCTTCCCTTGTGGGGTGGGCAGGGGGAAGGTGCCCATGGTGGCCCCTGGGGACGGGGATGGTGGGGCTGGGGGTACTGGGTGGGACAGAGAGCAGGGTGCCTGGTGGGTGTGAGCACCTTTGTTTACCTAGGTAAACGCATTAAAAAAGAAAAGGAAGAATTCAGTCCGATAGCCATACTGTTAGTTCCTCTTTCACCAAAGCGTTTTGAAGACAGTGAAGTCTGACAATAAAGGTGTGAGGTTGGGACGGTGTTACTCCGTGTGCCAGAGATGAGGGTGAAACAGTTGAGCCAAGGTCAAGCCCTGTCCCAGCGGAGGGACAGCCCCACAAACTATCAGCCTAGAAATTTATTTCCTTGTGTTTGACAGTTTACTTCATGGCTTAGAGGGAATGAAATGCGAAGATGGGAGATCTTTTCTTCTGCTCTTAATGACAATCTGTTCACTTTGATGAGCATCAAATCTCTGTTAATTACTGTCAATAGAAATGGGTGGTAATCAATACTTCTCAGCATCAAGGCCTATACCAGACACATCTGGAGAACCAAAACACAGAAGAAAGGAAAAAATCGTAATACTGCCAGAGCCCAAAACATGGAGTTTACGCAGTTGCAAGTGTTCCCTTACTTACAGTGACATGTTGCGCTGTTTTGTAACTGATTACAAAGTGAACTTAGTTGCTATATACTTACCTTGTAGCTTAATACTTATTTAAAAAAAAAAAAGCATTCCTCTAGCTTAATATTTGCAGGAGGGGTAAAGATAAAACACCATTTCTTTTAGGCTTTCTTGGAATCCACTTGAGCTGTTGTGCTGAACTTTCACTGGACGGGTTTCCTTGCAGCGATGCATTTGGTGCAGATTCGTTTCTCTCATTCGGGTGATTTGCAAACTCCTGCTCGGAAGGGCCAGATTGTGGCAGGTAAGGAGGACAAGGGCGGCTTAAACTGAAATGTGAAGGGATAAAGAGCTTAGTTCTCCAAACACTGAGGAGAGGACGTAGCAAGTTGCAACAAGGAAAGTTTTAGTTAAATATTACGAAGGAAGTTTTCACAGTGAGGGCAGCCCAATGTTACAACAGTGAGTTTCTGCCCTTGGAGATACTCAGAATGTGACTGGCCAGAGCTCTGAGCAAAACCGGTCTGCTTTGGTGCCGCTTTAAGCAGAGGTTTGGAGCAGAGACCTCCGAAGCTTGTTTCCAGCCTCAATTACTGTGTGACTCCGTAACGGTGACACATAGCGCTCCTTGGGAAACACACACATTAATTTTTGCAGGCTGAGGTTTTCACAAGTGTTAAGCAGAGCAGGTGGTGGAGCCTACCAGTTACCAGCTAAAACGCTGTTAAAATTATCAAACAGATTGAAAAGCAGAGTCTCTGCAGTAAGCACCTAACCTTAGAAGTTACCATTAATGTTTTTGCTGTTACTTCCATATATGTTTTCAGAAGTTCTTTGACTGCTTTGTGTTATGTCAGTATAAAGTTTGAGTGCAGGTGAGCTACAAGATGATGATTGGATTCAGAGAGATGGACTGTAGCCATTTTTTCCTTGTTTTAGGTATTTCTCACACAGTTAATGTTACACCGGAGACGTTATGCTGTCCAAGAGAATGGCACGAAAACAGCATGAAAAGGAATATCGGTGAGTATTGTTTTCTTACATACGTTAGTTTGGTTCCTTTACATGGTTTAAAATGAGACAATGCAAAATACGGCCAGTTGTTTTAATTTATAGTCTTGTGCAAGTTAAGGAATAGGGCAAGTTCACTTGACACAAGTGAAGTTATTATTGCTGTGAATATTAGCAAAGAAATGAGCATTAGGTATTTCTATTTATCCAATTTCTATCTAGTTTATTTTGGCAGGATGTAAAATCACATGTAGCCTTTCAAATAATATAATGTTCAGCATTAAAATTGTTCCTTTCTTTGAAGGAACTAGTTTGTAGCAAAGAAATAATGCAATAAAACAGAGGCAAAGGAAGGATTTACTTTGTAAAGGCATTGGCTTCCTTGTGTGTGAATTCCTCCTAAAATCAGCTCAAATTTCTATAGACTATCATTCAACCTTTCTTTGGATGTTGAACTGAATTCATTTTGCTACCAGCTGAGGTCATCATAAAACAACTTTGGTTTTTTTTTTTTCCCTGCTCTCATGTGTGCTTTAAAATAAGAGAGTTGAGGAACCCTCAAAACCAGAGGTTTATGACAGCTCATGTAAAATGAAAGTATTTCCCCCACTTCAGACCAAGCTGGACTGGGACTCAGGTTTCTGCATTGAACCCAGCATGGCTGAAGAGCAGCTTCATGTTTACTCAGCATCTTTTTTTTTTGTAAAAGGACATCAGTGTGTCCTGACCCTTGATCTTCTTACTCCTCATTTGACGTGTTTTCTGATTTTAGTTCTCATCCTTCTTCAGCTGGCTATCTAAAATATGTGGAGGAAATAATGATGTGAATTGAGATTGGTGCCCTCTGTTTGGTGAAACAGGTGCTTCTAAAAGTGGTTAGTGCTTCTTAAAAAGGAATAATTTCCTTGCACATTTCAAGCCAGCTTTTTTATTAATGTGAAAGAGTGGATTCTTTAGCTCCTCCTTTATTTACCCCATGCTTTTACAATTCATCTCTCCATTCCCCTCAGTGCAAAAGTGAAATATTCTATTTACATTTTAAACCGCAGTTTCATCACACACATTCTCAGTCCCTGAAGAAAATGGGAAGGACGTTACACTTCATCACCCTGCCAGTGCACGGACTCTCAGTTTGTGTTTGTATTCATTCCCTCAGAAATAAAAAGCAACTGTTTCAATTACCCAAAGGTTCTTTTCGCAAGATGTGTGCATTCATATTTGAATTAAACTAATATGCAAGTGGATTCCACACAACCCATTTTAAATACAGGAAATTTTAAAAGCTTCCTCCTTTTTTTACAATGCAAAAGCAAGGACCGTTTTTTTTGTTTTGTGGGGTTTTTTTAGAATACTGTATTGTAACAAATTGTACTTAAAAATCATTTAGTGTGAAATTGCAGATTAATCCCATAGGGATGGGGTTTTAGTGCTCGTCTAACCACTTGGGAGCATACAGATGGTGGATCTGGGTTTTACAAAAGGCACAATCACTGATTACATGCATGGATGTAACGGACAAAAAGGCCTTCCTCATGGCTAAGGTAAGGAAAACCCACTGGAGGTCTTAGCGCCTGGTTTATTCAGAAAAAGCTACATTTTAAAATGCCTTTGCTGTGGAAAAGGTTCATGATATCTATCACAAACAAAGGGATACATTTTACACACTTTAGGATCCCATTTTTACTTTCTAAGCCTATCGCTACTTTTCTTATTCCTTTTTTTGGTGTGTGTGTGTGTTGCATCTTTAGGCAACAAACAGTGATTCCTTTAGTAGTTTGGCAGCTTCCAATTACTGCTGTTACTAAAACTCCTGCCTGCTGTTCCCTGTTCAGCAGAAGCCATCGTGCTCTGTGTGAGGTGCTGCTAGTCTGTTCTGTTAGAAATTCATCTTCATCCTCATGAAGAAGGTATTGCTGCCCTGTATAGCCGTGAAGTTCACACCACCATCTGGCCTACTCCCTGATTTTAACATTAAATTGTTAATACTTAGGAAGAAAATCATCATACAGTGTAATCCACCACAGTGCGTCCAGGTTCATAAGGGTAAGGTGTATAATCAGAAGGAGAAGCTGCTTTGCTGGTATCGCAGCTTAATTTTAGAATGCAGCGTTTACTGATTAATTCTGATGTTCAGAAAAAAAAATTAATTGGGGGTAGTTGTTCTTTTTACCTCGACTTTTCTCATTGTATATGTCTTAGAATCCCTCTAAAATACGGAACAGAACTATCCATTTGATATATAATTTCCTCTGAGGCTGAAACCAGCTCGCTACTGCACATTTGCAGAGTGCCTGGAGAAGTGGGCCTGGGGCTTCTAAATGCCCCTGTAACAGAAATAATGCAGAGTCATTATTGCACGTGCTGTAAGAGCTGGCAGAACCACAAAAACAGACCCGCTAGGACACACAAAGCTTGACAATCTGTTTATAATTTAGCCACTTAACCCTAAGTATAGCACAATTTATCTTTGAGTGGTCTACAAGAATATTTTGCCTCAATACATGTCTGTTTGGGGGCAAAACATTGTTTATGGACAGTGTAATTATGCAGTGCAATGGTTATTATATGCAATATTATGAAACAAGTGTTGTGACGAGAATTCTGGTTGGCTGGCATGTTTTCCACCGCTTCAAATGTCCAACATAATTGCTCTTATCACAGGCTGTTAGCAGATTTTAACCCTCAAAATTTTATTAACGAGAAGAGGATCCCCGAGAAATGTAGTTTTAGTGTATTTTTACTTAGCCTCCAGCAAAATAGTTACTTTCAGAAGTACAATGCTTAACAAAATATTGTAGAAATGAGAAAAATTGGGAATGAAGCTAAAATTGTTTCCTTGAACCTTTCTGTCATAAATATTGTGTTGTGTATGACAATTAGTGCCAGCACGTACAGAAGGCAGCATCCCCTTTGTCAAACATGTAGGTATAGAACGTTGGAATAAACTCTTACTGCCACCCTGAATTTTTAATGCCCTGAATTTATGCGGTGAAGTTAGAACAAATTCTTGTACTATGTAAGAATAGTGCTAATGCTTTTATTTAGCATTTGTGGGATAAAATGTATACCTTTATTAATTTTTTCAAACACAGAGGAAATCGATATACTGCTGGCTAATGGGTATAATTTGCAATGTAGTTTGTCATTAAAAGAGACTATTTCAGCAACAGAGAGTGCTGCAAACAGAGTCATCAGTTTCGATCTCTTCATTGCTCTTTTGCAGACTGTGGTATATGTACAGCTTAGAACACTGCAGAGAATCATGTGTAGGTCTCACCTATTTCTTTGCCATAGTACTGAGCATTTCCTAAAATAATCTTCTGGATTGTTTTCAGCAAATCTCCATGGTTTTGTGCTGAGCAGATAATGACAATGAACACTTTTATCTATACCTCTGCTCACGTGCAGATTTTCCTCTTTGTAGATGAAATGTTAAGCAAGAAGCCAAAAGGAAAACTTTACAGCTACCTGCATTCAGCTTTGGCTGAATTCACAACTTTTCGTCGTAGAAGCAATGAACGTTGACTACGTAAGTATTCAGGGAAATTTGTCTTGGAGGGGTTATTTGTTGCCTTAGTTGAATCTTCAGCCCTTGAAGAAGAAGGCAGGTGCTGGACACCAGGAGCACACCTGGTTAGCGTCAGAGAGCCCAGGCTGCTCCACCTTGTGTCCCAGCAAGGCAGCTGTAGCGTCTCACCTTGACACGTTGGAATGAAGTTTGCCCAGTATGTTACTCGCTGAGCTGCAAAGAGGGACAGGCGTCATCTGACCATCACAACCTGGCCACGTTTATACTTATACTTCTTACATGGAAATACAGTGACAAGACAACAGCTAGAGAAAGGCCAAAGTCTAGCTTTGGATTGAAAATTTTGCAGAACTCAAGTTATCTTGATCGTGTTAAACTTATTAACCCTGACTAGAAATACTCAAGTATTCTTTAAGGTTTCTGGAGAAAAAACATTAATAACAAATTTACCTTTTTTTTTTTTCTGGGTTTCTATTTCTTCTATGGTTTTGGCATATGCAATGACACATTTTTGTATCAAAAACAAAATAACGCTGATAGGATGTCAGGGCAATACTCTAAATGTGTAAAAGCCCAAACACAGCTTGATAAAGGACTTCTGTAATCTGTGATAGAGCGATTGATTTCCATTTTCATCCTAGCATCTGTAAATCTTGCTCATAAAAGCAAATCTACTTTCCTGCCAGTTGTTCAAGAGCGCTGGGTGTTTTCTGAGAGTCCTGGTTCTGAGTACATGAGTATGTGCAGAACTTTAGCTTTAGAGGTGGAAGTATCCTGCAGAAACCAACACTGTGATAATTCCTTTGAAGTCAGTGAGACTATCCACATGAGCACAGATAAGCATATACATATTTTTCTAAAAATCTAAGACTGAAAATCTAAGATCCCTTCTCTTGATAAGGCCATCATCAAATTAACATAATCAGGAAGTAGTTCTATTATGAATAGCTTCTCTAGCAGGTATCCTACTACCTCAGTATCTCTTTTCTAAACAAAATCACAATTTGGATGAGTGTTGTTTCACTTTTATGTGACACAGAAATCTAATTAAACCATTTCTGCACCTTCCCTGACCAAAATTCTTCATTTCAATAATTAGAAGACACCATGGTACAGACACGCTGTTTCATCAGATTTTAGGCTACGAGACTTAAAACTAACATTTTCAAAAGCATTTCATGGTTTGAAAGAATGGTCAATTAACCTTCGGTTTCCTGTGGGGAACCCTGCAAAGACCTGTCAACAGTTCAGTTTAGAGAGATTTGTCCAGTGACCTACAAGGCCACGAAGTTCACGAATGCATGTAACAGTGTCATCATAGATTTGTTTCCTGGGTTACTATCACAAGAGAATAAACCACTTGTTTGGCAGTTTCTGCTACAGTACGTAGGTGACCAACTGACTGATGGGCAGCGCCCTGGTGCTACGATGCACTCCAGTGTAACCTGTTCAAAACTAGAACCACTCAACAGGAAAAAAGAAAATCTCCGGTATCTTCAGGATGAATTATGTGTCTCTCTTCCTTCCTTAAGGTTCTCTTTTCTTTTTAAGATGGGGCCAGGGGGAATTCATTGACTGCCTGCTGAGTTTCTTTGTATTTGGAATTCTCTTCAAATGGCAGTGTAAGATAAACATCTGATTATTCTAGTGGTGACAGTCTTCAGATTTAAGTGATAGCAACATCTCACTTTTTATTCCAAATCAAGGGCATTCTATGGAGCAGTAGAAGTAGATTCAGGGGATGCACCTGCTGAAGAAAGTCAGGCGTACCCATTCAGAGCACTTTAAGAAAGTTTCCACCATCAAGCTACAGTGAGCTGATTTTCTTGTGAAATTGCAAAGAAACCAAGTGTCTAGTCCTCAAAAGAATATCTGGTTTCATGAAGGAGGCAGAACTAGCCATTAATAAAATAACCTTCTATGTAGGATTTGATACATGGAAATTGAAATCTAGCAGTTGGCATTTGGCTTTGCTTTTGCTTCAGTGCTGTATAAATGCAAAACGGTAGCACCATTTTGCAAGCTGCATGAAGTGATTTTTCTTTTACTCAGCATCAGAATGTTATGCCTGGTGCACCTGGCATAACCTAAAAGACAACAGCCTGGTCTTTCGGTGTGTAATACTAGGGTTTCATTACCTTCCTTTCAAGTTACGATTTAAATAAAGTCTACTTCAAGCGCCTTCTCTTATAACCTTTTTCTTTTTTTCATTGTTCCCTTTGAATATTGAAAACGGATACCAGAGGTTCTTAGTGCTTCTGTTTTCCCAAGTGCTGCATGACATGAGCTGGATGTGCTTCAGTCTTGAGGAAACATTGACGTTTTTATATTCATTTTTTAAAACTGTATGATTTCTAAGGGCCATGATTGAAATCTATGCCCTGTTCTTCTGAGTGTTACACAGACACAGAGATTGTCACGATCAGGCTCCAAAGATCTTCCTGCCCATGGTGATTCCCATTGCAGCAGAGTCACAGCGTGGGGACCAGTGTGTGGGGCTGGTCAGGCAGCTTGTCACCCAGAGCCTGGGGTGACCATCCCTCAGCGCTTTCCAGCAAGAGGAGACACTAGAGGAAGGTGATAATGTTGGTCCTTTGTATTGCCAGTAACCTTACATTGTATTTTAGCAACTCTGTTTTTGTTGTTCTAATGTGGCCATGGAGAGTCTCCTCGTGAGGTTCTTAGGAGGCAAGTGTGAAGAAAAACCATGTCTCGAATTATAAATGTGCACATTCTGTCAGAGTAAGTCACACGGGAGAAAAGCTCAACTGTTCTTTCTTTCTTCACAAGTTACAGAGAACAGATTTAAAATGCAAAGCCTGACTTTGCAGGCCTGTACGTGTACGGGGGGAGGGGGAGCAGAGGATAAAATGCCATTGGCGGCACGTTGCACGATTGTCATTAGACATTGAGAAAGATATCATTAGATTAAAAAAAAAAGTGTCTTCACAGAGAAACAAAAGGCGAGCCGAGGCACGGCGCGTCAGGATTGCCCAACGCGAACTTCAGAGTCATTGCCGATGACAAGAGATGCGCGGGGAAGCCGTGCCCGGGAGAGCTTCCCAATTCCAGGCGGGGGCCGAGCGGCGCGAACAGACACTGGCTGTCATTCTAGCCGAATAAACAGTCAACAGGGCTCCACGTCTCCCTCTCCCTTCAAGATTAATTACTCATCTACAATGACAGCTACTGTCTAGTGCCTAAAAGTTGTCAGGCGCTACATTGCCCATTCACGTTTCTGCAAGGACAAATGGTTTCGTTTCTCTCGAGCGCGTTTCTGGATTTGTCTGATTACGTCCTGGAAGTGCTTAGCAAATCTCACAATTTTTGCCTATTTTTATTGCTGAGGCTGAATAGGAAGTAATCTGTCCATTGTATGTAATGGGTATCCATACAGCTACGTTTCATGAAACATTCCAACTATTTTTTTAAATTTATTTTTATAACGCTTATGTAAAATGAAAGCTCAGCGGTTTTGCTGCAATCTTTGGAGCATTACCTAAGAAAAATATTGATCTTACTAAACTCCTGAAAGTTGACACTGGAATATGAAGTTGGGCACTTATTTTTCTTGTTTATCTTTTGTCTTGTCAAATGGGTTTAATCTCTATGCATTATATTTTGTCGGTTTAGAATGGGCAGTTTAATGGTTAGGTGAATTGCAATATATGGATATGTAACAGAAAAAAAAGAATCTGTTGGGGTTATTCATGTGCTTTTGGATTTGATTTACTTCCTACTTCCTTATTTAATAACTAGGTTCCTTAAGACTCCTTAAGCTTGAATGACCCATGTTTTGTTGCCGGGTCTATTCCAATGACCCCTGCCAAGACCCCTGCCCCAGTTCGTCTATCAGACAAAAATGAATCTATTCCAGGAGCTATCACTTCCCATTATCTCTAATTGAGCCTGACAGTTGGAGACAGGCCTCATTATTTTTAATTGGGCCCTATAGTTCTAGAGTTAAATTAAACACAATTTAATGCAGATAGCTCATATACATTGGTATGACAGAGTCAAATTGTATTTTAAGTTTAATGAAACAACAGGTTTTGTTTCCAGCCTTTGCTTTTACATAGTTTCAGTGCTTTGAGCTCTGCATTATTTAAAACTTGCCTATTGCATGATGACACGTACATTAATTAGAATCTGACCTGATCGCGCACCTGTTGAACCTTTTCGCTACATACACTTTTATACTGAAAATCAGAATGTAGGCAGAAGGTGGTGATGAACAACTCTTTATTCTCTGATAAGCTCAGACTGTCTCTGATAGATTCATAGGCAATGGTTAAGATAGTTTTAAACACATTTGCGTCATTAGTCATGCAAATATAAGAAACTCCTGGAAGTTCTCCCAAAACTCCTGAGTGGAAGTTTTATTCAGAATTTTAAAATACAAACACCTGTGTATACCTCAAGAGGGGTGTTTTTACTGCCTCCTAACAGCACATCTGGCCTTTTTCTGTCATGAAGCAAACATTTTTGTCACTCGGGGTACTTTTCTATAGAGACATCCCTGAATAAAGAAGGAATTGAACTGTCCTGTTGCCCAGATGCATGTTGCTCTGAATATTATAAATGCTCATGTACTGAAGTTCACATAGTGATGAAGGAGCCCGTCTCACCATCCTTGCTCTAGTTGTCTTCAGCCATACAAGCATTTGTAAAATCATTCTCTGTGCTCTTTCTTTGCAGCATGTGGTGAGTCAGCAGTGGGCTGCAAGGCAAAGTCAATTTTTATTGGATCTTCAGCTTTGCCAGAGTTATTGAAGCAGGTAATCAATCATCAATATTCCTCTTTGGGTTGAAGATCATGGAACCAAGTTTCCTCATTAGAGAGGACTTTGATTAAATATTGGATGCTCAGATGCAAGTTTCCCTTTACACAGGTAAGGTTAACAGATACTTCTTTTAAATGACAGTTACTTTAATATATTTGCCTTTGCTGTAGCTCCCTCTTCAGCTTTGCCTGGAGGTCAAATAAATAAACTGCACCAATTCTCTAATGGGATGTGACACACATAATCAAACTGGACATTTTTTCACAAATGTGTTTAGGAATCCAAGACAAGTGCCCTGTTTGGACCGGCAGGAACTCCAGCCTGCTGAAGAGCTCAAAGAACTTGCATTTAGTAATTATATATTGTGTCTTTAATTAACAGATACTTAGTCATGGAAATGACATCATCAAGCCCGTAGGCCAGGATTGTCCTGGAGAAAAAGAACAAGGATTACCCGATGTTGATGCAGTCCCTGTGCATTTCTAACTGCTTTCCCTGGCCTGTGTGTTGACATCCTTTCCAGACCAAAAGTCAGTTATGCCTTAACTCCTCCTGGCTGCCTCTGTGGTTTCTTCTGAAGAGTGTTACACCTGCAGCATAGAGTAACAGCAGGATGAGTACTTTGTTTTCTGTTGCACTGGACTGAACCTTTGGCTTCTCTCTGCATTGCTTGTTTTGAACGAAGGTGCCAGCACAGATGAAAGGTCTGCTCCACCTTCGTTCTTCCTATGGGGAGTGACTGTCACTTTCAGCTGGTAGATACCATTTGACATTTCAGTTTTCATTCAATTTATTAATTTGCAGGGATGCATTCTATATTTTTAGAGCAACAGTAGGGAATACTTTTGTTGCTGAAAGTCTAATAGGAACCTCAGGTAATGTTGGTGTGACACACTGTCACACGCATCTCCCATCTGCAGCTCCTCCACTCAGGTGCCACACTCTGCATTCCCAAACCCCAGTGTACGGTGTGTCCGAATGTCCATATTTCCAGCCTATTGAGTTCCTCCTCTCCCAGGACAGGGCTTCTCTAACTCCCTGTGTCCTTCTCCAGAGGTGTAGCTGTGGTGCACTGAGCTCCTCAAACCACCCATCTTCCTGCCCCATGAATTCAGTGGGGTCAGTGCTGGGAGGCTGGAGGGGGAGCAGCTCAGAGGGGTGGGAAATCGTGGTTTTGGGCAGGGGCTGGAGGTCAGCAGGGAGAGAAACCAGCGCTAGAGAGTAGAAGGGAAGAGCCAGATCAGAAGCTCGCAGGATGCAATTCACTGGCAGCATTCAGGCTGTAGGACTGAACTTCCATTCCTCTCTTCTAGGGAAAAAATGAGCATGTGAAGGAATGGTATCATTTCTCCCCCAAATATTTTTAATTGAAGTAAAAATACTTACTAAAAATAGTATTTTTTTTTTTTAGTCCAACCAGTCACTTGAAGGTATATCTGATAGCATCTCTGCAATTAATTTTTCATGGCCACGTTCAGTGTGCACACGCTACTTTAGACATAGCTAAATGCATGAGCTTCTCAGCTCCTCTACTCATTAGGTATTTTTGTTAGCTTTAGCTTGGCCAGCAGAAAAACCCTCTTTTCCTGGCGCTGCAGGAGGTCCCTGCTGTGACAGGCTAAAATACCAAAAGATACAAGGGGTCTGTCATATGCTGTTGTCCTTTTGATTGAACTTGGAGAGAAAAGGCTTTTGTATAGCTTGTGGCCAGTTAGCCAGCACACTCCTAATATTATAGGCACAGATTTAGTGAGCTGCATGAGAAGTGAGATTGAAATAGATTTATTACAGCTTTCCATGGCCCTAGAAACCATGTATCTATGTTTGGGATTTTTAATGGCTTTCTTGTGCGTTAGCGTTTGGGCACGGCAGAGTGATTCTTGTCTGAATATTCACAGCGACCGTGCAAGGGCGAGGAAGGATTGTTAGTCGTATTTTACAGATGCGGAACTGAGGCTTTGAGGGTGTATTTTTGTAGCAGAGTACAATGCTCTGGGAAGATTGAGATCAGGTGGATTTAAGTGGCTTGGGTCCTGGAAAGCAGGCTAGTTCCTACGGGTTTTTATACACCTGCTTGATTTGTACAGTGTTATCCTGTGTTCAGTAAGCATTTTCTGGGTAAATTCACACCAGAGGCTTGTGGCCAAGCAAAGAGCTGCATCCAAGTGCCACAAATTCTGACCTACTGTATCAGTCCTTTCTGTTCAGACATAAGCTCCCTGATGAGTAAATTACAGGTTCCTTTATTAAATGGTAGTAAATGGATTTATCATTCCTAGTTATCATCAAAACATATTTAAAACTCAAATCTTACTGGTCTGTCTAAGCCACCTGGTTTTGTTTCTGTCATCACCAAACTCTGTCTCTGCAGATGCTGGGGGGGCTTGTGCCCAGTGGGCCAGAGTGGAGCCGCGGGCTCCCGAGCCAATGTGCGGCAAAAAGCTTCCAGGGACGGAAGGCACCTTCTCTGAGAGTACAATGACCCCTTGCAGCTACAGAGCTGAAATGCTTCGCGTGTCACCCCCTCTATTGTTGGCAGAAGAACAAAGTTAACAAAAATATTACTTCCATATTTGTTGTACTAATTAACTTCTGTGCGTTCCAGTACTTCAGTCAAGTCACAATGTTACTTGCTCTGTGAACTTTTGTCTGAATGTTGTCCAGTTTAGGGTGGAACTTTAAATCCTTGTTGTAAGAAATTCCTCACAACTTCAGGTGCAAACAAACATTTGTTCATTTTAAAAGAAGTGAGAAGAGCAATGGTTTATTGTGTGCCATGGCACAATGAAAAAGGTAGAGACAACATTTTGTCAGGCATGATTTTTTCTGTTTTGTTTTGTTTTGTTTTTTTCCAGGAATGCCAAATCCATGAGAAGGGACCCAGGCCATGGGAAGGTGGATTTTCCTGTTCCAAATACCATTCTGAGCGCTGCCAGTAAAAATTCAAATGTAAACCAAGCCCAATTTTACAGGTAGGAAAACTGAGGCATTCTGTGAGTTGTTCAGTAGGGTGGATCACATTTGCATGATTCCTCGTTAGCTTTGTGAAGATGAGCTTTTTCATGGGGTGCATTCAAAATTCCATGGCTTGCGCAGCACCACCTTGTTGTCACAGAAGGTTGATGGATTGTCATGGCCACGCTGCATTGATATTGAAGAACTGGGTGAAAAAAAGGCTCCTGTTTGTAGCAGTCTCTTTTCAGCAGGGTTTTAAAGCTTGAGGCGTGCTGGCTGTCAGAGGGACTGCCCTGGCTCTGTCAATGTTTTTGTGTGTATAGGTGGCACATCTCTTGTTCAGCAGTGCTGAGATTGCTGTTTGGGCCTTAGATGGAAGGTGAAAATAATGTATTCTAATCTTAAAGTGACAGAGGAAGAGCCTTTGCATCTTGAAATATTTGGTCTTGTGTGACCGTGCTGTTACTGAAGTGCAGCGTGGTTTGGAAAGCCTCGCGGAGAACAGGTTGTACCAGGATCAAATTATCTCCTGTTCCCTCTGTGGGTTTTTATCTTTTGTCTGCTCTGTTTGTTTCCTCTCAACTGGCTTGAGAAAGAATGTAGGTTATAAACAAAAGATGTTGAGGGTTTAATTTAGCTAGTAAAAAAATTATACTTTTCAAATGGTAAAACTGAGGCTGAAAGAGTCTGAGCTGTGGGTTTGAAAGGAGAGCACTTTTTCTCAGTGCTGTTCAGCTGCCACCGTCCCCAGCCGTGATGGGGAGACAGACCCTAAGCTGATGAATCTGTCCTGTGCTACCTTCTGACACAGCTCTGCTGTCGTACCTTGTCTGCCAGCCTGCTTGCTTCTTTAAATAATAGATACAGCAAACCCCCATATAATTCACTGGCTAGCTTGCAGTTACACGGAGAACAGAGTAAAAAGGCAAAGGAAAGTATTTTGGAATTTTTAACAGAGCAGTAGAGCAGTCCTACTTATTACATGGGATGTTTGGAATTAATGAGTTCAGGAGTGAATAATTGATAACCATTTTGACACAAGCAAGAATTCAATTAAATATGAACAAGAGGAGGCTGGGCATGCGGTAAAGAATTTCTCTTTTGACTGCAAACAATCCTTTCGGATCTGGTCACTGAAGACAACTGACAATGAAATGGGTGTGTGAAAGAGGAGGAAACCAGATATTATGTTACTTAAAAGTCATTCATCATGTCACCGGAAGGCAGGAATCTGAACTCCTGAAATAAATAATCGCTAAAGGTGATCTCTCTACACAAAGGTACTGCAGCATGAAGTCACTTCCAACCGCTGAAATATCCCTTCTGTAATGAGGCCAGGTACCCAGCTGCTGTGCTTGCAGAATGTCCGGGGAAGAACAGGACGCATTAAAATGATTTCCTGGGTGAGACATCTCTATGAGCTCTCTGTAGAAATGAACTTACCGCTCCGTTGTGCAGATGGGAATGTAATGCAGCATTCTCATCTGTGTTTTCACCAGCGTGGGCGCTGGAGTAAAGCAGGATTCTGGGCTGAATTCTAAAGCCTGAGTTGCAAGGGCTGTTTGAGGAGCCCCGTTCATATCTGCCCATTGTAACACCTTGACTCCAAGTACAAAATTAATTGTCATTTTGCATTTGTCAGCAAAGAATATTATTTCCTTCTGTCTTTTAATTCCATGCTTGTTTTTTTCCTGCTCTGCGCAAAACGATTCCTCAGCATTCCCTACTGAGAATGGATGGCATGAAAAGATCTGTTTGGTATTTTATCTGGTGGCAACTTCAAAGTTATAACTTTTGGTGGTGGTCAAGTTAACAGCACCAAAGGGCATTGAACAGTCCAGGCCAGCTTCCTGACAATATGCTGCCTTGTCTGCATAAGAAGACAGTGACTTTGGGATGAGGATGGGCAAAAAAGCTCCTGGTTGCAAGGGATCAATATAGTGCTTACTTCTGAGAGCTTGAGTGGGCACGAGCATGCTTTGGCTTTCCATCTCTTGCAGCACTCAGTGATACACTTGGCTCCACCCTGATGGCTGTTCCTACAGAAACTAGTGGATTTTCCTCAGCGTTTCTGCCCTGAAGTCAATAATACAGGCTCATATGCTTTGCGTCTATGTGTTGTACTGTGTCATATCATATTATAATTTTATTTGCCTCTCCCTTTCCTGGAAGGCGCCTAAAGATCTAAACTGAGTGGCTCTGCAGGGTTTCTCAGCGTTTCCTGTGATGCAAGTGTACACAGCAGCTACAGAACTTAACCTGTGGGACTGTTGGCCTGAACCTTTGCTGCTGCTGTTCATTTTTCTGCTGTTAGTACTCACAGCTCTTCATTCTGTGTAGCCGTTCGCTCTGCTGCTTTGCTGTCATTCATAGACACCTACATAAATATACACACGCACTTTAGATGCACCGCACAATATGTAATGGGGAATTAATTGCTAGATAAACCTGGAAGAATTTAATAAAGGTTCTCTCTGTCTTTATTTAAACAGCTGTAGAAATCACTTGAAGCTCGAGGTCTAATTTTTCACCAGCTAATGTGTGTGGGACCAAGCATGAGGACGGCGCAGCAAGGATGCCAGCAGAGGTAGGACTGCCTCTCCTTAGATCTGGTTACAACACGTCAGGACCCTGCAGAAGAAAAAGGCTGAATACAATATGTGAATGTGAGAGCTGGGTACTCATTCATTACCACATGGTTTTGAAGCTGTTTTCTCTGGGGTAAATCTGTCTCCACCCCGTGCTCTAACGCAGCGAGTGGCAAGTTGCACGGTGGGGTGAAGAGATCGCAGAGGTTGCAGCAGTGCAGGGAGGTTGGTAAAATTTAGTGTGTGAGTTGGAATCACATTAAAGATTAATGCGTAGTCTTAGCATCTGTTCCTCCTTTGTAGGATATCTGCACTTTTAATTTTTAAGCACGTCTTAGCCTCAGCCTGGGAAGAGAGATACTATAACCAAGAGAATATACATTATTAACCTTAAAGCTTCCAGCTCGAGTCAGCTTCTGCAGCCTCGAACATTCCAGTTTCTGAAAGAGCAGCTGAGCACCCACCACTGGGTCTGCGACACTGGCGAAGTCCTGCGTTGGGCTGACTGCAGGGACAGTTTTAAAACAGCAAATGGATGCGCTGTCTTATTTTGGTAGTTTGTAATTAACATATAATGCTAATCGCGACTCATCAAAGATCACTGGTGCCTGCAATGTAATCTCAAGGAAGATACGGTTTCTAGTTCTTATCTTGGAAAAGCAGCCACTAAGTGTATGCAAGTGCCATAGGACAAAGTCCCTGACTCACCCAGTAAATTATTAATGGTACTCTATTCGGGTGAGAACGTAGCCTCCTCGCTAGCTGCACAGTGTTACGAAGGACCTTAAACAAGTTCAAAGCACCTTTTGAATGGTTTAGCTGGAATAATTGTTAACAGCTGACTTTAAGAGCATTCAAGATGGATACTCAGGTAACTTTAATTATTAGTGGCTGTAGTGATAGATGTATTGCAGCTAGCTAGAGATGTAGTTCCATATGACATTTCTCTTAACTGCGTTAATAAATATTTGGGTAGTGCATTTCCATAGGCTAGATGATGGTATAATGATTTTGAAAAAATATTTTTGTAAAGCACACAACTGATAAAATTCAGTCACAAATATCTAGACTCATTTCAAAAACTTCACGGTGCAAAAGCGTGTGTTGCGTTTATCTTGGACAATACGCTTTCAGCAGCGAGAACCACTTTTATCCTGATACCTGTTTTTCCATAAATGTTCAATTGCTGTCTCAGCTGACTAATTTAATTTAGTGGACTTCGACAAAGAGATTCCTTGGAAGCTGTGACTGGGGTGACATCTCACTTGCATGCTAAAAAAGTCTTGACAGAGGAGATGACAGATGGAACTCCAGGATCAAACCAGCTACTTTTTTCCAATGAGATATTAAAATTCAAAGGTTTATAACAGCTCTTGCAGTTAAGATGGAGGTTTCTCAGTGTCTGCTGATGACTTTCTCTTGCCATAGGCTGTAGCAGAACTTCCAGGGACAATTCTGTAAGACCTCTGTAGCGGTGCTGCGCCACTAACACAGACTGTTTTCTTAGAAGTCCAGTTCAGTCCTTCTAAACGCTTTGGAAGTTCAGAAGCTGGCCTGTTTGGACAGCGGTCACAGGCTTGGGGTGGCACTCTGTCTCCAGCAATCTCTGTCAAGTCTCATCACGAACCCTGGTGATGATTTTTGTAGGATGGACATCCAGGTAACCTTGACATTGTTCTTCCAGAACTGACTCGTAGGCAAATGAACGACATGGTGAAATTCTGTGATCTACTTGGCAAACATTCCACTTGTGGCAAATAACTTGGCTAATCCTCTATTTATTTATTGAGTATCGGTGTGTTGAGACCTGCTCAATGGAAAGGTGGTTCCTTTGAACCTCCTTGTCTCCTCTCCCCTGAAGAAAATTGTTGTCTGTGTCTGGCAGGGATAAGAGAGTTCATGCAATGCGTTTCCTGAAGGTCAGTCGTGCAGCAGAGATGGTGTCCTGGGAGGAGAACAGCTGAAAAGCTTCGCAGAGAGCCGCTCAATCGAGCGATTGGGCTGGAGAGAGGCAGCTCGGCACACGAGCAGAGGGAGGCCCTTGGGCTGGGGGGGTTCGAGGTGCTGGAGCGAAGGTGCTCAGCTGCGAGCAGCAGCCGCCGCACGGAGCAGAGGGGACAGCAGCTCTGCCGCTGGCACTGCCAGGACCAGATGACAGAGCTCGATGCCGAAGCCAAGGAGAAGTAAGCAAATTATTCCCAAATAAAAGGTGACAGAGGGAGGATGCAACTGAGCATTTGAGCTGCATATTCTGAGTTGGAGAAATACACTGACCAAAGGCAAGACACAGGATTTAATTTTTAATTAGCCGTAATTAATTCCTTCCATGTCTTGTGTCTGGTGAGAAGACAGAGTGAAAGGAAGTAATAGTGGTTTTGCTTTGATGTGTCATAATACCAGAGAGGGAGATAAAGGGATGTATTTTAGTGAGTTGAAGTCCTGACTGCTGAATAGGAGAGGATGTGGGTGTCTGGCTGTGCAATAATCCTGTTTATTGCAGTTTTGCTTATTGCAACACAGAAGATTTTTTTACTTTGCATGTGGTTTTCAGTGTTGCTACTCGATAGTGTCTGGTCTGGCTGAATCAGAGACAGTGGTGTCCCCTGTTCAGTGATCCAAACTTAAGTATAAATGTAAGAATAGTACATGGGATGTGGTAGGTACCTTGCTGTTGAGGCTTTAAACTGATACAGGAATGAGGGAATTTCTTTATAATAATAGCTGTAGAAGGCATGAAAATAATTCCTCCTCAGAAAAAAAGAGTATTTTATCAATTTAAACACAAAAATCTTATCTTTCCCTTTTAATGTCTATTTTTTTGACAGATCCAGACTTATTAACAGCTTTTAGTAGCTGTGAGCTTCTGCAACTTTGCTGTGAAAGCTTTCAAGTTTTCCTTCCCACTGTTATACTACATGACTGATATTTGATGTAAATTGCAGTTATGGGACAAAACAAAACAAATACTTGAAGGAAAACTCCTTTTCTGCTGTCAGATAGTGCTGTGCATCTTCTTTGGCCCTACTGATGTTAAACCTGCTCCTTCTTTATTCATCCTCCCAGGAAAAGCCAGCCAGGACCTGCATTTGCCATTTCACAAAACCCAAAGCAGTATTACCCTGCTCCTTCTTCTCAATTTGTCCTTTTGAAGGTCAGCTTTAAAGACCATAAAATCAGCATGATAATCCTAATAGGATCCGTGAGTAATTCCTCGGGCAATAGCTTTTGTGTCTCCTCACCCCGCGTTTCACCAACGCTGGGGCCCTGGTGTTGTGACAGTGCTCGGGTGTCCCCAGCCCTCTTGGCACGTCACCCGCTCCTTGGTCCCAGAACAGTTCATTAACTGGCTGTAATCCGCTGGGGACAGGAGCAACATCTTCCTATTTGCTAAACACAGAATTCTGGGTTTGCAAAAGAGCTGCAAGGCGCAGAGGAATTTCTCCTATTTAAAATCAAAGTTTCTTTCCTCCCCGCCTGGTACTGGCGAACGTGGGGCTGCTCGGGGAGCAGTGGGGGGGACATGGCCACCTGCCGTGGAAATGGAGATTTTGCAAACATAATGAAAGGCAAAACAAAGCAAACATTATCTACATCGTGAGCTGCTGAGAAGCAAACAGCAACTTACATATGGTTCGGGTTTGGCACGGCCTTTCTTCTCACCCTCAGACAGGGCTCCCTATCTAGTTATTTACTGTATTAGTGACACGATACAGAATTACAGCAAATGGGCCGAGCGCATTCATTACTGCGATAATTGTCGGTGTTTCCTCCAAGGAGCCCTGAATGCAAACAGGCTGATGGCTGCAGGCGGAACACAAGAGCGGTTGGGGCTTCGTTCTCCCCACGTACGCGGCTTTTCTTCCATCTCCTCTCTCTGCTCCCCACCTGGCAGAGAGGAAATACTCGGGGTGATTGCCAGGGTAATTTTCATTCACTGCAAATAGTCCTCTGTGAGCAGAGCAGTTCTTACAGGAAACGCTTAGGGGTTCATAAAGGCGGCACGTCCTTTTCCTCCAACTCCCCCTGTGCTTTATTTTTTATATGCAAAGCATTTACATCTAAATCACTGTAGTTACTTCTACTTCCTCAGATAACATTCAACTCTAAGTATAAAGAACAAGGTAAATAATGAACAAAACTACTTATGCCCTTGTATGAAACTCTTTAAAAGAAAGTTGTTAATTTTAGACTTAATTTTCAAGATGGGGAATATACACTTTAATAGTAGCACTTTCTGACTCAAAAATGCTCCTAAATCCAAAAATTTCGTATTATCTCCTAATAGGCAATATAGGAAAACACAAAAGCATCTGCTGATAAATTGGTGTTACATTTGTTGGCCTACAATTATGTTGTCAGCTAACTTTTGACAGTAGTTGCATGTACTCTGTGGTGAGGCGTTATTTTTAAAAAATTCAAGCATTATATAAAAAAATTTGCTTGTAGCAAAATATACATTTCTGTGTGTTCTTTTTTCTTTTATACTTGTTAAGCACAAACAAAATAATTTCATATAGAAAACGTAATGCTTTATTCTTAAATACTGCTAGGACCAAATGTTCCCTCCTTCTTTCCCATGAGAGGAAAGAGGTTTTACAGCAACTGCACCACCATGGTCATTTTTGTAAGGTTTAAGGCCAAGAAGTGATTAATGCTTTGTTGCTCCGTTAAAACACACCTCTTCACTTATCTATTTCACCTGTTTTAACAGATTTTCCCTGTTTCAGATGATGTTCAGATGAGTTTCCCTGTGTCAGCCTTTTAACCGTAAGAGTGAACAGCTGAGTCACCTCTGCCTCCAGCCTTCTCTGCTCTGTCAATAAATCATATACTCCGAGTGGGTAGTTTTGTGTTTCAGAAGGTGGAGGGAATGCTATTTTTTTCTCTTTCCTGCTCGGCTTGCTTTAGGCTACATTTTTGTAGCAATATGGAAGAAGTGGGTGTAAGCTTGGAGCTCCTTGTAAGGATTTTATGTTTATGTGTGCTTTAAAATGAGAATTTTTGGTTAAATGAGGAAGGATGTTTTGGAGAGAACAGTGGGACCAAGGGAGGAGGAGCTGACTTTCACCTGCTTGAGGAGGAAAAGGGTGTGTTTTTCTGATCAATGAAGAAGGGGGTTCCAACATGCACCCCAGAATGCCCAGTAACTTGTATAGGACTGCTTGAGGAGCCTTGAACATCATTGAAAAACCAAACCAAAACAAGAAAACTGTGCTTTGGTGACCCTGATAGGTGGGTCCTGGTGAACCCAGGATGCTGAAGATCACACCACCACCTTTGGTATTGCTGTGGAGTAAAAATGAAGCAATTATGAGACCTGTTGACAATGTCTTCATGCTCGACTTCTGAATTTAAATGCTTTCTAGTGAAGTGCTTTGTGTGCAAGGGGTTGCAGGACAACTAAAACAACAAGGAAGGTCTGATAAAGACGTTTTCTGGATCAATTTGAAGGAGGTTTGCTATTTATTCACAAGAATGTTCCCCTCTCCATTGTGGCTGCCTCTCCAGGCTCTGTTGAAATATTATGCTTGCCAGTAAATTTGCTCCTAGGTGATGGGTCTGTGCTCGCAGCCTCTTCAGATGCACCCACTGAGTTCTTCCCACCTGCCCGCAAAACTGCAGCCTTGGCAGCCGATGCTGCTTCAAGCCTGACGGAGCGGGCCCAGAGCAAGCACTTGCTCTAAATTAGAGCATTTGGCTGACCTTTGCTGTAATTCATGTGAATTAGACCCTGTGTTGCAGCCTCTGCAAGTGACTGCTTTGTAGGTGTTATCAAAGCAACCTCTGATTTTTGGGGGGCTCTGATACAGGGATAAAGACCAGCTTTTGCTATGGGAGCTTGAGTTGTAATCTTGTTTTGACAGCAGTTTGTTGTCTCGGGTGTCATTTGTCTTGTCTGCTTTCAGTTTGGACACTGACTTGTCACCTCCCTCGAAGGAAGTGATTGTATAGACCAGCTTCTCTTTGCTTTCTGGTGCCCAAAGGATTTTGTCATCGGGGTTCGTGTTGGAACGTTTATATGGGAGATGCGATACCAATACTTACTTTATCTGTGACCTTCTTGCAGTGTCCAGAACTGTGTGTTTAGGTGCAATTTTCCTCTAATTCTCTTCTAACTGTTCTTGAACTCGCTGTTATTTAATGCTACCCACCCTGTAATGTATGGATGGTCAGGTACTCAAACAGTGTCTTTCTCTTTCCTAGGAGTTGAATAAATCTACTCTGTCTTCTTTCCAGAAACTTTAACTCTGAGCATTAGCTTTTCAGCTGGAAATCCTGCCCTCTGTTAGCTAGGGAATGCACGTTACGAAGCTTATCCGCAATTTATGCTTTCTAATAAGATGTCCTTCTCTGCAATTAATAAACATTCAGGATTCATTAAGGAACTGCCTCTGGTCCAGCAGCGGTAAATCTAAGCATGTCAGTGCTGAAAAAACCTCTGGCTTTTACATCTAAAAGCAATGACTGAGAGCGAGAGCAGTTAGTGTCTGTGTTCTGGCCTGATGGGATTTGTAGCTTGATTTTAGAGTCTTAAATTTCCTGAGCGAGGTGTGATTGCTGCTGTTTTCCTCACTCATCGGAGCACCGCGTCTGGGGTGCAGGGGCTAAATCGGGGTTTCGGGCGGCATCTCCGAGTGCAAAACAAACTGATAAAGCAAAAGGATGTTTCCTAGCAGTTGTTGTGGTTTTGTGAATTATAAGGTTATAAGGAAGTGTTTTATGCTTTAGGTCAGGTGCCTGAACACACCGGTGCCTGCCGACAGCACTGTAACCTGGGAGCGCTGGTGCAAACTGGAATCCTGGACGTGAACTGGGAATTTTGGGTTGGGAAGGGCTGTTTTTACTAACCTGGCCCAGAACGACTGGCACAAACCCAAAATGCGAGCTGCTCATATTAACCTGACAAGCGATTGTTTTATTAAAGCTGACGTGCTGAATGGGACTCTTTTTAATGATATTCTTTACCTGTCTCGTTGTGTTAAAGTGGGGAGCGGGGGGAGAGGAGCGATCAGGGCGAGCGCTGGCAGGTGGAACCGAACATCAGCACCGGTTCCATGCCCTGAACTGCCCGGCGCAGCCCGTGTAGACCCTGCGTAACAAGAAAGAGTTGCTAAGAACAAATCTCTATTGTTCCCCGTCATCTTTAAATGAGTGTCAAAGTAGGCAGGGGGGCTTTGACCGTTAACCGCACAATTTAGCCTGCCCGTTGTGTCCGGCAGCCCCCACCGCCTTGGAGTTTCTCGGATGAGAAAAGGCGGCCTCAGCCCCTTATAAATGGGCCAACTCTTCTCCTTTGTGTGCAGACTGCCCAGTGTGAAATCTGCAGTGACGTTAAATGTTTTCTAATGAATAATTACTGAAAGGAAATGGAGGAATATATGTGTAATGGATTGTAGCGCATTAAAATGTTTTATTTTGGGCACAAAAATGTTGTCCTTCACCAGTGCCGCGATTGTTTCAGGAAGCCTTTTGTGGGGGTTTGATTCTCAATGGATTATCTGTGAGCGCTCGCATTTCAAATAGAAATCAAAAGGGTCCTTTGGCAAACTAATGTTTTTCAAAATGGCAGCCATGAAGCCCATTTAGTATTTAAAGTTTGGGTTTTAAAGAAATGTTTGAACTCTGGAGATTTTCTCACTTTTTTTCTTTCTTTTGATTTATGAAAGTGAAGTGGTTCACCTCGACCTCTCCTCTATTGAGCAAGACAGACAGTCACCCTTTAACAAGTCTATAGCAGACTATGCCCTGGAGACAGACAAGAGGCCTTAAGAAGTGTTGGCGTTTCCCTAGGCTCTTGATTAACCTTAAAACCCTCTAATTCTCTATTCTTTTGAAAAGAAATTAGGTTACAATGTGTAAATTTTTCCACATTATAATTGTATTTATGAATTCCGTTGCCCTGAAAAGTGCGTACAGTAGTGCAAGATGGCCCAAGTTCTTCATCGCAGATCCAAGACATCACTTTTCCACGGTGCTGCTGCTACATTTCCAAGCACAATTGATATATAGCATTTTAATTTCATTCTAGCATGGAGGAAGTTGCCAGAGGTACAAGGTCCAGTCTCCCTGAAATGGCCGAAAATCCTCTCATCTTTTTGTTGGCTTTGCTGCAATCAGACGACCATAACTGGGTCACTCGGCGGAGATCTGCTCTGCTTATATCTCTTATGCGTGGCTCTAGGTTATCTGAAAATTACCCTGCACAGATTAATAAGCCAAAGTTTCCACAGTAGGAGGAAAGTATTTCCTAGTCACCCTGGGCTTGCTGTTATTCCTGGGGGGTGACGTATTGCTCCAAGTCCTATTGCCAAGCGGACAGGTCTGTGATGGTCTGAATTCTCTTTGGGGAGGACGGGACGGGGTCCTGGCTCCTGCTGGAGCAGACACCATGCTGGCAGCTGCCCGTGGCCCCATCCGCGCTGTCACCTCGACCTTGAGGTCACTGCTGGAGTTAAAGGAAGAGACGTGATTGCTGGGACCTGGCCGTGCTCCCCTGCTGACCTTGCCAAGCAGCCTCCTGCAGAACATCTTTCTTTACCGCTTTTTGTGGTCAAGGTCTGTCAGAACATCTTTCTTTGCTGCTTTTTGTGGTCAAGGTCTGTCACTGCCCTTTTTGGCAACTTTCTTGGAGAGCCTCGGGCAGAGGATGGTGGAGCTGAGCCCGAGGGGTTTCCTGGCTCTAATATTTGCAGCGCTTCTATCCAGTTTTCAGGACTCTTAATGAGCAAATTCCTGTTGCGCACAAGGGGTGCAGGGCTGGGTCAAGGAGCGCTGCCTCCTGTAGTAAATGACTATTTCCAAAACAGAGCTCTGACGTTTCTAAAAGAATCGATATTAGCAGTGTTGCTCCAAGCTCATCTGTCCTGAGCAAGCCCGAGACTCCCATGTCTGCTTTAAATCTTGTGTCTGTTTTAAATCGGATATTCACGTACTGAGCTGTGTTCTTGTGGCACAAGTTTCATTTGCTTACATCTCAAGGGTGTAACAGCAGAAGGACAGCCAAAAAGGTCATAAATGTTTTATCATAGCAGATTTCCTAGTTTGGCAGCTGGAGACTGAGCTGAACAGATAGACTGACCTGTGCTTTAGGATCGCTGTGTCCATGTTAGATAAAGCGTTGAGTTTTGGGGGGGGTGGGAATGAGAAGGTTTTTGCAGAGATCATCACTCAAGTGTGCTCTTGTTGGTAAGAAGTATCTCTTCGTTATCAAAAACTGATGCTGTTGGGAAACTGATGGTTCTAAATAAACTGTTAAACAAGTGTTTCTTTCCTCTTCTCTATGGAATTGTAAATTACTGAGTTATTTTAATTTTTGAATGTGCTTGTTCATAATCAGTATTTATCAGCTAAGTCGGAAATGCCTTTGCCTGAATTGGCTTCCTGGATTGTACTGTTTGCCTGTTTTCCCTGATGACTCTGAGCTGCGAGGTAGGATATCTCAACTTCCTAATGCTGCTGTAAGACCAGGCAAAGATATTTTATGGTGCAGGAAGGGCTCTTCACTTCTGTACACCGTGATCTCGCTATGGGTCCCTTTGGGAGGACACCTTTGTTATTCAGTGAGGCTGTCTTGGGCATGAAGCGCCTTAACTATGGAGCTATTGACAGGATTGAAGGCATCATCTGGAGGGTGGGTGAACAGAACCGAAAGGGCTCTTGCTGCTACTCATGGGTCACGGACTACCCAAACGGAGAGGTTTTATTCTGTTGGTGATTGTTTATGCAGAGCAGCAATCATGGGGAAATATGTTGTCTTTTGCATCATCTGGGGGTTGGCGGCAGCCCGAGTTCAACCTGAAAAGTCGTTTTCCTGTGGAGAAACTGGCTGTTGCATGTGGAAAAAGGGATAATCCGGGGAAACATCCAATTGTAAATTAAAATGGGTTTTGCACTGACCTCTAGTGGGGAGCCAAACCGGGAGCTGTGGGAAGGGGGTGAGGAGCCTGTTCATGGGTGATGTATTTTGTGCCTGGGTTTGCTCAAATTCCTCATCCGAAAGGCTGGAGGCCATCGCTTCAGCCTTTTGATGAGATCTTAAAATCTCACCAAGCAGTGCTGTCGACACAAACCTCGTCGCAGCTGGAGTGCTGACAGCGTGTTAGATAATTCATTACAGGACGATGTGAGCATCCCTGCCCAAGGAGGGAGGCAGCAAACTGGACACATGATACTTGGTGTCACTGGGCCTTCACTTCAGCCCCGTTAACTCTTGCTGGAGAAGCGTGGGTTGGAGAAGGAGGTGACGGGACATGGCACGCGGTGGCCGGGGATGCAGGTAAAGCAGGAGCCGTGTGTGAAATACAAACATTTCTGAACTGGTAGGGCGGTGGTAAGGAAATCCAGCACCTCTGGCAGGTTGGGATGGTTTGGGGGGTGCGGAGGATCCATTAGAAGGTTTTTCTACTGTTATGGTGGGAATTGGTGACCCCAGTAAACCCAGAGTCTGGGGCTTGCATGGTGTTTTACTATGGATAAGGGTGTCTGACCGGGTGGGTAAGAGGCTACTTGACAGATATGTTGGGTGGGGTTGTGCCCACCTGGGGCTCTCACCTCTCTGTATTTGTACACCTAGCATGGCTTGGTTTGGGTTTTTCTGATGTTTCCAAAATAGCAGCGGCATTATGACTGATCTTCCTCTTCCCCTGTACATTAATCTCTTCTGTTCTATGGCATCAAACCAAAGAAACGGCAACAATTAACTTTGGAGCCTGTTGAAAAATGAAGTTCTGAGCCTCTGGCAAAGATAAGTAATAATTTTGCAAAGTTTCTTTTTTATGTTTTTTTTTTTCTGAAGTTGTTTACTAACTGTTCCTTGCCAGGTCTTGTTTGTTTGTTACAGACTGGTACAAACATTGCCTGTTGCTCCTGACCTTGTGTTAGCCCCTTTTCACGTCTCATGAATTCATGTTGTGAGCCGACATAGCTCCTTGTAGTTTCAGTGTTGACAGACAAATCCCTGTGGGAAAAGAAAAAGCCCTCATTGTAGTGAGGGAGAGATTTTCTGATAGAGCTTGCGTCTCAGTAGGCAAGAAAGAAATCTCCTGACTCTTAAATGATGAGGAAAGGAAAATAGTCCTTTAAAAAGAGCAGTGTCTTGCTGGGGTAATGTGCACTGTGAGTGCTGGGAGGGCATCTCGTGCTGTTGCTGATACCAGGTAAGCACAAAACTAGTACTAAACTTCCAGAAACCAGGTGGGGAGCAGGGCAATAAATGGTATTGTGATTAAAAAAATTGCCACATCTCAGCAATAGCAAAATACTGAGAAAATCTGAGCACAAAGTAGCCCAGAAAAGAGTTTGGGATTTTTGTCTAGTGGGGAGCAGTGTCGCTTACCAATTAACATACGAGTGAGAAAATTAGGTTAAGGAAACCTGATCAGGTAGATGGCCACTGTGGTTTCAGGCTTATCCTTTCATGCCTCAAGGCTTGGAGAGAAAGGAAAGGTCTCTTGCCCAGCTTGTCGTCAGTGCCTTCTCAGAAAGACAAATCCACCTGAAGCTGTTTATCATAAAATGACAAAGTCGAACCTTGTCAGGTCACCTTGGGGTGACCAAACTGGGGTGGAAAAAACACGCATCAACTGTTTGAGGGAAAAATAAGGAGAAATGGTTTAGACTGTGTTATGGTTTGAGTTCTATGCTGCCTTAGATCAATATCAAAGCTTTCAGTTTAAATTCTTTGTTTGGCCTGGCCCAGGGTATCTGTAGAAGAAGGTGGGTTTCAGAGCGTTATTATTTTGATTAATACTGTGTGTACATTTTGCAAGTGAAGCTATTCATGTATTCTCTTTGATTGTAGTAATTCTGCAAAAAAACCTGCTTTACCCTGGGAGAAAAATCAGGTGATTTGTTACTCAGAAATAACTGACAGGTGAAAGAAAACAGTAGTCGAGAAAGACTCTGGTGCTGAGGTTGCTGACTCTGAGCAGCTGCCCCGTGAGCCGGGTCGGTATCCTGATGGCTGTTCCTGCAGCCAGGCCGAAGCTTCCACTTTAAAAATGGATTTGCAATTCAATTCAAAGACATCTCTTACCTGGTAAGGCACAGTCAAGTGTGAGAACAGCTCCGGCTTCATAGGTTTGATTGGTTTTAATTCTCTGTCACTGGAGCGGGCCTTCAGAGTCAGGGTTTGCCACAGCTTGGTAGAAACGCTTTACATTGTGCCAGCTTACAACCTGCAAAGCTTCTACTTAAGAAAAAAAAGGAGAGAAAAAGTGATGTGGCATTGCATAAATTGACCATCACTGTCCTTTTAATGCCTGCTCAAAACCTTACACGCAATCTTCTGGAGCAGTGGAGCAGCACAATGTAAAAAACCCGATGTTGTGCGGGGCGGTGTGGGAGCAGCAAAGGTGCTGAGCTGAGTGCGCATCCCTGGGGCTGAGGAGCTGCCGCGTGTGTTCAGCTGGTGGCTGCTCAGCCAGGTTCTCTCCCTTCGTTTGCAGAGTCCTGGGGCCTTAACAAGGTAAGCTGCTCAAAGTGCATTGATTTTGTTTCTGTCATAAGGGTTTTACACATTAAGGTAGGAATTTTTATCTGAACTGTGTAAAAAGAAACCCTGAAAACACCACTATGGCACACTTATTACTGTAGAATAAAGAATACCCTGTTTGTCTCTTTGGTAGCATGAAATTATCAGCTTGATTTAATGAAATAAAAAGCAAACGATTTATTCTTATAGTCTGGGAAACAACAGCTTGATCCTCTGTAGTATTTGCAGTATAAGGTCAACTTCCATTATAAAAAATGGAAAGTGAAGTGTGCAAAATAATTACGTTTTGTCAGTGACATCCTCTTTGCATCTTTCAGCCTCTGGAGAAGAGGTGGTGTGTGTGCACTGGGCAGAGTGTAACTGTTTCTCTAGATCGCTGTTTGATTACTCAGCTCCTGGCCTCCCTGGCTGGGTCTGCCACTGCCGAGTGGGGACATCTGCTGCCCAGCCCTGACAGCCGCCTTGGGTCCGCTCTGGAAGGCACTGGAAATGATGCAGCAGCCTTGTGCAGAGTAGTACTGTAGGATTAATATTTTTTTTTCCCTAAAGGTCGAGTCAAATGCAACCTTTTCGCCGTTTTTGTAGTTTAATCTGTCTAAAGTAGTTGCAGGTGGGGTTAGAAACTAACAATTTGTCTGGTGTCTTCTACTGTTCCCTCCTAACTTCGTGCTTGCAGCTGCTTGTCTAGACAGAGTTAATTGAGTGTCCCACATCACAACGACATCTTTGGAGTTAAGTTTGTCTCAAACTACTATTATGTTAGTGAGGGCTGCTTGCAAGCCCTGATCTTCCTTTCTGATCACAGGAATGAGTCTTGGGTATCTTGACTGAAATAAAAAAATAAAAAGTTGGAATGCAAACTTGCATGGTATGAAATTGTCATCATTGGGGAAGGTGTTAATAACAACTGGGATAATAAATGATCTACTGGCACTACCCGTGCAAGGCTGATTTGGCCCTGGGGCATGGGGAAGGACCTAGGTCACCCTGAGGGCCCCTATCTGCTCTCTCCTAAATCTGTTTGATTAAACCTTTGTGTTGTAGAAAGAAGAAGTGGAAGAGAACACTGATGCAAACATGGAAGGGGCTCTGATAGCCCGGGACAGGGTCGGAGTGCAGGACTTTGTGCTTCTGGACTCCCACACCAGTGAGGCTGCTTTCCTGAACAACCTTCGCAAGCGATACCAAGAGAATCTCATCTATGTGAGTGCTTGTTGTGTGGATTCATGTAGCCTGTGGCAGATGAAATGTCTCCAAATGTGCTGCATATACATGTATGTGTGTGTATCATTGTGGTGATGGAGCAGGTTTCCCATTCTTTCTCCCTGCAGACATATATTGGTACTCTTCTTGTGTCTGTCAACCCTTACAAAGAGCTGGACATCTACACAGTGACACAGATGCAGCTTTATCGAGGGGTCAACTTTTTTGAACTGCCACCACATCTGTAAGTAGAACCCTTTCAGATCATGTCAATAAACTGGGTTTTCTCTGTAATGCTGTGTAGCAGCAACAAGGATGTGTATCCACAGTCACTAGGTCTGGTGAATGCTGATGTTCTTATCTTCCTGTAGGAAAGGATGTATTTGTCTTCTAGTTGACTGTGAGAAGAAAAAGGGAACAAAACAATTGCCGAAGTCATGCTGGGAAACTGTAGGGGAAGTGCTATCTTGAAGATAACTGTCCAGACTAGTACTCAGTGTGTTCTCCTCATTTCTATGATTCTATGATCGTGTACAATATTTATAAAGTTAGACAAGGAGTAAGTAATTCTGAAAAACCTTTGATGTTCTGCCTCATGTTGCTACTTCTAATGGATGCTTCTCCTCTGAACACTTCTTGTGATCCTCATTCAGATATGCCATAGCCGACAACGCCTACCGGGTGATGTGCAGCGAGTACAACAACCATTTCATCCTCATCTCTGGGGAGAGCGGCGCTGGGAAGACTGAAGCATCCAAGAAGATCTTGCAGTACTACGCAGTAACCTGTCCAACTACAGAGCAGCTGCAGATCGTCCGCGATCGTTTGTTACTTTCCAATCCTGTTCTGGAGGTAAAAACTTCATAATGGTACAAAATGCAGAAGAGTTGGTATTGATGGCCTCCCTGCACAAAACTTTTCTACAAGTCTACACACCTGCACCCAGGAATGGCCTCCTGTTTTACGTGATTTTGCACCTGTATGTGCAACATAAATAATAACATACATTTGGCCTCTTGGCACCACAACCTCTGAAAGAATGCTTGTGATTCAATATTCACTTGATGTTTAGAAATTTAAACTTGGGTTTTATGGTGGAGGATAGCTGAAACCTGGAGGTACAAGGTAACTGTGTACCAGACAACAGTTCCATGTGGCTTCAGTTATAGGTCATATAAGAGAGAGCGATAATTTGTTCAGCTGAATTCCACATTAAACTAGGGAAATACATTAGTTTGTTTTTCTTTAGTCCCACTAAATTCAGTAAGAGGACTCAGCTGATGCAGCAAGTCTTAGTTACTGGAACTTTGCCCCGTCGTGGGTGTCAGGTTCTCGGTAAGTTGACAAGTGACTTAATCCACCTCTTTACCCACAGGCTTTTGGAAATGCAAAAACTCTGCGGAATGACAACTCAAGTAGATTTGGGAAATACATGGATATTCAATTTGATTTTAAGGTGAGAACAAACTTAATGGACCGCTATTAAAACAAGCTGTATCAGTGAACCTCTTGGACACTTACCAGGCAGCACAGGATTTATTAAGACTTACACTGCTGATTTCTGACCCTATTTTTACAGACATTGCATTTTGCGAGTAAAGTGACTGGTTATGCATCCTGAAAGCTTCCTGTGTTACTGGCAATACTGCCAGTGCTCAGTAGAAAGCTAATATAGATTGTTGTAAAGCACAAGTTACACTAGAAGGACAACAAACTCTTTAGCTACAGCTTGTACTGTTGTTTGATATGAACTTTTCAACACAAGATGGCAGATGAGTAACAGCAGAAGTGTGCTTATGGCACTGCTCCTTGTTCCTAGATGGGGAGGAACAGCCATCACAGTGATGTTATTTATATCTGTTGGTGTTGATCTGGTTGCTTTGTTCTGCCAGGGAGCTCCAGTGGGAGGGCACATCCTCAGCTACCTAATTGAGAAATCCAGAGTTGTCCACCAAAACCACGGAGAAAGGAATTTCCATATTTTCTACCAGTTATTAGAGGGTGGAGACAAGGATCTTCTTTGCTGGCTTGGGCTGGAGCGCAACCCCCAGAAGTACGCATATCTCATCCAGGTCGGTGAGAGCTTGTCCCTCTCTCTGTATCTTATATCTCAGACTGTAGGGACTGCAAATGCAGCTTTCGTCGCACACTAAGTGCACTAAGTAAGGAATACTCGGGCAGAAGGTATGATTACCATAAAAATGGAAGATGGCTGCAAGCTCAAGCTCTTCACAAAACTTAGCCATTTTATGGCAGTCGCTATCCAAGCTCAAAGCTCTAAGTTGCCTGAATCTTTAAGTATAAGCTGAAAGATCTGATCAAACAAGCTACTTTCCGAATTAGCAGAAGTGAAATAAACTTGCTAGTTGCAGACTGCACATGTGCAGGTTGAGGAAACCGGGAATGTAAAGCAGTATGCCCAGTAGTATGCTGTGCTTGTTGCTGATAAGAAAAGTGCTTTGCCGATGAATTGCACTAATTCTTCTTTCTTTTACTGTGTAGGGTCGATGTGCCAAAGTGTTTTCTATTAATGACAAGAATGACTGGAAAATAGTCCGCAAAGCTTTTTCTATCATTGACTTCACTGAAAAAGATCTGGAGGTATGCATGTTGAAAGGAACTGAGCCTACCAAAGGGAATGTACTTGAGGAGTGTGCTGCTCTCTTTCCTTAGAAGTGCTGGAAGCAGTCTTGCTTGGGAGAGGTGTTAAGGATGAAATAGGACATAATTTTGGGGGGATTGAGGGAGCGAGTGGGTGAAGGGCTCTGTCACTGGGTACAGCATGATGGCAACTGGTGGTAGTGTATCTCTGAAGCAGGTTGTCTGACTTGCCTCCTTCAATGTGGCCAATATTCTGTTCATTGGCCTGCGTAGGAAAGATTAGTACCATCCCATGGAGCTGTGGGAACCTGTTTTCTAATGGTATATCTCTTGTTATTAGCATCTCTTTGGAATTGTTGCTAGTGTCCTGCACCTCGGGAACATTCAGTTTGAAGAAGACAGCAATGGCCATGCCATCATTCGCGATGGCACGCAGATCAAATGGATTTCAAAGGTATCTCTTCTGAGATAGCACCGGGAATACTGACACTATGAAGGAAACCTTAACCTTGCTGGGTTTTCCTCTTAAAGACAAAAACATCTGTTCCTAAAAGCAGAAGGATTGCTGTATAAATACCCAGCTCTTGTCATAAACCATCTTGAATTGTAGGGTCCCTTTTCTGTGTAGCACATCTCTCTGAAACTTCCTTTCTTATTTTTGCTCAAAGATAAATATAACTGAGATCTACTGAGGCTGATGTCCCCCTGGAATTAATGGGAATGGACTGGGGGGGGGTTATGCCCTATCGATCGCACAACATTGTTTATTGAAACCGTCTCCTGCTGGCCGTACTCTGAGTGCAAGTATTTCTTTTTCGGCAGCTCCTGGGTGTGCACTTGTCCATTCTGCAGGAAGCTCTGACCCATCGCAAGATTGAAGCCAGATCTGAAGAGGTATCGAGTAGTCCTGAGTAACCCCAGGCAGCCAAGAGCCACCCTAGTTGCTGGTGGTGACAGATGAGGAGCTCTGTTCCCAGCAGTGTTACAGTAAAAACAGATAGCTCACTGGCTCTCTCCTCCTCTGTGCCACCTTTGTCTTCTAGCCTGAGAAATTAAACTAAAACATATTCCTAGTGTTAGAGTTTTACTGCTGAACAAGGTGGTAACTGTTAAGAAGCCAGAAAGGCATTTGCGGGCAGCCCTGTATTTGAGCCAAACCATTCCCTTTTGTTCAGTCCCTAGAATGCTTCTTGGATATCTGGGCTGCATAAACAGAGAAAAGCACTGGTAGAAACTGTTCTTTGAGCATTTTGTACTGAGTTTAGTAAAATAAAACTAAAAGGAAGTCAGAACACTTCTCCCCATTTGTCTGAATTGGCACTTTCCAAAACGTAGTATCACAATTCTGCTGGTTTGTGACTGAAGAAGTCTACAGAAGTTTGTTTTGATCTTCTGTGTTATTTATCATTTCTCACATACCTTTATGTATTTTTTAGGTCCTGAGCCCACTGAACGTGGATCTGGCATTCTGCGCTCGGGATGCAGTAGCAAAGGCAATTTACGGACGAACTTTCACTTGGCTAGTCAACAAAATTAATGGCTCTCTAGCCAACAAGGTTGGTTTCTTGTTTAGCGCCCTCCTAGATACTGTGTGCTCCTGACATGCTGAGCAGAGTTCCTCCAGTGGTGCCCTACAGCTCTCATCACCAAATAGTTTGGGTGCTTGATAATTGGTGTAGGGGAATCCCACAGCACTGAGCTGGAAACTGTCCAGTTAGGTGTGGAAGGTGGTTCGTTAAAGAGTTTTACAAGTTCATTACCTGCTTTAAAGCGGCTACTCTGTTGGCATGTGACGTGAAGCTCTCAAAGAGAAGTTTAAAATTTAGGTGGAAGAAACAACATGAATTGTGCAGGGAAAAATGCATGAACTAAAGCAGAAGTTACAGAGCAACTGTGTCTTTAACAGGATTCAACTCGGAAAACAGTTATTGGCCTTCTGGATATCTATGGTTTTGAAGTGCTGGACACAAACAGGTAACAGCAGCTCCTGAGACGTGGGAAGGTCTTTCCTTAGGCTGGTGTGGGCATGTCCTATGTGGCTTCTTGAGTGTAGTCTTATCCCGGCAAGGCAAACTGTGGGTGACTGAAAAGTCCGAGTGCCCAGGGTCAGCAGAACCCATGGAGGGGAAGCTTTAGCTTGGTCTGGAGCCACTGGTACAACAATGTGGGAGGAATCTATGGGCTGGCTGTGTACAACAGTGGGCTGGTTGGCTGGAAAATGGTAGGTAGTGGTGGGAGAAGTAAAACTGTCCATTAAATAAATAAAAACCTAATGCTTGTTTAACCGCTCTGAAGCTTTGAGCAGTTCTGCATTAATTACTGCAATGAGAAGCTCCAGCAGCTGTTGATTGAGATGACCTTGAAAGCAGAGCAGGAGGAATATGAACTGGAAGGAATAGAGGTAACTTATTTTTCCTCCACCCTTTTGTCTTTGAACTACTATGATACTGAATGCTTTTGATCATCAATGAAGAGGGCATCCTGCTTTTTTATTTTTTGAGCTTGCTTTTTTCATGTGGGCAAAGAAAAGAGCTTCTTGTAAAATTGGCCATCTTTTTTCCTCTTCCAGTGGGAACCAATTCCATATTTTAACAACAAGATCATCTGTGACTTGGTTGAGCAGAAGCATAAAGGAATCATCTCCATTCTGGTAAGAACAGAGCTTGTGCTACTTAAAACGCCCACCTGTGCCCTACTGTGATGGTCCATAATCATATTTTTTCCTTTAATTGTGTGCTGGGTGTGCATTATTCAGAATGTAGACAAATAGACATTGTAATCAAAGACCCAGGATATTAAGGTAGATGATCTGCTTGCTAGAGTTGTGGGTTTTAAAGGCAACGTGCTGCTGCTAGAGCTTGAGAAGGCAGATCTGGGCCATTCTCTCCACTTTTTGCCTGGAGATGCTGAGGTCTATAAAGAAGCTGCACACAGTGACCCAGCTGGCCAGGTCAGCAGCAGGGACTCAGGATCCTTCTGAGAAGAAGCAGGGAGACAGCAGAACACCAGGAGTGCTTCTCCACAGCCACCCAAAGCCAGACATCCGTTGCACTAAGTATCAGCAAGGAGGGAGCTGTCTGTTCAGGGCAATGTTTGATCTGGTGTCTGCTGTTCCAGGATGAAGAATGCTTACGACCTGGTGAAGCGACCGATTTGAGCTTCTTGGAAAAGCTGGAAGAGAAAGTAGGAGATCATGCCCACTTCGTGACGTATGCATTTATGCTCTGTATCCTATCACAGAAGAAACTATTTCCATCTTTTACCCATAACAGAGTATTGGGGAGGGAGCAATTTTTATTTTGTACCAAAGAAAATCAAGCAGCCCATCCACTGCCTAACGCTGTGATGTGCTACACTGGTAGGGTATGACCTGGAGTACTGGGGAAAGAGGGAATTTCTGTCTCTGTACTAGTGTGGTGCTGCTCTTTGAGTCTGGTTTCATTCTACACTACAATTGGGGGCTAAAGATTAGGTGGCTTTGGCTGATGATTTTTGTTTATGAAGGTTCAATGGCTTTGGCCATTGGTGGCTTTGTCTCCCACTGACTCTGGGGAAAGCTGAAAATATTGTGAAAAGGAGCCTGGTGCCCCAGGCTGGGAAGGGTACATGGATATTTCTCAAGAGTCTATCTTGATATGCGTGAGGTTTGGGTACGAAGAGGGAAGAAACATGCTCCTGCTCAGGCAAGTGGCATTGTGGTCAGTACTCTCTAGTTGTTTCGGGTTCGGTTTTGGTGGCAGATGAGCACGTTGGTGCAGGGCTGTTCTGACAGTTCCCCGCAGGAGCTACTGAAGGGCTTTGACAGGCCATTAATTCAGAGTCACGCTGCTGAATTGTCACCGTTTCTACATCTCTGAAGTTCGTCACTGCCAAGTTGAAGATTTGTAGCCAAGTTCCTTGTCACCACAATGTGCCTTAATGTTCTGCCTGATTAAAAGCTTTAAATAGAAGTGCTAGAGCTGCTTAAATGGGATCTGTGCTTGGCGATACTCTTGGAAGGGAACTTTGATGTACTAATGTGCTGTTGTGACACACAACTCTGCTGTCAGTGACTGCATATAAAGCTGAAAGTTAAACTGTGAAGTTGCTTCCCCTCCCCTCCCCCGCCAGGAGTCCTTGCTTTCTAAATTTACCTGCTATTCTTGAAGATTTTGGTTTTTGCTTTGTATTTGGGTTCTTGTTCTAGGGCAAAATATTTTAAAAAATCCTCCCCCCCGGTTTCACTTT